>NC_051157.2:85691970-85991970 GCF_013339745.2 Dermacentor silvarum
ACTCCCCCACCCCCCCTTTCCACACCACCTTCGATAATGCTCTAGGCAGAGCTATACATCCAGTGGCAGTCGTTCAAGCGCGAACAAACTTCGTCATCACACAGAGGACGGGCTAACTAAATGGCGTCACAATCAATTGATCGGCATGTGGAAGGTAGAAACTTGAAGAAAGCATATGAAAGCAGTGTCCAGCGAAAGTAGCCACATACGAAGGCTGCATTTGTCCATAAAGAGACAAAAGGAAGATCGCTCTCACACTGACGAATTTCACATGCGAGTCCTCTGTTCTCAAGCCAGCGAAGCTTGTTTGAGTAAGTGAGGCCGCAGCATGTAACGGATGACATGAGCTCAGCCTCGTCGCCTGTAGCTTTCAGCTCTCTGCGTCACGAAATTAAAGTTAAAATACATGTTGGGGTTCTACGTGCCAGACCCACCCCATCCATATGATTATGAGGCACGCGGTAGGAGGGGGGGGGGGGGGGGGGGGGCTATGAATTATTGTTGACCACCTGCAGTTCTTTAACACTTTAACAGCGCAATGCCATAACCCGCTAAAGCTACCGAGTAGGGTCTGTCTGCTGCGCCACGAGAACGAAGACGATGTACGATGCTTGTTGAGGAAAGAATGTTAACGATCATACACAGAGAAGCATGGTACAAATTCAAATACATTTAAGGATTCATACCCCTCGTGTAACAATGGCACATATGTGCACTGCCAAAGAAATTGGCAGTGCCAAATGGCTTCATTAGCGTAGGATTGCCCCGGTGGACTTGTAGGACACGAATAAGCAAATGCTTGCGGGCCTTTTGCCGGTTATTATAGGAACGTAGAATCGCATCCCCGAACCAGACTATTGGTGCTATTGCAGCCTATCTGAAACGCCGCGTTGGGAAACGGCTATTTTTTATAGATCTTTCGTCGTTGAAAAGGAAGGCGAAATTACACAGCGACCCTTTCAAAACAGAATACGCGTGTGGAGTTCGCGAGAACGGTAAGAAAGACGTGATTTTTCATAATGTTAAGGAAAAACAAAAACAAGCAAGATATTTATCACATGATTACCTTCAATTAAAAGGTACAAGAGCACCTAACGTTGCCAAATAAGTTCTGTTAGCAGTGTTATATAATGCAGCATTCACGTGTGCGGTTACCTTATTGCTTATACATACGCAGTTTCGCGCCCGTTTATTTAGTTTCGCAGTTTTGTCTGTTTGGTTATGTACTATGACAAGCACACACGCTTTACACTAGTTCTCACGCAAACAGTCACTCATAAACCCGCGCCTCCAAGCAAATAAGCCTTTCTCAGCAGCAACAACACCGAAATTCTGCGTCAGTGACCTAAATAAACGTATTTGGCGTCGAGGCATCAGCTTTCTAGGGCAAGGTTACATATATGGTGGCGTCTCCCAAAATCTGATTACGCAAACGGTCGTGAACACCGTGGACGGTGCAGAATAAGCGACCTCGCAAAGCTGCCCGGCATTTTGCAGAAGGCCACTGAAGTCTGCACATTGGCAGTGCATGACTACAGAGCCAGCGGTTATGTATGCACGAATTAATTAAAGATATCCCAAAAAATGGAGGTTTATTCAAGGAAAACACTCAATTTGCTACACGCACTTACAAACTAGATGCATTTGACTTGCGTTGGTATATCTTATACAAACGCTAGACGCAAATTTAACAGTGCAAAATGTAGCTTTGCAAAATGTGCTACACCTTTATGCTGCAAGCTACATAGTTTACTAAAACGTAATAGCACATATTTCACCAATGTTCAAAAAAAAAGTTGGAAAAAAAAAAGGCTGTTTCTGTAAGGATCCTCATTATACGGCCCTGCCGGAAACTCAATATTTCCTGCTCGCATTACAAAAAACGTGTGTGCCAGTACTTTAAAAAGGCATCAACACCGTTAGCTTCGTGTTCGTCAACTAAGGAGGCGAAGAGAATACTGTGTAAAGCCGGGAACTCTGCACACTGTGCTGTCGCCGTGCTTCAGCCTGGCACTCGACCGGGTGCCTCCAGATCTCATAGATGGCTACCACTAGTACCAACTGGGCAATTAGACCATTGTTTCTTTTTCATAAGCATGTGGCTCCGATTCCAAAGGTGTGATCCACTAAGTCCCATACACCTTTAGTCGCAACAATCTCGAATAAAGTATGCCGAGTTGTTTCGCGTTGCCCGCAATTTGGCACAACGTGCCATTTTGCGAGGCGTCGGCGCATCGGTAATGCGCTCCATCTTCTCACCCAGTCAAATTTACGCCCAACTTCGGGGATTTTATTTTTGTTCTTTTGTTTCCATCGGTTTGGTGCTGTTTTCTTTCTTCTTCTTTTTCAAGCGAAGCTAGCCTGCGCCGGCGACGTAACGCTAAAAAAACCAGCTGCTTTCAGAGCTGCACAGGTGGTCGTGCTCGGCCCGAGCTCGTGCCATTGCTCCCGCGTTCGTCGTTGTCTGCTTCCACAGGTGGCTGCGTTGCTGCTAATCATTCCAGCGTAGAATTTCGGTCGTCGTAATGGGGAGGCCATGTTTACGGGGATATGAGACATTGCTTAAGATGGTATATGAGCCATTCATTGTCTTACGTAACGGACAGATTTAAGTTTGAAGCAATTTCATGGAAATCCACCCAGAATTAACGCGCTCGGGAATGGGCTCGTCGTTGACGTGCCGATTCTAGCTTGAGGGCTGCGAAACGTCATCGAAGAGCCGCGGACCCCGAGTTGAGGGAGCGCGATGTGGAGGCCAAACGTCAGTGAAGAGCCGCCGACCACGAGTTGTTGGAACGCGATGTTGAGGCCGAACGTCAGAGTCGTCCCTCCAGGAACCCGACAACGGTGGTGGACGCCTCGGCAACGCTAGTTTCAACTTCCCCGGTGTGACGGCCAGGTTTCAACGCGAATTTCTCAACCGCAACTTCGGAGCCAGCTGCAGTGCGTGTGACCAGTTGTGGTTCGAGTACAACGTGGTACTCGTCAATGCAGTTCGTTCGGAGGAACACCGAAGAAACACACAAGCTTCGCTCACCCCCATCTCCTCGACAGGGGAGGGGCTACTGATATATATATATATATATATATATATATATATATATATATATATATATATTACAGCGAAAGCTGTATATGGCTAGGCGAAACGAAAAACCGTTCGCCAGCATCCAAGCGCGCGCGCCATTGGCAGCGCCGTTAGTAGTGACGTCGTTCTCTGCGTCGTACCCAAGCACGCGCAACGCCCCGGCGAACGCGTTCCCGCCATTGCCACGTTGACGCTGCTCTGCCCGCAACGCCGCCTCCTCGGCTCGCCGTTGTCGCATGCGTTCGATATCTCGAGTTAGCTCGGCGTCGTGGTTAGCAGCATCCGCCCGCCATTGGCGCTTGCATTCCACTAGAAACATAAACATGCAATCCATAATTGAGAAACGCCTCAATACAGCGTCGGGATTAACCCACTGCTAAACACCGGGGCCGCACGTTTCAGCTTCGCTGGTTAACCGTCGGTACGGAGTGCTTGGGCGGTGATTTTTTATTTTTATTTAGTCGTCCTCTTGAAGTGACCGTTCTTTAGCATGTAAGTTGTGTCTATTGCCGCTAGTTCTTCGACTTTCTTTCCCTCGGCGTTTTCCTCTATTGCGCGCTTAAAGCTGCACACTGTGTATTGTAAAATTCTAATGGGTTTTCAGCTTGCGGTCCACCGCTTTTCTCCGCGAACAACTTGGTGGTCGATTTAACCGCTAGACCTCTTGTGAAGAGTTTAACGTCAAGAAGGCACAAACCACCGCGCTCGGCAGGCAGTGTGAGGCAACATGCTTTCACCTTGGCGGGCTTGTATTCCCCCATCGATGCCCCAATGATTGTCGAGAGGCGCCAGATGAAACTACGCGGCATCAAAACGACGTGCGCGATGTAGTAGGCATAGGCGCATGCTTGGGTCTTTACCACCTGTGACCTCGTGGTAAGTGACAGCTTGAATTGCGAAGCCCTATTTATCGTGCCCTTGTTTTGACCATCGCGTGTTCCCATGTTTTGCTTCCGATGATTCCTTCTTCGAAGATCATTCCGAGAACTCTGACCGCGTCGAAGAATTGAACTCCTCTTGGGAGTCCGTCGGCGAATGCCCCAAAGCGTGCCGCCTTGCTTTTTTCATGTTCAAGTGCGCGCCTCAGATACTAATGGAGTACTCTTGAAAGAACTCTAAAAATATGCGGAAGCTAAAGTCATTTCTCGCAAATATGAAAATGTAATCTGCATAGGCGGTAAGTTTTGTTTCTTCGATGCCCGGCATTGGTAATCCTATTTGATCCCAGGGCAGTTCGCCACTC
Organism: Dermacentor silvarum; assembly: GCF_013339745.2. Taxonomy (NCBI): domain Eukaryota; kingdom Metazoa; phylum Arthropoda; class Arachnida; order Ixodida; family Ixodidae; genus Dermacentor; species Dermacentor silvarum. The sequence continues at coordinate 85,696,302 of NC_051157.2, forward strand.
TTCTGATTAGGGGGTCCTGCGACAAAATGAATGGAATTGGCGCGGCCGGACATGCTTAATTAATTGTCTGACGCACCGCTCTCGACAAGGAAACTTTCAGTCATGTCCCCGTTGATGTATAGCTGGCTCGTGGTACCCTCGTATAGAAGTTCGAAACATTTTACGAACTCGTCCGGTTACGCGAAGTTCCTCAGGACTGCCAACAGGCACCGCCGCTCGACTCTGTCCTCGCTTTATCGAGGAACACGAACGCACCGGAGATCCTCTTCGCTTTAGCTTAATAGAAGAGGTCCCTGATCAGCGTCAAGGTCGCGAAGGCTGAGCGGCCAGGAACAGCTCATGACTGAAGTGGTGTCATTAAGTGGCCTAGTAGGGGTCTCAGTCGTAGTACTAGCGGCGTTGCCACGAGTTTCTAATCCGTGTTGAGGAGGGCGATTGGTCTCCATGACCTCTGGACAGATAGATCCATTAGAGTAGCAGTCTGGGTCAGTTGGTACATACTGAATATTTCCAGTCGTCGTGTGTGCCACGTCTCTTCTCTGTCCTTCGTCTTTTGACTGGTTTCAATATTCAGATAGATCCATGTCCTTCTTGAACAACAACATTATACAATATACTCGACCTTCGCTGAAAGATGGTGACTTCATTCAATGAGGTTTAAACCAAGGAGGTTGAAAAAAAAGGGGTTTTTGTTTTCAACCTCCTTGGTTTAAACATCATTGATTCCAACCATGATGTGAACAGGTTTATTACGTCGGTTATCACATCTCGGTTGATGTAAAAAAAAAGCACGTAAGGCGTTCTGCCATCGCTCAAGCAGGAGAAGTTTAAACCAGAGGATAAAGACCAATCAGCCACCTCTCCTGTGCCTTCCGTCGCTGTTGCTCGACTTTCACCTGCGTCTTTTCCAAATTATTTCTTCGGAAAACGCTGGAAAACCAATGAATTTGAAGTGACAGCAAAGCATTTCATCTTACGCGTATAACGTTCAGCCTAGATTTGCTAAAGAAAAACGCGAACGGTTGCTTCTTGCCAACTTTGCCCCCGTCACCCCGCCAGCTGCACCACCGAAGAAAAAAAAACACCGCATATCCACGGGGTGAATGATGATGAGTGGGCGAAGCTCCGGAGGGAATCATCGGTAAACCGTGAATCTTCCGTGTAATTCGCCCAGTCTCGCCGCACTAAATCGAACGATTGACTTCCACCAATGACACGCGCCATATGTGACGTCATTCCTATTTTATAACAGCGCCCTTCATTATAATTGCACCATCTCCCGCTTAAGGGGACGCTAGCACAAACGCGTTAGAAACGTGCAGTACTCTCTAGTAAGGGGGAGAGGCCACAGCGTCTTACGCAGCCGTTTACACATGCCGGAACGTGCACTGCGTTTGCCGACGCCATCACATTACTGCTGAGAGAGTATAACCCCCGTTTCATAAACGCTCCTCGACTTGAACTTGACTTGCCACCGCCTTCAACGCGTTTCGAACGCGCTGCCCAAGGCGGTGGCAAGTCAAGTTCAAGTCGAGAAGCGTTTATGAATACGGGGGTAAGGCGGAGAGGCCACAGCGTCTTACACCAGCTTCTTACACGGGCCGTAACGCGCTAGCACAAACGCGTTAGAAACGCGCAGTCTTTCGTTAATGTTAGGTATTTATTGTCATCGTGGTGCGTGTGTCTATGTGCGCTTCGTGGCGTAGTGGCTAGCGCCACGCGTTCGGAAGCGAGGGGTCCCTGGTTCGATTCCGCGCTACGGACACAACTTTCGGAATTTTTTTCATAAAACGCCGGAAGCGTTCTCCGGAAGCCGGAAGCTGGCTTCCGAAACCGGAAGCGGAACCGGAAGTGGAACCGAAAGCGGAAGTCGGCTTCCGGTTATACTATACATATACATATATATGTATATATGGGTATACATACATATAGAGACACACAACGCCATCTATTGAGCAATTCATAAAACTAGACGTGGCTACCTACTACGACGGGGACGAACGGGTGCCGCTATAAGGAGCTTCGCCCCTAAAAACAGGGATCGTTTGATTTCTGAACCAAACTGTTACCGCAGAAGTTTCACCGCTGATCGAGTGCCAGGGACAGTGAGTGTAGCCAGAAATAGGTGTGTATATGGCATTGAAATGTTTTTAACCATGGAAGAAGAGTACATTTCGAGAGCATGGACCACAAGTCAAGAAAATATTTATTGAGGCGATGAAGTGTATATATAGTACTCACGCGTTTATTGAACAAGTCTCAAGAGCGCAATTACACAGCATGTACAAGAAACAAACGAGACAATTATTGTGCAACGGCTCACAGTGCCTCCTCACCGTGTCACACGTCATTGTCACAATGTCACACGTCATTGAAGCATAGAGTGAAGTTTAGCCACGAGAAACCCCGGCATGTACGACGCGTTACCGACTCGTCGTGAAATATTGATAAAAGCCGCTTGACGTGCGATGTTTTAGTGCGATGCTGCCTGTAGTGACGCCAATCGAAGTCAACAGCAATACAGGAGGACCGCCTGTAATACGTGAGTGCGTTTGCTAATGTAAATGAACGTTTCAATCGTCTCAAGACGCGTGCTCCTGCCATAAAAAATAGAGCCGGTAGGGTCAAAATTGTTCATGCGTTCCACGTCTGTGTCTTTAAGCGTCTTGCATTGAGATGCGTCGAACGCGAGACGTGTGCCTTTATGTCGTTAGACCAGCGTGTTATCAACCCATTCCATATAGTTAGGAACAATGTCCCTAGATTTAAAAAAAAAGGACCTTAGAAACGCGACACAGCGTGGCCACCAACCACAGCATCTAGAGCTTCAGACGCCGCAAAGATCTCGCAGCGACAGCACGTGCGTCTCAAAGAGCTCGGCGTTGGCGCAAGTGTGTGTCCTACCAGAGGCCGTGGTCCTACAAAGTCCGAGTACGAAAGGGAACGAAGCAGCCAAAGAAAGCTATCCGCTTTAAAACGGGAGAAAGAGTCAAAGAAATCAATTCGCCTTAGAGGAATGGGGCGGCTTGAATACGTATATTTGTTGCGGTAAGGATATTTATGTAGCGTTTGGTGTTTCGCTGCATAACTACGTAGCGCATGTGACAGGTATAGTACAGTAGCTATGCGTGTACGCCGACTCGTTAAATGTGTTCTGTGCTCTGTTGAGTCTTGTCGGGCGATGACGTATGTGGTTTCTTTGAAACGGGGGACTGCGAGAGTCCTCCAAGAAAACCGCTTCTGCGGTAAAATCCTTCGCAGATGTATGCCAATCTGAGCAGCTGATGCGTCAAAGACAGTGAAGCTGCATAAGCGAGTTCCCACGCCCTTATGGAAGGACTATAGATATACAGTAGAAGTCTGTCTGCTTGCGCGCTCCCACCGACGCCCTGGTCATGCGGCCCCGCGCATACTGCGTTCCTGGGTGCTCATAGGAGAAGTTTCTGGCGTCGCGTAACATATTTACAACTTGCACTCTCTTAATTGTTTGCGATGTTTTATAAACGTTATTCCGTTATGCACACAATTACACATACAGCATTATGCAATCATATAAATTTTGCAATGCACACTTTACAAATTACTCCCTTTAAACACAATCACATACAGCATTATGCATTCATATAAATTTTCAACGCACACTTTACAAATTACTTCCTTTACTAATTACAGCGGCTGCGCAACTGTATTTTCCTCTCCGCTCATTTACTCCACGGCGTGCCCTTTGCATCGGTCGAGAAAGTCCGTCCGCCGACCACGAGCAAGGGTGAAAGGGCCAACGTTAAAACTGCCGGTGTCTTAACGCTGCTTTCGTGCCGTCAAGATATAGATATATTAATGCGAAAGCATTATATGTCCCATCATCATCATATCCCCCGCCCCGCGCAATATGCATCCCCAGCGCAACGTGGAAAGAAGGAAGGCCAGGGTCCGTGGCGCTCCTATGCCGGGCGACAGAACTCCCTGGCGGCAGCTGCTTCGTTGACGCGGCCCAATATGGCAACAGCAAAAATTTCGCAGTAGTGTCCATCTACCACAAGGGTTCGACCGTTAACGCAGCTTCGGTACGAAGCACGTCGTCGTGTGCGGCCGAGCAAGTGGCCATTGCCTTGGCCCTCCTGGACGAGAAACATGCCAACATCTTCAGCGACTCCAGGGCAGCCATCCGCGCCTTCAGCATTGGCGCCGCGTGTAAAGAAGCCTGTCGCATCCTCGACGGCAAAAGTATTGCCACCCACACTCTCACGTGGTTCCCCGCTCACATGGGATCCATCATGGGAGGCCCCACAAACCTCAACGAGCTGGCCCACTCCAAGGCGCGAGGTCTCGCTTTCCGCGACCATGGAGAACTCCCCGGCCGGCCAGGATTGGTGGAGAACAGAGATCAACCGACAGCATACAATGAAATTACGCAGCACTTTTATCTCGGCAGGAGAGACTTTCCCCTTCCTCACAAGAAGTTAAATAGAGCGCAGGCATTGACCCTCAGATTATTGCAAACAGGCTCGTATCCAAGCCCGGCTTTATTACAGAAGCTTTATCCCGACACTTATGCCAGTAGTTCTTGCAGGCACTGCAATGACTTAGCTAGCTTAGACCATATGCTCTGGCGTTGCCCCTCGTTACGAGGCACAGAACAAATAAATGAGGACAAGTGGCTCTCCGCTATCAAGAGCCCCGATGCCGGGACGCAACTATGGGCTGTCCAGAGGGCCCACGATGCGGCGGTCGGGCATGGCCTGACTGTCCCAACGTGGGAGCGGCCCGCTGCGCGCTGAGTCGCGTACCTCAGGACGTTCATTAAAGTTTTACATCCATCCATCCATTATATGTCCCATGAGACAGCAAAGCCGGCGTTATCCGCAGCGAGTGCTACCAAAATTATCATCAGCGGATTAAGGTGGATTAAGGTTTGTACAAATTAGAGCGAGGTGGATTAAGGTGAATTAAGGTGGATTAAGGTTTGTACAAAATAGAGCAAGATGCTTTAACGTGGATTATGGTCGGTACTAATTACAGCAAGGTGGCTTACGGTTGGTACAAATTACAACAAGGTGGATTAAGGTGCATTAAGGTAGAGTTGCGTAGGACACGTGACAATGTATGACGTCACGTATCATCGACGTAACCAACTAATTAGAGAAGTTATAATGCTTTCGCATTCAAATCACGTAAGGATACTTAAGTGAGTGACAATTTTTGGCTGCTGTAAGAGTGGCCCTTGAAAAGTCTGCGGTGTCTACGCTGGAAGGTCGTTGAGGACAGGGTCGGTATTCCAGCGCATTTTTCGGTGGGTAGCTGTTATATTGCAGACTGTAAAATTCTGGGCAGCATCCTCTTTGCCGCCAGTCACATGCCGTCATCGTTGCTGTTACCATCGCCTGGCTGCTCGACTCGCGAACCGAGGGAAAACATCACGACACCCACCATCCGTCGCCGCCACCGCTCGCTTTGGTTTCTTGCATGAGTGAGCATAGGACGACGGCACGCGACGTCGTGCTACACGCTGTATTACTATGTGAATGGATTCGTCGGTTAACGCACGTACACGAGAAAGTATGCCCGGAAGAAGGCGCAATTGTTGGCGTGTTTGGGAAGAAACAGGCCATACGTAAATGCGAGTTCGTTAAATCTTTATTAGCGGACGTGAACAACTGCATCGTGCCGACAGTATCTTTAGCGGTCATTGGTGGATTCCAACGTATGCCACAAAACCCGACTATTTATTTATTTATTTATTTATTTATTTATTTATTTATTTATTTATTTATTTATTTATTTATTTATTTATTTATTTATTTATTTATTTATTTATTTATTTATTTATACATTCTGCGGACACGAGGTCCACGCAGGGAGGGCAAAAATAAGCAAAAGAAAACTATGAACAAAACATGTGAACACAAGTACAAAAGCGCGAATACAATTGTCACAAAGCCAAGCGATTCCAGTCATCAATGGTGCGAGGAAAAAAAAAAAGGGGGAGCATTAAAATTGTGTTAGCTCGGGCAAAATATAGGGGGTTAAAGTATTTTTGATGATCGTGGAGAGTTGGTCTCGTCATTAGTATATTTATATACTTGGAGTGGTCGAGTGTCACTTTGTTATTGAGTAGTTGGGGAAGAAATTCCGGCCATAATTTTTTTCCTGCGCAATTTAAGTAACGGAATAACAATTCAAGTAAGTCATATTTGGCTTGGCGACTGCTATATGATGGGTTTTACAGATGTAACGTCAGAGGACGTGTCTTTAAGCTGTCTTCCCACCTTCTGATTCTTCCCGCTGTTCTTCCGTTATAACAGATCCACCATCTATAGTTCACCTATGTTCACCTTGCCAAGGGCTCAAGCAGCAAGTTGCCGGTGCTTCGCGACCAGAATACAATTTCGTCTTCACGCAGTCGACGATCTCGCGACGCTCTTCGGAATACATGCACCTCGGTATTGGCCAACTTATTGCGAAGCGGAGAGACGTTGCTCGCCGCGACTGCTTACAGCGGTATGCAGTGTATATAAACTCGATCACATCTGGGCAACCCACAAGACCTGGTGGTGTTGCTCAAGCCTCTCGGGCAAGCACGCGGACACGAACCGTGTCACGAATGCACTGCATACAGGAACGACCGTTTATTCGAGTTTCTTCACTCCTGATAGGCGGTCGCAAATTAGCCGAATGCCGCGAGAGCAGCGCCGCGGTTGCGATATTGCCTAAGCGCCGTATGTGGGTCGCTTTTGCTCGCCAGGCATCTGACACTGCCGCAAGCCGAGCTTGCCTGGCGCGAAAAGGCAGAGCCATTCAGCGCCTTATATCGTCTCACCCGCAGGGCCGGTTGTTTACTCGTTTACGCGGCGTCGACGTGCGTTCCAGTGGTGTCCAGACCAATCCAGACACACAAGTAGATCTTATCGGGCTAATCTGCGTGAATCGATTAGGGACCGACCAGCTAGAAACCTATACACCCCGTTGGGTAACGGACAAACAAAAATTATATTGTCTGAGCAGCAATATCTGCCAATTCAAGGCCGCACCTTTACTTTTTAGCTCTCCCTCGTCGTTAAGCTTAGATAAGATGCGTTAAAGAAAAAAAAAAACAGAGATGGTTGATCTCCATGTTCAACCATACCTGGTTCAACCAAACGTGGTTCAACCAAACCACGGTCAACCATACCTGGTTGACCGTGGACGCCACGTTTACTTTGCCTCGTGATCGTATCTCACCTGGCAGCTGTAGATAAATTACCGATGCAGCTCTGATTACCATGCGTTCGCCTTGGAGAAATAGTGGAAGTGACTTGATACCCGTTGCGGATTTCTCGTCAGCCATGACCGCAAAATGTGTTTTTTTTTTCTTTGTTTTTCTTTTGTGTGTGTGTGTGTGTGTGTGTGTGTGTGTGTGTGGCAGCAGTGGAGCGTTCAAGGTGCGATTACGATATAGAGTTTTACTGGTCTCCTGGCTTCTGGCGGCTGGAAGAATACTGCGTATACTTGCAACATGTTCTGACTGCCTCCAACTGGAAGTTTTCAGAACTTGCTGATACCTTCTTAGCCCAATGATGCCTACGCTCCCCAGACAAGTCAGCGAATCGTATGAATGATGACAAACACTACTGTTTATGAACGCTGCATTGTTAAAGAAATCTGGTTCAGGCCTGTGATGTAAAAATGGTGCGATTCGAATGTTGTTGTATCCATTGAAAATGCCTCATCTTACAATCTAGGCTCATGAACTCAAATAAGATACACATCATAATTAAGGCACAGACAGAGAAGTCCGCGATATCGGTGTTGTTAGTGCCATAGTACGCTGTCATCTTTCAAAGATTTTCTAACTCACCAAGGTATTTGCTATTTTCCTTTTTTCTTATGATTTTACTTATTCAACGATCTTGATGGGACACGCCGAACATAGCTAGTCCCTTTGTAGATTATACTTTACTCTATTGCCCTTTTTTTTGCGGATCATAACCTCACCGTACTTTTAGGGGGTTGCAAACACACGCACTCAACTATTGTTCAAACTCTCCAACTAGCTTTCTTTCAAGTCTCGCGTTAATTGTGGCTCAAGTCTCATCAGCTGGTTTGTCAAAAGCTCTATCTATGCGTGCAATGCACTCATCTTCAGCTTAACCGAAGACGAGTGCTGGAGAGCACGGCTCTCAACACTGATCTGCCATTCAATTCGGCTCTCAACATAATTCTGCCATTCATGTCACCATTCTTACTGCACTAAGTCAGGACTGAACTGCGACGTTATCGTGTTTATTGTAATTAGTCTATGCCTGAGGTTGTCGCCGCCTGCGTCAAATTTGGTGCGAATACTCTGATTCAGTGCTATAAACGCGAGACTGTGATTGGGCACCGTATCACTGCCTCTCAGCGTTGCGCTCAACGCTGAGAGGCAGAAACGCTAAAGCGCCTCAACTAGGCGCTTTAGCCACTCGTCTAAGGACAAGGATGTCGCAAGCGGTGATGCTAGAAAATTTCCCGTTAAGTTCCTTCAGTGATCAACGTGACCAACGATTGAGGAAGTGCGTGTCTCTTTCTGCGGCAATATACGTTTCGAAGTCTTTTCAAAGCCTTTAAGGGGAGAATAGCTGTCTACATACCTTGGAAAAGAAATTCCTTGACATAAACGGCCGCCTCCCATCGCGGAACTTAAGAACAAAAAAAGAAAGAACTTGAAGTGTAAAACCGCTTGTGTGCCATGCTTTGGGTGCAGGTTAAAAAATCCCAGATGACCCAAATTAATCCGTAGCCCTTTACTGCAGCGCCCTTCATAGTCCATTAGGAGAGGTACGCAAACTGACCCATATACACAGAGAAACACTATCGAAAAGACCCATATCCATTAATCTCATATGAACAAAGGGGGGTGCCATATAAAAGCCTGGCATGTTCCCATGTGGAGCATATCCCATATCACCATATGAACTTATGGGGGTCCCATATAAAAACACATATGTTCCCACATGGGGCATGTCCCATATGAATGTGTGAATGTTTGGGAATCCTATCTAAAAACCGTTATTTTCATATTGATTATTGGACATTGGGCTTATGGGTGCTTTCGATAGGGCAAAGACAGGCGTTCGTCTCGTCTGTACGCTGTGTATGTGTGCCCCTCTTCTAATAGTTACGCTTCACCAGCTAGCCCAACAACAAGTACCCCTCAGCTCTCAAGACGTTAAATACCAGAATGAACGAAGCGACATCCACTACCTTTTCAAAACGACTGCGCGCGACTGCACGTGCGCCTACAGAGTGTTCCGAACGTTCACCGCTGCCTTCCCTTGTCCACGCAGGGACCAGGTGGCCATGGGTCTTGGCGACCGGGGCCGTAAGCGGATCGCCATCGTGGGCGGCGGCTCGGCGGGCATGACAGCCGCCAAGTCGTGCCTGGAGGAGGACCTGGAGCCCGTGGTGTTCGAGCAGACGGACGCCCTCGGAGGGCTGTGGCGGTACCGGGAGGTGCCCGAGTACGGCGTGCCGTCCCTCATGAAGGCCACCATCATCAACACGTGCAAGGAGATGAGCAGCTTCAGCGACTTCCCGCCGCCGCGCGAGTTCGCCAACTACATGCACCACTCGAGCCTGGTGCGTTACTTCGAGCTGTACGCGAACCACTTCGGCGTCACCAAGCACATCCGCTACAACACCGAGGTGACGCGAGTCACGAAGAGTCAGGACTACGACGAGACCGGCCGGTGGGACGTCACGTACAGGTGAATTGCTCGCCCTAAAGCGTCGGCGCAGATAAGAACGGAGCCGACTGCATGAGCGCACAGTTGTCACTCGTTCTGACAGGATAAGTATAGCTGGCAAGTAATCGAGCGACGAAAAGCTGAAAGGCCGGTTGACGAAAGCTGAAAGAGCAAAGAGGAGCGATTTCGCGTGCTCAAAAGGGGAAAACTTTCGAATCAAAGAAAAAGTTCAAGGAACATTTTTTTCCCCGAGAACAATACGGTAAACTTTTACACTGCACTGAGAGCCGCACATGTGGAGAGAGAATGGTCAGTAAAAAGTGTCCGACCTTTCCCACATTCGGAGCTAGATGTAGACGTGCATTCCATTATGTATATGAATGTAAATTTGAATGTTTTGCAACTATTCACTTAATGCTTCTCGATTTGTCTAGCGAATTCCACATATTTTGTAAGGTTTCAAGTGGATTCTTTTAATGTTTCTAATGTATTTCCGGATATTTCTGGGCATTTTCGTTAAATTGTGACTCACTCCTTAGGAAACCCCACCACTGGAAAATAAAAGCGTTTTATCTCCAATAAACTAAACGCCATGATATGAGTAGAAGCACTATCCTTGGTGGTTAGGTGCGAGCAGAGTCCTTTCATTCTTTTCTGGTGCGAGTAAAGTAGCATCATGAGCAGATAGACGCCTGTTGTTAGCCATCTTTTTTATTTCCTCTTTTTCGTTGGGGAATGTGGCAGGCTTGCGTCATCTTAAATGTTTACGAGTGAAGGTCGCGCTCCTTAACAAAAACTCAAATGTGGTTTTTACCATACAGTGTTGCCTGCCGTCCCACTTATACCTTAAAATTCGCGCCCAAATGCATGTGCGCACTTGCTCCACTGTGACACTCATGCGCATGCGTCGTGCCTGGAAGCGGTGTCAGCAGCAAACTGTCACCACCATCCTAAAACTCTATATTTATAGCCTGCACTGGTTGCAGTTATGCGTATTTTATGTATATCTGCATCTAAAACACTTTCATTTTTGCTTTTGCTTTTTTCGATGGTCTGTCTTTCCTACATATATTAAAATCGTAGCAATCGAGTATTATGAGCGATGCCTGTATACATCAGAAGGTTGATTATTCACTAAATATATCGCCCTTTCTTCTTTTTTTTTTTCCTGCCCATCCCAAAGGACAAAAGGCCAACCTCCTCGGACGGAGACGTTTGACGGCGTGATGATCTGCTCGGGCCATCACGTGATCCCCCACGTGCCGACCTTCAAGGGTCTGGACAAGTTCAAGGGCCAGGTTCTGCACACGCACGACTACAAGATCCCCGACGGGTTCCGTGACAAGAAGATCCTCATCATCGGCGTCGGGAACTCAGGCGCAGACGTTGCCGTGGACCTGTGCCCGTGCGCTGAAAAGGTTTGGCGGAGAGCTAGAAAGTCGCTTCCCTAAGACATCGAAAAGGGCCTTCAAGTTAAATTCTGTAATCGGACCGTCCCCCCCCCCCCCCCCCTCCCATCGGCTAATATAGATAAACTCGCGGTACACGCAAAGCGGGACATGCTGTTTACACGCGTCCTACATGTTGTGTAGTCATCATCAGCCTATATTTATGTCCACAAAGACCTCTCCCTGGGATCTCCAATTACCCCCCTGTATTGCGCCAGCTGATTCCAACTTGCACCAGCAAATTTCCTAACATCATCACCCCACCAAGTTTTCTGCCGTCCTCGACTGCGCTTTCCCTCTTTTGGTATCCTTTTTGTAACTCTAATGGTCCACCGGTTATCCATCCTACGCCTTACATGGCCTACCGGGCTCGTTGTGTAGTATCATCACGCATTAATACACTTCATGTTGGTTAGCGCAAGGATACGCACTTGTCAAATGTGCACAGAAGCATGTTCTGCGTTAAAACTGGAGTTGACTACAAAACACGTTTCGTCGGTAACGACACAAACGCCCTAGGTATCCTTTTTTTTTCAGCTTTTTAGACAACCTTGAAGAGTCCCGCCACACCAGGACGTTTCTAGCCCGTTATGTCTGATCACACGGTCAAAAGATGTAGTAACCAGAGCAGTGCTGTTGCCGGACACATATTCCGGTTACTTTATATACACGCCTACGCCAGTAGTTCTCTACGATAAAGCTTTCTATAGTATCATAAGTAGTGGTTCTGGGACAGCGGTCACGACGGGCGTCTGCGCTGAAGGACACGAACGCGCTGCTTCATCCCCTAGGGTGTTCGGACCCGCACGGGATGTCCTGAGAGGATACTGCCTGGCCTCGATTGGAATGTGCCATGGGCGCTCTTTCTGCTTCTATTTTTTTTTCCTGTCTACGTATGCCCCATTTCTCATCCTCACATGCATGATAGTTAAATAGTTCACCGGAACTACCTGTAAATAATTTCATTGCTTTTGTTTGCCTCCTGCCCTCTAGCTATATCGTTCTCACGTGTGCAATGTGTATGAATCCACATGTGTGAACTCACATGTGTGAATCCGCAGGTGTATCTGAGCACGCGCCGCGGCTGCTGGGTGATTCGGCGCGTGGGCCTCTGGGGCATTCCGGCCGACTCGTTCCTGAACCGGCGCACGGTGAACCTGTTCAACAAGTACGCGCCCGAGTGGCTCGTGAACCTCATGTACGAGACGTATTCGAACGAGGCGTTCAGCCACAAGCTGTACCGGCTCAAGCCCAAGCACCGCTGGCGCAACCAGCACCCGACCATCAACGACGCGCTGCCCAACGGCATCCTCAGCGGACGCATAGTCATCAAAGGCGACGTCGAGGAGTTCACCGAGACCGGCGTCATCTTCAAGGACGAGGAAGGGTACGAGGAGAAGTTGGACGTCGTCATACTGGCCACGGGGTACCTGGTGAGTTGAGAGGCAACGGCATATGCAAGCTTGAGGTTATGAAAACACCGAAAGACAGAAGTAAACCCCAAACGAAACTTTAATTTAACACTGTCAGAAAACCCGTGGGCAATTAGCTATCATCTAGGTGCCGTCTACAGACAAATAATTTAGAGTGCCTCTAATTCATAAGCCTTCACAGGAAGTCTATAAGACCACGTCCTTACATGTTCTATCAACTAGTGTCTGTAGCACTTCTATGTGTTATGGATAACATAATGAAAAATCTATTGGATGCCGGACAGGTGACAAAATGCTTATATATACACTATAAATTCTGTCAACCTTTCTTAAAAATGGACGAATAGCTGGATCTCGACGTGAGTGCCATGTGAGTCGGCACGGTTTGAGATGTCGCCCACTAATTTGGCATGTTTTGCCAGGTTCCATAGGAAGTACGTGGATGCGAAAGAAAACTAGAGAGATTTTATATTTCCACAAAAACAGCACGAAAACCACCTTGCTTCGAGCATACGCTACCAAACTGACACGCTACCGCTGCTCCTTCACTTTTATTTCGCTATATATGGCTTTATGTTCACGACACCTACCCACCCACACTGTCTTTTGAAGCATCACAACTCACCATGATGCCCAGGAAAGGCGTCCCTTATCGCTATGCCCGACCTAGTCGGTAAACAGTAGCGAACCCCTTTGTTACAATTAACGACCTGCGGTGCTCTTCAGGATGCCCCGAGTTTCTCGCTTGCCTGAGTTTGCTCGACGGCAGTCAGTATACAAAGATAGCGCGGAACGCGCGAAAGCAGCAGGCAATAAAATGTCGACGTAAAGCCGCGTATGTCAACACGAGCGCACCCTGCGCACGTCGCTTTCTCGCTTCGAACACAGAAGACGGGGCCATGTTATGCGCCAGCGCCGCTTAATTATTGTTATCAACGCAATATCGCAATACAGTGACGGTCTCGCTATCTATCTACACACGGCGTAATCCGCTTGTCACGCCTTTCTGGGGCGCGTCAGGGGCGTGTCTCCCCTCTCGGACATTGTGTCGCTCCACCGTCGAATGCGATTAGTGCAGACGTTGCGCATTTTCACGCCAGCCCTTTCCTTTCTTTCGAATACGTTAAATGATAACATTCTTTTTTTATAACTTATTTGCACAGGTAATCCACTCGGTATAACGAAACAAACGAAAGAAGGCAACGCCGGTTTCACCACGTGACTCCTTTTTCGGCCACAAATGAGGTAACGCCCAGGGGACGAATTCCGCGACGATCACTTCGGCGATACTATCACCTTCGCGTGACGTAGTGCTCAACCAGCCAATCCGCTCATCCGATTTTGCTCAACCAGCCAATCAGCGCGTGCCTGACGACGATACTGTTGCCGAAAGTGATCGTCACAGAATACGTCCTCAGGTGATGATCACCCAAGAGTGAATCTAGATAAGCTAATGAAACTGGAGGCCTGCTGAGGGCTGAATTTTATGTCTTTATACCATTAGCTCATTCATCTGAGGGCGTCGCCAGAGCTCGCGGAGATCCCGAACTTTGCCTAACTCAGGCCTTCCCGCATAGCATCCCTGTCTGGTCTGTCTCGCTGCATGCGCGCCCTCATATAGAGTTGGCGATTCGAGGGGATTGGCGCTGCGTGCCAGCCCCCTTGAACTAATAAACGCATTTATTGAATGCGACAGTAGCGCATCGCATTTCCTAGAGCATCACTTTAATGCAATGTGCCACCGTTTGCATGTAACGCATGAACAGTCATGCAATAGTGTGCGAAACTATATATAGCCCGCGGCTTTCTTGAGCGAGCGGCGTTCGCTCAAAGGACAGCCAACAACAGGCAAAGGACACCCAAAACGAGACGTCCCTGTCATTCTTAGATACGATACACTAGCCGTTTACATGGATTTGCTATAGAAATCTCTTAACCCATTCAAGCTTCCTCCGGCTGGCGCGTTAAAGCGATGCGTCTACCTATAACGCATCATTCCCATAATGCTACGCTCGAGAAACACGGCGTAATATACGTTGTGACCAAGACCGTGGGCGTCCTTCCATTAAATTGACCGTTTGAATCTTACGGCACCGATGCATGTCGCGTTCATGTAAACGCCAGCAGTAATGATATCGTGACATATGATGCGAACGCGTTCCGATATGTCCTGCTTTCTCGCATTTTGACAAGTGCGACATTTTCCTTCATTCTGTCTGGCTCGCACTTCGCAATTCAGGCGACGTTCCCGTTCCTGGACCAAGAAGTACACAAGACGGAAAAGAACAAGGTGTGCCTGTACAAGTACGTGTTCCCGCCGCATCTTCCGCACCCGACGCTGGCCTTCATCGGGCTGCTACAGCTGCTCGGCGGTGTGTTCCCCGCCCAGGAGGCGCAGAGCCGCTGGTTCGCGCAGCTTATCAACAAAAAGGTGTCGCTGCCCTCCTGCAAGGAGATGCAAGCCGACTATGAGCGCTGGCGGGCCAACCTCGAGAAACGCTACGTCGACAGCCTGAGGCACACATTCCAGGTATATGCCGATTAAGAAGCAAACACTGAAACCAAATTTCCTATTAGAACCGCGCACGCTATAAAATTACCGTGCGCAAGGAACGTAACCCATAGCCGACGCTCTGAAACCTATAACGCTTGAGAATTCTGCGGTTTGTTCACACTGTCTTACATGCAGGCCGACTGGGTTGACTACATGGACGACATCTCATCTCAGTTCGGCGCCAAGCCGGACCTGTGGCGCATGTTCTGGCGGGATAACGCGCTCTTCTGGAAGTGCTTCTGGGAACCCTGCCTGCCCTACCAGTACCGTCTTCAGGGCCCGCACTCCTGGTCTGGGGCTCGACAGGCCATGTTCACCATGAAGGACCGCCTCAAGGGGCCGCTGGACACACGCAAGATGCCCCGCGATTCGAGAAGCGAGCGCGACCGCAAGGTGCGCCGCGTCGTGCCAACATTCATCTGGGTCGCCGTGGTCGTGGCCATCCTCATATACCTGTTCACGCTCCTCTTCTGAAGAAGAGCGAAAGGAAACGCTCGATCGAGGCTGAACGTGTTGTGGTGAACGTGTGCTCCTCTTGCACGTTCTAACCTGTGGCCTGGAAAGGCGGGCAACGACGAGTTTGTAGTGTCTTGCTCATAGTCACCGGAACGTAACCTGCTGAGAAGAATTGAACAATCCGGAAGCATACACATCTCCAGATTGTGGAAGTCGCGTCCAGGACCTTGCAGTAGTGCCGCCTTAGCGAGCGTGCTTGTTTAGCTTGTCATCGACTTTATCGTCAGAGATCTGGAGAAACGTGGCGCCGAGACTCGAGAGTTCGTGGTTTCCTCCCCATGGCCACTGATACATAGCCGTCTCTTGAAGGACCTGAAAGAGTACCAGGACTTGACATCGCGTCGTCGCTCTTACATTGGCCGCATCCATTTATAGTGAACGAGCGAAAAAGAAGGAACATGGCGCCTTTTCGCATTTACCGCTCCCAAGCAAAAGAAAAAAAATTGTTGCCCTAAAGCACAGTGCTGAGTGCGATCAACACAGCTTGCTCTTCCGAGGAAACCGAGGGACACGCAAGTGGTGCGTGTGGCACACGGCAACATTTGTCTTGGATAACCGGAAAGAAGGTTGCCGTCGGCTCCTGCTCATATTATCCTTGTAACCTGCTGCAAACACATCGCTACTGATGTTGACGAGTGCATCCATTCCGCCCCCCTTCCCCCTTCGAAAGGCGGGATCCGATTAGAAGTTGAGTGCTATTCGTTATTAATATGTTAGCATTGTACAAGTCAGCCAAGAGGTCCAAAATTAAAAGCGTCGACACGTTTAGAGCAGAGGGTAAGGATCTCGGCTCCCAGCCAACTATGGCAGCCAATGCCACCACCGAGGGAGAAGTGATGTCACGGGTCACGTGATTTGGTGAAGTCGGCGGCGGTGGAACGGATGCACCAGCGACATGGTGCCCTCGCGGAAGTGGTATATAATATCGCTTGTAATTCGAATTCTTGGTGAGTTAACGAACCGAAATTTTAATTTCATGTTTTTCAATTTAACATAAACGTGTACAGTGTGTAAATACGATTCTGAGTTATGTGTGAAGTAAGGATATAGGCAGAAGGTACATAGGAGAAGATGGCAAGAAAGAGCAAGGATAAAGTCCACAGGAAGTCATAGATGGGCAGAGGAATCTTATGCTGCAGTGGTCGGCGGACGGTCATCGAATGATAGGCAGGCGCCGTCGCTAACACATCGCTCAAGTTTATCATGACCTCCTGCGTCTTGATTTTGTAAGCACTTTCCCGCGTATATTTCCTAATCAGAAATGAAAACTGCGAATAAGCAATGCCGTTGCGCGATTGTCGCACCGTTTTCGTTTTTACAAGCACTATGAAAAATAAAAGAGCACCATGTCTGTAGGGACTTTTGATATGTGTTGTTGATGTTGTAGAAGCAATAAAAAAATACAAGTGTATATACTATAGTCGCTGACTAGTGGCTAGGGCGTCTGCTTCGACTGCGGAAGGTGGTTCGTTCGAAATCCACTGCCTGACACCCACCGGAATACAAATCGGGAACAAACGTCCCCCCGGCCAGGCGCCCGGCTTTCTTCAGTGATGCTGGCTTGAGAGAAGCTCCGCTAATCCCGCAGTCCCCTCCCAGGGATTAGTTTCGAACAACCTCGCAGCCTGCAAAGGTGGTATCGCTCTGCGTGCGGCTCAGGCGTACGGCACTCTTGCACTGGCGCACACTGTGGCAAGCTGCTGCGAAGTCGAACGCTCGACCAGTCTACAGAGTTCATCGCATGCCTTGGGCTGCGAAACATGTCCGCCGACCGAAATCGGCGTCTCCAAAAAAAGAAAAAAGGTCGCAGCTTCGCCCGAACGGCGAAGCATCCAATGCGATAGCAAATTAGTAGAGAGCTATACGAAGCTAGGATAGTAGTTTTGTGAGCCGTATAATGTTGTAAACATTCGCTTACTAACTAAATAGACAAGCACTGTGTCACGCGCGCACAGGGAAATATGAACACATCTCGCTCGATGACCGCGGAAAGTCGCTGTGAAAACGCCGGAGTGAGAAAGCGCGCCAGCAGCAGCGACCACCCAGCGGCCTGCAGCTCCAGTCGGCCTCCCACAGCCGTGGCGGATGCTCTACAACAAGGCCGTCTCTGGTTAGACAAGAGGCGCCCAGAGACCACGTACATGATCCCTATAGGCCCCTTTTCGAGATGTGTTCCCCCATGCACAAATAGCCGAGCACCAGACCGGGCGACATTTATACCCATTAGAAAAAGCGGTGGGTATCCGGCGGCACCGGGATTTGAACCCAGTACCTCCCGCATACGAGGCGGGCGCTCTACCTGTATAGACCATCGCTGCGGCTTTTTTTTTTTTTTCGTAAGCTTACCAACCAGCTCGGCATACCAACAGTTGCCGACTGCCGTATCCCTCTTGTTTCCTTGCTCAGAAATTCCCCACTGAATTGGCAGCCAACCCCTGTCACTCAATGAAAGGCAATCGCATTAACAATCAACATGTGAACACATTTCATGCAACCGGAGTCTGTGCAGGCGTAGCGGCCGGGGCAGATAAGACGCGTGCTCACCTGCATGTATTAACGCGATAGCGTTAAGGGCCCCGTGTCGCAGAAAATCCGGCATCGGCGTCGATCTCGGCGTCGGCGTCCGCGGCCAAGAAAATAATCTCGAACAACCCCGACCACTCCGGCACTCTGCGTGGCGCAGAGGCGCTTGGTGAACTAATTGAATTTCTCAAAGTAAAATGCATCAGAAAAAACGTAAAGTACGACTTAACCACAGCCTACAGGCATGATAGCGTCGGATTGTAATTTGAATATACGAGAAAACATAATTCTGTTACGCGGCAACTGAAACACAAACCCCTTTTCAAACATTTCTACTATTCATACAGCGGCGCGCCTCGGTCGTGTTCCTTGCAAGAACACCAACCAGATGGCGCTCGAATCCTCGGCAGCGGCGCGCCGAGGCGAAGGTGCAGAAAAAACAAAGCTGCCGTTGCCGGGAAGCCTGGCAAACAGTCAGGGATCTTTGAATGCTATCGCTTTCCACTCTTAAAGGCGAAGCTTAAGCGTCCTCCAATTTTTGATCGTAAATAGTAAACGTATTGCCATTTCACGGCACTGCGCTCGAAAAGAACTCGAACCTCGCTTCACACATATATAGTTCGAACCTAATTGTCAAGTAATCACCATGCTTCATTCATCAAAGGGAAGTCATCAACCCTAGACGACCACGAAGCTACAAACTATTACCTCAGCATTTAATGCAAGTGTTTCTTGCGTCGTCGGAGTAGCCATCGCACCGCAGCAGGATCTGTGAGTATAGTGTATGGCCGCGACGTAATGTAATGCGCAACTTAATATACGCCATGTGGCGTATATGCCACATGGCGCGTGGTACACACTAACAGAAGTGACGAGGACGGAATGCAAAAACGCTCGTGTACCGTGCATTGGGTGCACATTAAAGGGGCCCTGAACCACTCCTCGGGCTTGGTGAAATAACATAATCGACGGGTAGCATACGCTGCTGCATAGAGGTAATATAACCGATTCTAGAGGAAAAGCTCCCCATAGCGCCCATGTACCGAAATCGGGAACCGCGAGGGCGCTGTCATGTTGCTACCGATTCACACGAACGCGATGCCAAGCCTCGGTTAGTATGCTGGCGCCATCTAGTTAACGCGACTGCAAACGCGGCCTTTCGGACACCATAAGCAAAATCACGCCTCAAAAACTCCGCAGGGCGTGATCGAAGTTTCCCGCTGTCGTCTGCCACGGTAGGCCCGACGTAGGTGGCGCCCCTGTCGATATCGCACCTCGATCGCACTGGCAGCGCTAAGCGCGATGGAGGAGGAGGGAAGTGGTTGGCGCTACTTTTTATACATAGGGGTTTTAGATCAGCTCATCCCATGTGAACGAGAAGTTGGCGCGCGTATCATATTCGCGGCGTGCGTTGTTTTGTTTCGCTTGTGAAAGCGCGGAATGCAACGATGAGCGAGCCTCCTGGCCGACAGAAGGTGATCGAAAAGTACCTCCAACGGTTACATCATCATGAAGACTGCTACTCCCATGGCTACCTGAAGTCAGACGATGAGCTTAGTGTGTTTACCGTAAAAGCGGGCTTACCGGAATAGCGGGATCGAAATGCACATACGTAGAACGCTAACCGACCCATACCGTTTAGCGTACGCACGCGAAAGGTTTAGCTTGTCTGGTAGTCGGGTAAATGCGGAACCGTAAACGTGAGCGGCCTGTATGGTGCTGCCACCTGGTGGCGCAGAGCTCAAACAGACAAAAACAGCTGATATTGCAGTAACCAAGCGTATTCTACTTCGCTGCTGGTGTAAATTTTGGGCAGCACCACGATTACACCACTGCCATAGAAAACACTTTGTTACTGCAATCTTAGATGTTTTTGTCCCTTTGAGCTCTGTGACACCAGGTGGCAGCACCACACAGGACACTCACACTTACGGTTCCGCCACAAAGCCCCGTCCGCCCGCGTAGTTTACGTAAAACATGGCGGCGGTCCCGGTCGCCCGCTTCGAACTGAATTTGGCCTTGTTTTTGTAGAATTCACTTCGTTCGTAGCAAATGACTGCGTAAACGGCTTTCGCTTAGTATCATGCCGCTTCGACGAGCGAGTGTTATGGCTAACCATGAAGAATTTTCGAGATCGCTTCTCGTTTCGAACGCGCCTATCCTAACGAAAGAAATTTTCTCCTAGGGTGCCTCGATGCCAGCGCCGCCGCCTAAAGCCCCTATATAAAAAAGTAGCGACACTCTCCTCCTCCACCTTCCCTCCTCCTCGATTCTTCTCTCTTGCGCGCTCGCTCCTCGACCGTGGCGCCGCCTACACCGCTCGAGCGTAGCAGACGACCTTTCGCAGAGTGAATGCGCGCTTAGCAAGGCGGTGCGTTTGAGCGTTTGCGTTTGCTTTCTAGCTTCGAGTAACTTCGTGTACAGCATAGAATTTCTGTAAGGAGGGTTATATAAATTCAGTGACGGCAGGTTTTCGTTTATCCCTGTTTTGAAAACTTCTTTTAAGTACCTAAACGAGCGCCAACGCCGTACCATGACGACCCCGAATGTATCGCGTGCGCTACAATTAGGTACGTAACATTTGTCAAGCGCGTGTCGCAAGACATTGTTGCGAATTGGTGTAAATAATAAGTTTGTGATCGAATGTCAACATCTTGGCCTCCAGCAAGCCCTCGGTAACCTAAATAATCCGCACCGTCTATACCATGTGAATTCGCGACGCGTATCAGATGACGTAAAAAGGCTGATAGAGGACACAAACAATCGCTGCTCTGAAGGTTCGATGGGGTATTACAAGCTACAAAGCTGCCTACATGCGTGCTTGCCAATCTTATAAGCACGCGCCAAGGCTCGGGGTGGGCGCTGGTCCTGTTATGTTTCTAGTGCCTCATACTCGACAGAATTTTGCGCGGTCGGTCATCCAGTCGGGACTCTGCGTACATAGAAAATGAAATCACTTTTTTAGCATTCGCTCGCGAAGCGGGAAGGCGGTAACAGCGCTTCACTCAGTCTCAAACTAGAGCATAGTGAGCTTTCGTTCAGTAAATTATTTTTTCAGGTTTGTGACTTGTCACGTTAGCTCGTCCGTTCACGAAGTGACGTACTTGTCGCGAACAGAGTTGCATTAAGGTGCATGCTTTGGGAGCGGTTGCGAGCGGGTGACCGCACGTTTTCTTTGCGAGTGCTCCACCGCCGCTTCTTAAAATTCACACACTTTAAAGCTCACGCGAATTAGCATGTATGTACGTCTCAAAGACCTTTGATGCTGTCATTTGGCGACGAACGCACCCTGTAACTCGATTTTGGTAGAGTACGCACGTTTTTCATCGGTGCCTTTGTATCGCTTGTCAACCGCGCTACCGCCAACGACAAACGCGAACGAAAGAGGCAAACAAAGCTGTTCGCTGTAAAGAGGGCTATTAAGTAACCACAATTACGATAAAGAGTTGCTTTCCTAAGATGACTTTTTACACTCGACCCTTTAATTTTATCAAAAGGACTGCGCAGAATCTTAAAAAAAAGTTCCGGAATCAAGTTTCGGAATGACGTTCTCGCACGCAGCCTCGCGTTCCCGCGAATGCAAGCCTGTAGGCGTACAAAACGATTAAGCGCGCCGACTACACGTCCAAATACACCAAAGTACACGTACTCGCAAATTACCTCGCATAGTCGTGTGGAGAGTGTTGGTCTGAAGTTCTTCCTGCCAATTCGATGAATCCACGTCTTTCTTCTTAACCCGTCGCGCTTACCAGACGGTATCGAGAAGAGTCGCTTGCCTTTGCTAGAAGTATTTTGACATCCAAAGGCGCAGCAAGCCATGGTTATGGAAAATGCCTAGAAACGACGTCGCACTTGCCACAAAACTTAGTTTAACGCATTCTCAAACTTAAACAACAAGGAAGAGCAACGGTACCAACGTGCGCTCCTCGCCAGTCGGTAGACGCTTATCAAGCGAAAATGGCGACGGAGCGTGATCGTAAACAAACGCAGCCAGTGTCCGGCGGCTCGGCGGTCCACGTGATGTCATTAGGCCAATACCAACGCGGCGTCGGCCTCGGACAGGGTGTGCGAGGAGGCGGCGGCATTCTTCAAAGCGTGACGCTACTTTTTTATATAGGGGCTTTACCGCCGCCTCGATGCCAGCGCCGCCGTTCGGCGCTGGCATCGAGGCACCTTATTTGATGATGATGATGATGATTTATTGGCATCCCCTTTGAAACGGGGCGGCGACAAATAGTCACCTAGCCTGCTTGATTTAATCAGGTATACTATACATGTTCTTTATCTTGCATTTTTGTATACCTATCATTATTTTTCTTTTTCAGAAATTTACCTTGTACCGCTGCCTATGATTTTAAGAGATCAGGTCGCATCCATCTTTTCCCTACTTTTTTTCCACCAGTACTCCAATCGTCTCTTGCTGATCTCTACGGCTGATCTGTTTATGTTTCCTTCCACTTTAAACCCAAGCGCTTCTGGGAGTTGCACGTTACCTACGGTTCTCGCTGGGTGGATCCCGTCGCATTCCATTAGGATGTGCTGAGTGGTCTCTGGATCTTTACTGCAGCATACACATGTCTCATCTAATTCCGAATATTTGTTCCGATATGTTTTCGTCCTTAGGCAACCGGCTCGAGCCTCAAATAGCAAGGCACTGCCCTTTGTGTTATCGTACAGATTTTCCCTTCTAATTTCTTTCTTCTCATTCTTGTAAATCTCCATTGTCCTTTTCGTTTCCATTCTTTGCATCCAATTCACGGTCTCTATTTCTCTACTTTCTTTCTGATGACCCCTGGTTGTCTATTTACAGTTTTGATTATCCTGTACTTGGTTGCCAACTTCCTTGACCTCTTCCTCCATTCTGTGTCCACGCTTTTCATGTAGAGATACTTGTGCACTTTAGCCGCCCATTTATTTTCATCCATGTTCCTGAGCCTTTCTTCAAAACTAATTTTGCTTTGTGCTTCTCTGACTTCAAAAGAGGCCCAACCCATGTCTCCATGCACTGCCTCATTTGTCGTATTACCGTGTGCTCCCAAAGCCAACCGGCCTACTGATCTTTGGTTAACTTCCAAACCCGCCAATATATCCGATTTTAAGCATTTTCTCCGAGATGCGAGTGCCACCTGTCGGTAAAGTCGGGAGATAGGCGCGACGACGGCGGCTATGGTAGACAACTTCCTGCTTGTCTGTTTCGCTGCAGATCGGCGGACATGGAATGTAAAAATACAACGCGCACCTGGCTTCCTTTGCGCTGCCTTTCGCACTTTCCGGACGCATACACACATAGAATTAGGTGCCCTATGTATGGGAAATTCAAAGCGTAATGGAATAGCGTCCCGCACGTAAACTACGCTTCGTTTGCAGAACGGTAACGCTATTACCCTTAACCCCGCTATTACGCTAACGTTAAACTAAAACTGTCTAATGTAAGGATGCATCGACTGCTTCTTAATGTTTCGCGCTGCGCGTAGATTTATCACTCAGCCCGACAGAACGACTTGTTTTCAGTTGCGGTTAGTGCGCAGCACTAGACAATTGATTTATCTTGATTCGCCTTTTTGAAGATCGGGTTATCATTGTTCTGGTTACTGGTTCAGAGTACCCCTGGCACCGATTTATTTCGGTTTGAGTGGAGTATTGTTCTGGTTACCGCGACATGACCCGATCCTCAGAAATTTTGATAAACGTAAAAATAACTTAACTGTTATTTTTCGGTTTCAGTCATGATTAAAACCACGCATGCAAGCTAATTGTGACTTTAAGAAATGAGAAAGTCTGCCCCTGTGCTCTTTACATAAATGCTTCAGAGCTGCGCTTGGGCGTTTGTTTTGTAAGCAACTGCGCATGTTTTTTCTCGCAAAAAAATAATCTAAGTATCTCCAAGCGACGGCAGACAACATTACCTTGGTTCTGTCCAGCTACGTGACATTTGCATATTTTCAAATCTTGGTGCATAATAGTTAAGCCACCCAGTATATAGGGTGTCCCAGCTAAAAGTAGCCAATGTTTTAAAGACGACGGAGTGTGCTAGGAGGCTCAAACCAACTCAGTGGGGTTGAGGATCGCGTGTCCTATTCTGCGGTATTCTTTTTCTTCGTTTTGCAAAGTCAATTAGCATAAACTAATTGCCTAACTTTTTAAATATTGGCTTCACCAAGAAAGTGCCAATACGAAAGTTGTATTGGCACTTTCAAATAACAAGCTAGGAGACCAAATTTGGTCTCGCTAGCTGGCGTATAACTGCCCCAGACCAAAGTGCTAAGCAAGTAAAAGCAGCGAGAAAACGTGCCAAGCTGCTGTATGGGAAAAGTAAACTGCATGAAAGGTTTAGGCGGCAGGAAGAAACACACGACACTTAAAAACGCAGCTTCTGCGCTTCGTCGTATGCGTTTCTTCCTATCGTGCAGTTTACCCATCTTTCAGTATGAACCAACTAGTCCGATATATCTTATTGCTGTAGGTGGATACCGCTTTCGCATGGTATCACTAATTCGGAGAACGCCAGCGAGCGTGAAACACGCGCAAGCTGCCCGTCCGCACGAGCTCAAGGCTGCGGCGAGGCGTCTGCAGTGGAGCGCGATGGAACGGCGCCGCCATCTGGCGGTTGTCCAAGGATTGGTGACAGCGACGGTCGGAGAGTTTTACAACTGAAGCTAGTCTAGTAACGTTGGGACGAGCTATGTGTCTCAAACCTTAGCTAGCCGGGACCGCGGACATGTTAGCCCGAACCCCCACATGGTATAGGCAGGCGTGCTAGAGCAATGCCTCCTAATAGGAGGCATTGGCTAGAGTTTTATTTAAACCTCCTTGGCTGCTGCCCAGTATACCTAACGGTAAAATAGGTGGCGCGTGATTCACACCCGGCCCTTACGAGACCTCAACGCTTGGAAAGGGTCGGGTCTTTCCTTCCCAACCTGAGGGCACCTCCACCTAATAGATGCTTTGGGATGCCGCATGGTAAATTGCCGCCATGGGAGCAGCCAAGACCACCTCACCGCCAGTGTTGCCAGGTCGGACGAGGTGGCGTAGCCCAAAGTTAGAAAAATTGTAGCCCAAATGTAGCCAAACAGAAAAAAGACCACAAAGCTTCGTAGCCAAATATAGCCATTTTTATTTGCAGTTTTATCTGTGTAAAGGTTTTCACATTTGACTACGGCAATCCTTTTTTGCGCAACCCGTCGCAACAAAATGTCCGTGCCGCCGTGGCGGTCGGCCCTTGACCTCAACAACAGCGACATCATGCTTGCACACAGAGGACTTTTTGGTTGGCCCCGGAAGCTCTCAATTTCCAGCGAATTGCTGCAGAGGGCGAAATCACAGTGCTTTTATTTTATGGCAGATAGTACTGATTATTTTAGTTATTTGCAGTAATATTAACTGCGAGCTCTGCGTCTAGCCGTCGTGAACGCAAAATATTGTTCAGCGTCATCGACCTCTCAAGTGACCTCTGCCTAAGGCGAAAAACAAGTTCAGCTGTCCAGCAGTATGCGATGGCGACGCGCCCACGGCTTCTTTTTTTATGAGCCAAAACCATTCTTTCGCGCAATGATATCTCGCGTTATCTGTCTCATCATCCTATGTTGTTTTCTAGTTGTTGTTTTTTTTTTAATTAACAGGGCCCGTGTTAGCTGGTACATGCTCTAAATAGTGTTCATTTACATCAACCTGGCCGCAATCTTAGGTCTCTAGCACGGCAAGAACATGCGTTAACAAGTGACAGACAACAGATGCCACTCACTGTCTGAATTGGTGTAAGCGAAGCTTTAAAGATTATTTACACCAGTGTAAGAAGCGCGCAGTCGTTTTCGGCGACGAGCACGTCCCGAACGTAACTCGCTCGAAATGGTAAAAGCCGCGACGGCGCACAAAGAGCAAAGGTAAACTACAAATTGATAACAGTGGTAATCCTGTGAAAACCGGTTACTGTGAAAAAAGCAAACTATGTTGATGTGCTAATAATAATTGCTGGATATCTACTTTCCAAAACCACGATATGATTGAGAGGCATGACCCAGTGGCGGACTCCGGATTAATTTTGACTATCTGGGGTTCTTTAACATGCACCTAAATCAGAGTACACGGGTGTTCCTGCATTTCGCCTCGATCGAAATGCGACCGCCGTGGCCGGGAATCAAACCCGCGTCTTCGACCCAGCAGCCTGACACCTCACCTGCTAAGCTAACACGGTGGGTGATGTTCAAGTGACGTGGTGCATTGATGTCATCGTGGCAAACATGTTTCGATATTAGCACGATGAATACCTGCATCTGGAACGTTACGGGTAAGCCATCTATAAGTAAAAACACCAGGACCCGCCTTTGAGCTCGGCCGGGGTCTTCCTCCCATTCGTTTTTATACTTTCTCGCATACTTGGCCCACTTCCCCATGGTCCGATTCGCCTCTCCGAGGAGGATCCGATCTTAAGTCCAGCCTATCGAAATCAATCTCGAATACAAGCACGAACAAAAATTTATCTCGCAGGAAAAGCAAAACGACAGTAAAGCTTAGCGTGAGAGACCTGGAACAGGTCGAAAACTCTGCCCCGCGCGATATTTTACCCAGAAGTCATGGCCGTGAACCAGGGGCGTAGCCAGA
Organism: Dermacentor silvarum; assembly: GCF_013339745.2. Lineage (NCBI taxonomy): Eukaryota > Metazoa > Arthropoda > Arachnida > Ixodida > Ixodidae > Dermacentor > Dermacentor silvarum. The sequence continues at coordinate 85,723,075 of NC_051157.2, forward strand.
GGGAGGTGTTCACCCCCCACCCCCCCACTTCCCCACCCTTTGTTCTGGTCGCTTCGCGCTGACATAATTCAAGAAACCGGTGCTACTATCACAATTTCATTCCTGGGCGCTTCCATTTGGGTTGGTAATTTACAGCGAATCATGTCTGCATATGGAAAAAACTGTCACGGTGTTTGTCAAGGCTTTGACACTGTGAAGTTTTGGGCGAGAATGTGGCCGCCGCATTCTGAAGCAACAAATGAAGCAACAAATGCGGCAGCCGCATTTTAGATGATGGCTAAAATGCTCGAGGCCCGTTTACTTAGATTTAGGTGCACGCTAAAGACCCCAGGTGGTCGAAATTTCCGGTATACATTTCCGCCGCTTCCCTTCAGGTGCCGGTTGGGCCGCGCTCGCACAGGATCTTGCCTGCGCGCGAAACGTCTTTTGTTTGCGATTGCGCCCCTACGGAAGGCTGGTAGTTACTGTTGTGTTGTTGAATCCCAAACCAGCAATTACGGAAGGCTGGTAGTTGCTGTTGTGTTGTGGAATCCCAAACCAGCAATGTACACACGAAGGGTTGATGACAGCAGTGAAATTCCACCGACTCGCAACAGAATGCACGAAACAGACAGCCGACAAGCATGGATTACTGCTGTGCGCAGTACAGCGTAAGTAAACTCTTGTTGCAGGCGCTGACAGTTCTCGTCGGAGTTCACGCGTCCTGAGAAATTGATTATGTGCACTATGCACTGAACAAGACCGGAGTTCATTCCTGCATCAGTAGTACACCAATCAGTCGAGATTCTGTGAGGTACAAGGCCGCTTCCTGTTTGCACCGGCGTAAGTGAAGCAGAAATGAGTTGCACGCACTACTTAAAATGCGTACACATGCCATATCTATGCTGTGCGGTGAAACATTCTGTACAATTCTGAATCTGTTGACGTAAAGGCAAATGACGGCTGCACGCTCGCACACAGCGGAAGACACAGCGGCCCATGCACTTGCCGCAGGAAATGCAACCCTCTTGTATGAGGGTGCAGGGCGACGAAAGCTTCGAAAAAAAAAAAAAAGCATTACTTGATTTTGCGCGTATTTCAGTTTTCTAGCGCAAAGACGCAGCCAACAAGCTAGCATTTTCACGCGTCCTTGACTTGTGAAACGCACTTCGCCCCGACGAGGACGAAGCCGTCTACGCTTAACGGAGATTAACAATGAATGATGTCTTCTCTGATCAGGCGGGTCGTCTCAATGATGCCCACTGTACCTGTTGTACTTACTGTTTTACTTAACTTACTTTACTTTTTACTCACTTTCTCCACAAGCACACGCACACGCGAGGGGGGGGGGGGGGGGGGGGGTCCCATGTCTTTGATATACATGTAGAGAGTCTGCTTAAACTACCGATATTTATTATCGATCACGTCACGTAGAGGAAAGCAGACGCTTGCCCCCCCCCCCCCCCCCCCCCCCTCCGAAAAAATTTCTGGCTACGTCCCTGCCGTGAACACACTGGAGCGTGTCTTCTACCCGTGCTTTCCTTCTTTCATGTCGGTGCCAGGATTGCCCGACCCTATTTTGTTGCTCTCCCTTTCTGAGCATAGCCATGTTAGTGCAGTGTACTGTGAAAAACCCTCTACTCCAAGGATCATCCCGATGCCCGGGGATCGGGTGTCCGACGGTGAAGCGGGGTGTAAATTTAAGTGCATCAAAGATCAAAGCCACCGGCTCGGACAACGGCGCGGAGAGAGAAAAAATAAAAAGAAAAAAAAAAAAAGGGGGGGGGGGGGGCATTTCGCGCACGCACACATGCACACCCGCGATGCCGGCTCAGCCAGCTAAAACATAAGTCTTCGAGATTTCTGTCTACTGGAGCGTGGATTAGGGCGCCACTTATAGCCCCGAGAAAGCCAAGTCGCAGATGTTCAGTAGCCCAAATATAGCCACATAGCCAACTCGTCTAAGTCGACGTCGAATTTTTTTTTTTTTTCTGTAGCCCAATTTGGCTATATATAGCCAAACCTGGCAACACTGCTTGAAGTTGAAGTTACCGGCAGCTGTGGCCCAATGGGTAAGACAAACGGTTTGGAAATAGAGGTGCGTGGTTCGATCCCTACTGCCGGACTCCCACCAGCTTATACGGCGGAGATAAAGCATGCAGTAAGCTACAGCTCTGACATGAAAATCATTTTGCTGCTTGGGAATTAATCGCGCCTTTTATATGCGTTTCAAAAATGCGAACGTGCTGTGTAGGGAAATAGCCTTTACTGTGCTACTGTCGTTTGCTACGCGTAAATAGAACAGATTGGTTAAGCCAGCGCACGTGCAGAATGTATCTTCACTGAGGCGTCGCATCAGACGCCACGTCACGCAAGAGTATTCCCGAAAGTGATCCACTGATAATGCGGTCCCAATAACGGCACGGAACACGGCACGTATGTAGGGTTCCTAAGCCAACGAGGAACCGATTGTTCCACTCCGCCGCGACGCAGATTTTCCGGTTGGGTTGATGCCCGTCGTTATTAGTTCATTCCAACCAGGTTATAACAGCGTAGCCTAAAGTGTATCAGTACGGCAGTCACAGGCAAACGGGGTAGTCAATATTAAGTTTACCGGAATGTTTAAAAATCGCCTGTGGCAGATAGCATAGTTCTTGAGCTGGATTATTCGAAGAGGCGGACTATACTAGCACGAGAACTTGAAATACATATTCAACCATCTAACAAAAATCCACTAATTAATTTTATAATTAATTAGGCTACTTTACGGCACACATTGCAATTTACGAAACGTAGCCGGTGAGTTTGCAACGCGTATCCACTTGAAATGAATTTCAAGAATGATACCAGTTTCAAGATATTTCCCAAAGTGTCTGACGAAATACATGGGCGTTCCAGTTACTCTTGCGCTTCAATGCATAAAAAAGCGTTCTGAAAAAGAAGGGGAAAAAAAAAAAAAGTGGAACAGTGCATTTTTACGTCGAGTTTGATGGCGCATATCTCCAAATTTGTGTCATTCTGGACATCCATTTCAAGTGGATATGCCTTGCAAACTCACCGGCTACAATTCGTAAATTGCAGTAGTATGTGGCGTAAATTATTTCGAAAGTTAATTAGTGATTTTTTTATATATTAGTGGAAAACATGTTTCGATTTCTCGTGGAATTAATGTCCGCCTCTTGAATAATACAGCTCAAGGACCAGAATTATGTCATCTGCAACAAGCTATTTTTAAAAATTCCTTAAAACTTTAAAAATTGTCCCCTGCATATCCCTGCGCTTTATTTACCTCGGTGCTGTTTGCAGTTTTCGATCCCTCCAACTGCACAGGCGTAATTATAACGTATAGTTGTCACGTAATAAATTAACGTACTGTACGGGCGCTACGCGACACCTACCCATATGAATAAAACCACTTCACGGAGTACCAGTACCTTCCGTTCGTTGGCACTACGTGCCAAGCACCCCTGCTGCCAAGTGCTTCACCGCAATACACACTTAGTGCTTCATTCACTGCATGGCATGTCCGCCCTGTATTGAACCAGATTCAGCAGACATGCGTTAGAACTATAGCCAACAATAAAAGTCAGAGACGTCTTGTAATGCAGCATTATTATTAATCCTTGGCATGGAAAACACTGCGTTTTGCGCGCACAGTCTATTGCGCTTCACAAAAAAAAAAAAAAAAAAAAAATCAAAAGCGTATTATATGAGTGACAAACGAAAGGTTAAAAAAATTATCACCATCGGGAATGTCACATCTCTGGCGTAACTGCAGAAGCATTATTCGGACGAATTACCGGCAGGTCTGTTGAGCATCTGAAGAAATTTCTCATTGAGCACGCGCAGCCCCTCCATGCGCTTCTCATGCTCCCTGTACATTTCATCATAACTTGCGTACGTATCCAGGGTGCACTGCGCAGCTTTGTCAGCACACGGCACCGTCTCTTGACACGCACGATCAACACGACGCGGTTCGTTGCTACTGCCGCCAACCGTCGCCGCGCCATTGTCTTCCCCCTTGCAGCTTCGGGCGGCCATGTCCGACGGCTCGCGTCGCACGAATTCCCCCTTGCAGCTTTGGGCGGCCATGTCCGACGGCCCGCGTCGCACGATTGAGTCTGCGTGGTCTTCACCCAAAGCGCTCACAAGCTCTCACGTGAGCCAGATGCTTGGTATCAAAGGCACTTGAGGATCACTAAATTAGCTGAAATACTGCACGAAATCACAAAACAAGCGAATCGCGGCAGCGCCGTACGGTTAGTACGGTTATAGAGGCTAGGTGACAGCCGCGTAAAGATGGAGAATGCGGTGACGATTTTGATTCGGCTGGTTTCAGGTCACGTGACCTGGATGTCAACGTCATCCGATAGCTGCGAACTTCGATAATAATTGGATAAATTGCACACAGCTAACATGTTAATAAAAGTTCAATAAAGGCAGCTGTCGTGTGAAATTTCGCATGACTTGCTGCGGCGCCGAAAGCCGAGGAAATATGAATCTTTTCACAAACCGACGTTTGAGTAGTGCCGTAGCGCCATTGCCGGACACGGGCGACGTCTAGCGTCAGAACCACGTGGTCAGAACAATGTTATGCCGCCATTTTGGACTGTGAGCCTCACAGAGTTGGTTGGTCTTGATTCTATGAGCAGGCCGGCCACACTTCGGTTATGCGATCTTTGCGGAGCATCATTCGATTGTTTTCTTCCGCTTCGCTTGTCACGTGCCACTTGACTTGTTACGGGTTTCCCGAGCTCGCGTGAACGCTCAGTGTGAAGTGCAATGGCAACAGCAAGCCCAGCCGGTGGATGTGGCGTTTCGTCGTCGGTAGCGGCGGCAGCCGCGTCTGCTTCGTCGAGACCTAGCGTGCTTATCGGCGGTATTTTATACTGTTATTGCTGGGCACATGTGACTGTAGTCGTCGATTGAATCTGATCACCATTACGTTTCGCGGTTGAGGGTTATCTCATTTAGCGAAAGCAGGCGCGTACGTAGCAGTCGGGCAATGCTTAGAACCAGGCGCCGGCGGCTCGCCGACGCGTGTCAGCGGTTGGTAGATATGCGGTAGTTACTCCACACGCTTCCGACGCAACTCAACAGCTCAATCATGCAAAATTTATTGGATCTGGTGCAGCGCAGAATGCTTATAACCAAAGGTTTAAGCAGAAGCGTGGCGCTCGAGCAGCGCGGTACCAGCAGCGAACCGACACGCGATGGTGATCACAGATGCCAGCGCAACTGATACAGCCCAGGTGCTAGATTTCGAAACTACCTTTATGTGCAGGACCGCGCAGGGCGCGTGTGAACGCAGAGACACTGTTCTGGTAGACATAGGGGCTGCATATATTTCATAGGACACGATTTTTCCAGATCGTTGCGAAGTGTATTTACCGACTAGTTCTCTTGCAGAATGTTTCAATTTCTCTCATACCGGTGTCACATGGCCACTTTTGATAGCGATCAAGCCCGATCTCGGTCGGAATGTTCGATCGCGATTGGCACTCTTCCGCATATTGAGCAAAGAAGCCAATTGCAACCGAGAAATTCGATGCAGATCGAGCTCGATCACGATCAAAAGTGCGCTGTGTGAACCCCGTATTAGGTACTGGAATGAAGTCGTCTTTGAAACAATAACAAATATAGCCTCTGCCACTACATACGAGAAAATATTGCATCGAAGAGCTGACAATTCTCGCAACCTATTGGGAAATGTGCCAAAAAGGGTTTACCAAAATGCGTTATTTAACTGATGTGTGCATTGGTTCATATTACACTGAAATGCTAAGTCCTCAGGTGATGCAGGAAACTAGTGAAGCATGAACATACCACATCAAAGAAGCAGAACGAAGAGGTCGCTCCGCATATATCCTGATGGATTCGCAGGCCGCCTGTCGGTTATATCTTAGAGGCACACTTCCCAGGTTCATCACTGATATCCTGGGCCCCACGCTGACTGAGAACCATGGGGTCGTTTGGTGCCCAGGGCTGGAAGGCAACGAGGAGGCCAACTGCGTAGCTCGCGGACTTGCTGGCCGAGTCGCAGAAGACTCTTCGAGGCCCCTCACAAACCACCATGAGGATCCCATCACGAGCAGGCAGATTTTGGAGGACCAACGCCTGACCAGACGGAAGTACGCTCCTCCACATCCCAAGTTAAGCAGCCAAGAAGCCAGGGACTGGCGCCGCCTTCAAACCAACACTTACCCGCACATATCGAGAGATTGCACGCAATGTTTCCAGAGGTATACACAACCAGGGTATGCCCCTGGTGCAACGACCACACAGCCACATTGACACACATTACTTACCAGTGTACGGAACGCCCAGCCCAGGCAGTATTCAGGCTGGTGAGTTCATCACAGACACTCACAACGTGGTCTTGGGAGGCACGGCTTTCCGAGCTGGCACTGGGAAGCCAACTGGCGATGAGCCGCCGCGGCCAGTGGGGCTCTACAAGAGGGCTCCACCGGAGATTAACCACACCACTCTTGGTACAATTAAGTTTATTCATTCATTCATCGGTAGTGGTCTCTCGGAGTGCTGTGTTGTGGACACACTACTCCCCAAAATCGTTATTTTCCGCTGATTGTTTGTGCACCCATAAACTGCACAGTGCTGGCCTGTAGCCTTTTGATGAGTATATACCATTACTTACGAGCGTAAGTCATTCGTGACAAAAATAAACGGAAACATCGAAGGAAAGCTACCACTCCGCAACGCAAGCGCAAGGCAAGCTCACAGTCCAGACCAAACAGGCAACACTAACACATACTCTCGACACCAGACCGTCGGAAGCGCTCTCGTGAAAACGTGTAATGGGGATAAACTATACTGATTTAAATAAAGACACATGCCACATGAATTGTCATTTTCTACCGTCTTTATTATTTTGTCACTAAGCTTTGTGGTCGCTATGGTAGACAGTCGTGTGTTCAGTAATGACGCTTGAGTGGGAATGTGCCCCAAGGCGGCGCCGCCTACGCATCCATTCCTGCTTCTGTTCACGCCGTCGTTCTTCGTAGGCACGCTGTTCTTCCTCGGTCCGCACCATATGCAACCTACCCATTGCACAGCCGGAACGCAACTGAGATAATGTGCCTATGCAGTGCGTGACGTCACCAGCCAAAAAGAGACACCCATTGTATGCTAAAGGCAGCTGGGGCACACCGTCGATACGCTTTGAGAGAGAGAGATAACTTATTTGAAGGGAGGCAGAGAGGTCGGCCTGAGCTAGCATGCTCTAGCCTGCTACTCTGCACAGGGGGAGGGGGGAACGGGGACATAAAGGCTGGATGAGGGGTGATGGGCATTGAGGCTACGTCGTGTTTGGTCTACGCACCAGCGATCCGCTAGCAACTAGCGTATAACAGCTCGGCTGTAAAAAGGGCGGAGGGAGGGGGGGGGAGTCACGGTCCCCTTTGGACGCTGCCTGCACAATGCCCATGCAGTTGTTTGCTGAATTGACGGGTGTCCGAGTTGATGATGCGTTAAAAAAGACGTTCAAGAAAGCACACTGTTATGGATTCATTCGATGGCAATGCTGCAAGATTGATTTTTTTGTTTGACCAGGTGTTGCCATTGTTGTAAGGGCAATTTTTCAATTTTGTGCACAGTGGTTGGGAAGTTAACACAGTTGGGAAATATAGAACACATCTGTATAACCATTAGCATGCACATGCGAGTCAATTGTAGAGTGCATTGGTTGTTGGGGTTAGAAAATGCCCCTCAGTGGTGGCACGCCAAAGCTTGCGTACAAGTCCATAGAAGCTCCCCTTCGTACCAATCACTTGACAAAAGTGCTGCATTCATGGTCCGTACATTGCAGCACGGTTGCTTAATCGTATTACAGTTGAAATGCCATATCCATCACATATGCAACAATGTACATTCATAGTCTAAATGGCAAGAACTGATCTGTACTAAGTAGAGATCAATGTCAAGAACTTGCAGCCGTCTGGAGCATAGCACTCCCAATGTCCACCTGCATGTGCTATGTTAGAGTATGTGGATTACGCACTTGTTCTCTGCTGGTAGCGCTAACAGAGGCAACCAGCCACATTTATCAGCGCTCTCACAATTTCTATTGTTGGAATTTAGCAAATTGGGTAGGGCTGTCCCTTGCAGCAATGTGCTTGGTCATATAGCCTTTTAGGAATAGGCTGCGAATATGTCGAAACTGCGTGAAGCACACCTGCAATGCAGGCTGTAATGGGCCACTAATATGATGCATCACATACCTACGCAACATGCGAATCGAGTTTGTATGGCCCATGAGTATTCATACCTCATGCAACCAATGAGTGCGTGTGTGGCTGAATAAAGAACCAAACTCACATTCATCTCTTCAAAGCTTATTTCTCCTAATAAAATTGCTGACATCTGCCAATGTCATCCTGGAAGGGTCAGGCAGCGCTGATGTTTTGTGCCGCTGTCTGTTCCCTCACTTTATTTTTCTTTTTTTTCTATGCTGTTTTTTCTGCTCAAGTCATGGACTAATCAGCCTAAATACATTCACTTCAAGGAAAAAGGGACTGCTTTCATCTCTATGAAGTCTAACGGGAACCTACTTGTCAAATTTCATAGAGTTCAGGAGAACGCTGCAAGATGCAATTTATTTTCCAATGAGTAAAGACAGACGTGTAAACCAACTGCAATGCTCTAACACAACACACCATTGCTTTTAATACGAGACTTCTCAATGGCATGGTATGCTACATGTGGCCAGTTGCAGGACAATTGAATTCATAATTAATAGCATCAGAATGTCAGCTTGTTAGTTCAACTTAGTGTAAGCACATTTAAAGTACTTCATTGTTCTCATTTGTATATAGCTATCATCATCCCTGTTCTTAGTACTTGAGCCCGGGCCGTGCCTGCGGAATAAACGGGTCTGCCAGTGCTGCCTGTCCTGGTAGTCTTCCTTCTTTCAAAGTGGTGGAGGCGCTGGGTAATGGTGCACGATGTCAGTGCAGCCAATGTCATGGGTGTGGGAGTGTTAGGGGTAGCGATAGTGCGAGCAGCCGAGGTAGCAGTGCCCGAGCGCAGGCGGCGACCAGAACGTAGTTCCAGGTAGGACAGGAACGCAGGAGGACGTGGGATCTTGACGCGCCTCCACCACTTTGAAAGATGGAAGACTACCAGGACAGGCAGCACTGGCAGAGCCGTTCACATTCACATTTGAACAGTGCCAGACATAATACGAGTCTTTTTGTTCTCGTCTTGTTGGCTGTGTTCAGATAAATATTCACACTGCTGATGAACCTTGGTCTGATATCAATTAGCAAACCAGCCTCACAAAGTAAGCGGTGTTCCAAGCAGCCATTTATGGTAGCGCGAAATTTGCACTTATTTTCAGACCCAAAGAATGAAAAAGGCCAGTCAAGGGAAACATAACGAAAAGAAAATTTCAAGTTTGTACTCTAGACCCAAATTATTAGTAAAAGATAAATAGTATACAAACAAAACTGCCCTGCTATGCAAGATGAAGCAAGAGAAAAACCAGAAACGGAAGGCACATGTGCAAAAAAAAAATGCCCAGTTTATTGACTCTGGCATGTCTAAGCATTACAACAAGGTTTCTAAAGAGCAGTCCCAAAAGAGGAGAGAATAATTTACACAATGACCAGTATGTACACAGGTTCTGAAAGATGGCACAGCCACATGTCCCCTCCCCACCCTTTCCTGCACGTGTAAAAGAAAACAATGAACACCCACGAAATAATGAAGTGGTTTCGTCCACCGTCCTTCCTAAAGTTCAACATGCTTCTTGACCTTGTCTTCAGGCTCCAACTCAACATCGCTGAGGTCAATGTCTTCAGGCTCTTCCATCTGAAAAATTTAACAATGTTGTAAATACTACAGAAATCCACAAAACAAAAAGTACTCAGTAGCCCCGAGTCAATTACTGCACTAAACTGCCAAACTACAATGTACAACCCTTCACATAAACTAGCAACCCCAGTCATACAACTGAACGGATGTTTACATAAAGCAATGCTAAAAATGCATCTGAAGTGATGGTTCGGGTTATTAGTGACAATGAAATTTGCAGTCCATCAGCCCGTCAGATGCACTAGTCGGGAACAACTCCAAAAATGCACAACTCGATGACAGAATATCACAGGAGGGATTGCAATGGCTGCTGGTTATTGTGTGGGGCCTTCGGTTTCGACGGAGGCATGCAGTGTGTATATGCTTTAAGTACGAGGGAGCTCAAAGGGACTACAGACTCAACCTACAGCCCCTCACTGTCATAAATCTCGGAAGACATGTTGTTGGTTAGTAGTATCCTGCACTCTCCACATCAAATTATGGGGTTTTACGTGCCAAAACCACGATCCGATTATGAGGCACGCCGTAGTGGGGGTCTCCGGAAATTTGGATCACCTGGGTTCTTTAGCGTGCACCTAAATCTAAGTACACGGGTATTTTCGCATTTCGCCCCCATTGAAATGCGGCCGCCGTGGCTGGGATTCGATCCCGTGACCTCGTGCTCAGCAGCCCAACACCATATCCACTGAGAAACCACGGCGGGTCCTCTCCACATCACATTTGCTCATGAGCAATTCTGAGGACCCAATTTCATGCCTGGTGGACCTTTCTTAATTTGCCTCACTGACCTGGCAGTCGTGCATCTTGGGCCAGAGCCGTTCATGGTTTAATCCGTGCCTGTATGCTTTTATGGTCTAATGTAAATAAAGAAGAGTAACCTTCACATTTTATGCTACTTTTAAAGTGATATGGTTATATGAAGGTTATATAGAAATATCTTTTCTTTGTAATATGGGAGAAGATGAGGAGGAGCGTTGGTGGCTCAGTTGGCCCTCGAGTATTTCTCCATTTCAACCATGAAACGAGAAATTTCATATTCTCACATGCCATCTTTATTGAGACTTATTAAAACTATACTGTGAACTCGAAGAGCTAGCCTACAATGCAATTTAATTTTTAACATCACATTCAAAGCCTTGAAAAGGCTTTGAATGTGATGTCAGAGGAGCGACAATGTTATAAAGGGCTGCGACATTACAGGGATATCCTAATAACTAGCTCGTAAATGCATAGCACAGTTATAAAAGCATCTTTTGACTAAACACTGCCGAAATTCATTGGCACACAGTGGCAGCCCAGCCCTCTGTCTAAGTTTGATAAGTGTTGTGACATGAAATAGGTGCCAGTTATGGTGATGGACAAAGAATAGAAGAAGATGAACTACAATGGGTGCAAAACCTTATGGAAAAGGCAGCACAAAACAGACAAAAGTAAATCCACCAAAAAGGCGTAACAAACCCTCAGGTTGCAGGCTTCAACATTGTACACCTATCTGAAAAATCAAGCTTGCTCCTCCAAGCTTTAAACTAGGCATGTGTGTCACCTGACAATACTAATACACCTATCTGAAAAATCAAGCTTGCTCCTCCAAGCTTTAAACTAGGCATGTGTGTCACCTGACAATACTAATGTTTCCTGTGGTTTATGATCCAGTCCAAAAATAAAGAAAAAGGAAACCTACAGGCGTGCTTCATTAGGGAGAAAATGGTTTACAAAAGTGAAGCGACTGGGTCTCAATCTTGTAAGCAGGATCGCATTCAATTGCCAGTAAGAATTGCAACAAATGCTCAAATGTTGATGCCCACATGCAACAATATTTCTGCATCCCCAATGACATGTTGGTAAGCTCAAATTGTTTCCAAAATTTCAGGCAAAGCTACGAGTATCAGGTCAGCTTTTATAGCAAAGCATGAATTATATAGAGCTTGCTTGTTTCTGAAGCGAATCTAGAATGCTGTTTCACGTAAATTTGTACCGCTAAAGCATTCTAAAAATAAACCATCGATACCATGCAAGGCTCCTATCTATACCTTATGCCAGGGACACATTTTGGTACAAAAGAATAGGGGCAAATTGCAGCAGAGTCGAAACAATATGAACTGGCTTATCTAAACTTGGGGGGCATTTAAGTCAGCAGTTCGGTCTTGTCAATGTCATGTGCTTTTGAGTAGCCAAAACCCTTGGCAATTTGAGCCCAGTGAGACAAAATTCAACTTGAACAATGCACAGAATCCTGTCACAAATTGCTTCCCATAAAAAGAACTAGCAGCAAGGAGGCTCAGCGTGCTACTGGCCACTACATACCGTATTTACTCGCATAATGGACGCACCCCCACATACCACGAAAAAACAGTTTTTTTTTTCCCCCTAGCGTAATGAACGCACCCCAAACTTTGCTACTCTGCAGTCCCGCGATTGAACGGCCGTGCTGTAGTTTTCCAGAGAGACTAGAATCCTTTACTCTCGCACATGTGTTCAAAGCAAGCACACTTAATCTCAATGCCTGTGGCTGTGTCGGAAATAATAATGATGCCACATGAGAAATGCCGAGATTATGTAAACAAAATTCTGCAGCTAGCTTCTGTAGGCTACACATCGACGCTAGCGGCAAACATGCCGTGGCCGCAGACCGGCAGGGGCGGTGGGTTTGAAGGCTGAAAATCTGAGGGCAAAGCCATGATGAGAGAGGTAAGCATGCGGTAAGAACAGGCTGCGTGTTATCACGGTAGCTTAGGGCCTTACGGAAGCGACCGTGATAATGCTCAGCCTGTTCTCACCACAACCTTGCCACCAGTGCCGGCGCAAAGGCACCTCGCCCACTCTAGAGAGAAAAAGACGTAACTGGCTCTCTGCAACAGTTACTTTATGCAGTTTACGGACTCTGACATGACAGCAGAGAGCACGCGCGCAATGCGTAGCCAGGCGCGGCGCACGGGAGTCCAAGTGAGAAAGGGGTGGCCGCCACTTGGTCGGCATAGTCAGCCTAGTCGTGCACAATGTCGAATTTGCGTGTCTCTAGCTTGCTTTTGTGCCCGTCTTCGGTTTTTCTGTGTGCGATGGGCCCCAAGTCGAGTTATACGCCTGCAGGGGTGGGACTGCCCAAATTCATTTTGGAGCAATGTTAGGAGAAAATAAAACTGAGTTTCGGAGCAAACAGAAATGCATTTTGGAGCAGCTTAGAGCAAACTAAATTTAATTTTGACGCAGTTTGGAGCAGACAAATCTGAATTTTTGTGGAATAATGGAATATGACAGCGCACTTCACCGTCGCCATGCACCGTATGTGCGAGTGAAAGCATGCAGGGGGAGCCCACGATCGCGGCTCAATCTGGCATGCGCATGGGAAGAAAGCAGAGAGCAAACGCACCGTCTGTCTTCCGTTACGCAAAAGGGCGTGGGGTGATGGGAGGAGGAGGGGGCGTTGTGCTCCGGCAGCAAATTCATATTTCGCGACCGGGCGCAAGGGGAACTGATTAGTGCTTGCAAATGTCCGCCAAACTGGCTATCCGGTTTAACCGGAGGGCAGTGAATCAGGTCTCGAAAACCGGTTATCCGGTAATGCAGGTTTCAAGAAACGGATATTCAGGATATCTGGTTTAAATAACCGGTTATCCGGATATTCGGACACGAATATTTGGTGTTTAAAAAAGGAAAGGTAAGGAGGTTAACCAGAGCAGCTATCGGGTTTGCACGAGCGGTTGCAAAACTACGAATATAGAAATGCAGTTAAACCTGCTTATAACGAACCTCCATATAAAGAATTCCTGGATATAACGAAGTTTTTCTATTCCCCGCTGTTATTCCATAGAAGCACATGTAGTTGAGACCTCTACGTAACGAAGTGGCAGCGGGAGACCCTCTCGAAATAACGAATTTCCCCCGATGACTACCTAGACATAACGCCCCAAATTTTGTCATTTTTGCACGAGCAGCAACTGGAAGCACCTTCTCCACCACGACGGAATGCGAAGCAGCGGCGGCGCGCCTGGCGCGCTCGAATTAACGACGACTGCAAGGCAAGAGTGAGCGTGAGCGAGGCGGGCCTGCATCCCTCAACCCGGCGATCTTGCGGCCGCGGCGTGACCTTTCCCCCTTCTCTTCATTCAAACCTGATCCCGCCGCTTGCTGCAGCTGGCCTAGCAGCATTGTGTCCATTGATGTCATACGAACGGTCAGTGCTGCCGTCCATCATGAACAAACAAGAAAGCAAAATCATGCAGTTTTTTTTACCGCAAAATAAATGTTTTGGGTGAGCTCTGCCGTCGGTTACCTTTTTGCTTACTTACCATATTTACTCGAACGTGCACTTTTTTTTTCGATAAAACGGGTCCAAAAATTGCCTGCGCGTTAAAATCGAGTAAGACCCTAAATTTGCGCAACCATATCGCCATCGACACTTCCATATGGCCGCCTTCTACGCACTTCGAGTCCAGTTCCCGTAGCTTCGACCATGTGCTGTAGTACGTGTGGTTAGGCATTGGTCTACCAATTTAGTTAAACAGCGAATGTTGGCAAGTTTAAAAGACCGATAAAACTACTATCCTTACTTCATATAGCTGTCTGCTAATTTGCTTTCGCAAGTGGGACATTTTTGTTCATCGCAGCTTTAGTGTATTGGGAGTAAATCTTGAGTGATAGTTGTATTGCTGTATGAAAGCATGAGGTGCGCGGTAATGTAAAGGATCTGTAAAAGATTTTTTCCCCTCTCTTTTGGTCATGGAAAACAGGTACACGTTACAATCGAGGGTGCGTTAGAATCGAGTAAATACGGTAAGCGTTTCTTTTTCGAATTTTCGTGCCGAACCTGCATATAACGAAATCCTCTTTATAACGAAGTTTTCCGGGAATTTGTCAATTTCGTTATATACAGGTTTAACTGTACAACAATGCCTCATTTACTAAGATGTCTGCCGCGTGGTCCGATAAACCCGGTTCCCTGCCCTCTTCCTTTTCTCCGTGAAAAGGCAACAAGCGTCGCTTGTGGCCCACATCTGCAACCTAGATCACGTGCTATGGCCTCCGAGATTACCGTGGCATATGTTACATTCTCTGAGGCGGCAGGCGCTGTCGACACTATCGACGCGCCGGCGGAAGCATTCGGCGACCACTACCGCCACAAGTTGAAAAGGCAACGAGCGCCGCCTCACAGAATTTACGCAGAATTAAGGGAACCACCGCTCCAATGGAAAAGCGAGCGACGCGGCGGGCATCTAGTAAAGGAGGCATTGTTTGGGCACAAGTACAGAACAAATATCCGACTATCCGAATATCTGGACACTTAATTCAGTTAGTAAGCGAATGTTTCCAAGTTTATAGGGCCGATAAATTTACTATCCCTACTTCGTATAGCTGTCTACTATTTTGCTATTGCAGTCGATGCTTTGCCTTCGGACGCAACTGCGACTTTTTATTGCAATCCGCCATTAGCTGTAAAATCCACCAAATGGCTGAGGCCTCGTCCATATGGGCATAAACACAGACTGGAATAGCTTTAGGTTATACCGGCCCCGAGGACAGAGACGCCCGCCGCTGAATCCACTGTGGCGTGCGCCTCCCTAATATCTAGTTCGCTCGCAGCTCCCTCAACCTACCCCGCATAAAAAACGTACGCCCCAAATTTGCTTTGGATTTCTGGAAAAAAAAGTCCGTTCATTATGCGAGTATATATGGTAACTACAGTAGAACCTCGTTGATATGATCACGTTATGTACGATTTCCCAGTGCCAACGTTTGCGATCGAGAAAAAAAAGAAGCCAAAGCATTAATGTCCAACTGAATGCCGCTGAGCAGTCCTTTGCGTTATGAACTACATGCGGGCAAGCTTGCGTGGACAAGGAAAGCACAAATAACACAGGCTTCAAAGAGTGAGGGTGACGTGACGGAATGGCGGTGCCCTCTTCCCTCACGCAACGCCTGGCGCGCTGCTGCGACAGCAGGTGCTCCCTTTCGCCCGCTCTGCTTCCGTTGAGGTGCGCTCATGACGGGGCACCGCAGCCAATTGGAATTTACCTGCCATTTCACTGCTACAAACAGACACCAGCTTTTCCATTCAATGGGCCATTTGACGCTTTTGCATCAAAATGACCCAACAGAGTTGCACTTATTCTTTACTGGTTTATATGTTGCCAAAAAATATGATCTGGCACAAACGTTCAGGAGATCGCCAAACTGCAATCGTATGATGTGTTTTCCAGCTGCTGGATCCCATGAAGAAAAGGTTCGAACCGCGCATGATCGAGAATAGCAAGCCGTCCGGCACAGCAGCTTCTCCCCAGAGCTCATTCGGTCCCTACTGCTTGTGGTGCAAAGGGAGTGTCATCTATCACTCTGGCGGCATCATAATCCCGTGTTGCCCACGGGCTCGATTTCGTTTGTATTTTCAGTCACAGTCTCAAAACACCACGCAATATGAAAACGATAATGTGCATACATGCTTTGTGCCACAACAATTCGCGCTGCCCCGCTTGAAGCTGCTGACCCAGGCCGAATTCGAGGAGCACAAACGTAAGCTTTGCAAAGCTGCAAAATCGACAAGGCGCGCGTTTCGGGGCTGCTGGAACCCCATTTTCCCGGCTCCTGTTGGTATCTTTGCTGCAACAGTTCACACAACACTTTGCTTTACGTAAATGTCAACTACAGTTGTCATTTTTTAGTGATTTCTGATTGTACAGTTTTTTCTCACGTTTTATCCAACACGTATGAACAACATTCTACTGTACACAGTACATGCTATATACACATGAATCAAGAGACTGCACGTCTCAAAAAGGTAACTGCTGAACAAGCACATGCGCACCTTGCAGCTCGAGACATGAACACATAAATGAAATGCACAAGTACAGCAGCCACATGCTGGAGCTGCACAGGAGACGTCACTCTTTCGGGTAGACACTAAACTGAGGAATACTATCATAGTCCAAAACACTACTCTCGAGTTTGCGACAAAAGACTGCAGCCCCACATACCTTTGCGTCCTTGCCGTCCCAAGGCTCGGTTTCAACCACCTCGGGAAGCTTGGCGCCCTTCACAGGCACACTAGATCCACGCCCCACAGCAACCTCACGAAGGAATTCATTGATGCCATCGTAGCTAAAGGACCCACGAAGGAGCGAGTACTTCATCTTGCGGCTGTTGAGCACGGCCAAAGCTGGGTAGCCGAAGCCGCCAATCTCCAGTGCCTCCTCAAGCTTCGGCTGAGCCAAGGCTTCGGACCAAAGCCATCCCCAGCGGTTGCGCTTGTACTTATCTCCCAGGCGCTTGAGGATATCCAGATAGCCCTGGCGGCACTCTGACTGGCAGTCATAGATGTGTGGGAGAACACTGACCACACACAACTGGCTGTCTTGGCATGCTTCCTTGAGCACGGACTCCTTTGTGACCTGTAGGTGAAGCACACATTGTGGAAGGGAAGTCAATGCTTTGGTTAACTGCAGCTGTACACTACAACAGCTTTAACCAAAAATAAGAGAAAGTTCACTCTTCGCTATTCTTGTCACCAAAGCAATGTAGCGGCATTTGTTTCAAAGCACAGCAAAACACAAATCTACACAAGAATAGGAAACAGTGGCGTAGCCAAGGGTTGGGGGGGTTCAACCCCCCCCCCCGAAAATTTTTGCCCCCCCCCCCCCCACTAACCCACCCTTTGCTCTCGTCGCTTCGCGCTGACATATTTCAAGAAACCGGTGCTACTTTCACATTTTCATTCCTGGGCGCTTCCGTTTGGGTTGGTAATTTACAGCGAATCATGTCTGCATATGGAAAAAAACTGTCACGGTGTTTGTCAAGGCCTTGACACTCTGCGAGGTTTTGGGCGCGAATGTGGCGGCCGCATTCTGAAACAACAAATGCGCAACAAATGCGGCAGCCGCATTTTAGATGAAGGCGAAAATGCTCGAGGCCCGTTTACTTAGATTTAGGTGCACGTTAAAGTCCCCAGGTGGTCGAAATTTTCGGTATACATTTCCGCCGCTTCCCTTCAGGTGCCGGTTAGGCCGCATTCGCGTAGGAACTTGGTCTCGAAGCTGGCGGAAGCGGCAAAATCTTGCAAAAATCCGCCCGCCTAGGCGGCAAAACAGGCACAAAAACAGGCGGCGAGCCAAATTGGTCTCGGACCGATTTTTTCGCCATGGCGAAGCGGAAACGTGGCGGAAAGTCGTTCTGCTCGACCGGAAGCTACACTAGCATGTAAACTTCCGGTCGTAACATTGAACATGGCACCAAAAGTGTAGGCTGCAATGCTGATCGACGCGATCAAGAACCACCCCTTGCTCTACGACAAGAGAAGTACTAAAACGTACTGTCAGCAATACTCGCGATAGTATTCAACTTCGCGCGACCGGAGGCGCGGCAACGAAGCCAACGGAGTCGCGTGACCCAACTTCTCGCGCTTTTGCAAAGCCAGGCGAACCCACCACCGCCGTTTCCGAGGTTTTCTTGTCTTCCGTTTATTCATTGTCCATTTCTAGAAGACAAGTAGGTAGAAGTATAAAAGCCATTTCTTCTTCCACTTCCATGACAGACAATAGTTAGGCAGATTCCTCGTTGGCGCTCCATTATTCTCCTCGCACGTGCACGGTATGTTGCAGAAGAACGCGGGGTGCTTTTCTCGTCGCGACGATAGATTGGGAGCGTAGGTCTCACGTAGGACGCGCAGGCTTCGGCGAGCCTCAACACAAAGGGCCAGCCCGGGTTTTCGCTTTGATGTTCCCGTTGCCACTTTCGTGTCCTGGAGGCGCCGAAAATAATACGAAATGATGAAATGTTATTACAACTTGTAAATAAAAGCTATTAAAGAAATATAATCACGCCTAGGCAGCAACCTGTGACACAGCGCTACCGCGCCCGTGTGAGGAGAATTACAGAGCGCCAACGAGGAATTTACCGAAGGTCGCAGATGACACGCGAAATTGCGCAAGATGATCACTTTTGATGACGGGTGGGTCAGTGAATGAACATACCGCTCCAAATAATGCGATAATGAGCGCCACCACGCCGACAAACGTACGCAGACTAGATGGATGTGGACGAAAGCGGCGGCCGCGGTGGTAGCAAAACAAATGTGAACTTGGACATGCGCAGAAAAGATTTTCCGGCCGCTTTGGCCTTTCCGGCGGCTTTGGCCTCTCCACCCGCGCGCTTGCCGCTTCCCAAGTGTGAACGTAGCCATAGTCTGCAGCGCAAAACGTCTCTCGTTTGCGATTGCGCCCCTACGGAAGGCTGGTAGTTACTGTTGTGTTGCTGAATCTCAAACCAGCAATTACGAAAGGCTGGTAGTTGCTGTTGTGTTGTGGAATCCCAAACCAGCAATGTACACACCAAAGGGTTGATGCCAGCAGTGAAATTCCACCGACACGCAACAGAATGCACGAAACAGACAGCCGACAAGCATGGATTACATGTGCGCATAACAGCGTAAGTAAACTCTTGTTGCAGGCGCTGACAGTTCTCGTCGGAGTTCACGCGTCCTGAGAAATTGATTATGTGCACTATGCACTGAACAAGACCGGAGTTCATTCCTGCATCACTAGTACACCAATCAGTCGAGATTCTGTGAGGTACAAGGCCGCTTCCTGTTTGCACCGGCCTAAGTGAAGCAGAAATGACTCGCACGCACTACTTAAAATGCGTACACATGCCATAACTATATATGCAGTGCGGTGAAATATTCTGTACAATTCTGAATCTGTTGACGTAAAGGCAAATGACGGCTGCACGCTCGCACACAGCGGAAGACACAGCGGCCCATGCACTTGCCGCAGGAAATGCAAGGCAACGAAAGCTTCGTAAAAAAAAAAAAAAGCATTACTCGTTTTTGCGCGTGTTTCAGTTTTCTAGCGCAAGGACGCAGCGAACAAGCTATTGCTATGGGAGTAGGTATATAGCCTGCATGGTCACACGTGCATTTTCACGTGTATAGCCGTCCTTGACTTGTGAAACGCACTTCGCCCGGACGAGGACGACGCCATCTACGCTTAACGGAGATTAACAATTAATGATGTCTTCTCCGATCGGGCGGGTCGTCTCAATGATGCGTTTTCGAAGACTGGTCCATTCAGTGGCGCGATGAGAGACAGTTGCTCCAAACGCCCACTGTACCTGTCGTACTTACTGTATTTTACTGAGCTTACATTACTTTTTACTTAATTTCTTCACAAGCACACACTAGAGCACTGCACGGGCCGATTTTTTAAGCCCGGGCCCGGCCCGGGCCCGTTATTACGTTGGGTGGCCCGCCCGAGCCCGATCAAAACTTTTATGGCGAGACCCCGGGCCCGGCCCGGGCCCGGAAATAATCTACGTTACCCGCCCGGCCCGGCCCGCCACCCCTTTACCTTAGGCCCGAGCCCGAGCCCGGCCCGACTCTAAACCGGCCCGAACCCGGCCCGAGACCGAAAAATAATGTTTTTCAGAGTTGAGTCGCCCGAGAATAACTCACTGCACGTTACATGCACACCACCAGAAAGCCAGAGCCCGGCCCGGGTCAAAAAGCACACGCCGTGCCCGAGCCCAGCCCGAGCCCGTTAAAAAACAGTTCTACGCGGCCCGGCCCTGCCCACGGGCCCGGGCTTTCGGGTAAGCCCGAGCCCGTGCAGTGCTCTAGCACACACACACGCGAGGGGGGACGGGGGGTCCCATGTCTTTGATATACATACATAGAGGGTGCTTAAACTACCGATATTTATTATCGATCACGTCACGTAGAGGAAAGCAGACGATTGTGTGCACGATTGTGTTATACTAATATCAACTGCAACATCATTTTCCCCACTGTGGGTTACTTTTATCCATCAGAGCTTCGACATTGTATGTGCAAATGATCATGAGCAATCCTTCCCGCTGTGTGGGGTTTTCATTCACACAAGAGCACGAAGTCAATTTTAGACCAATCTTCGACTGAAGCTTGACAAACTGTCTAATCTCTTCCATGTTGAACATCACCTGTGCAAGTGCCCTTATTCCTTACGGTACAATATTGTGCAACACTCCCCATTACTCTACAGCCCCATACAGGAACTGAACAAACCATGTGGAGGCTTCTGTACCAGCTGAACACCACCTTGCTTGCACAGAAAAGCTGATTCAACACAATAATCAAGTATGAAGGAGGCTTCTGCATGCTCCCTGATCTGACCACCATTGCTTCGCGAGCCTAAAGAATGCAGTAAAACACAAACCAGGTGACCGCTGCAATAAGTAAAAAGAAATGCTCTCTCTACAATAGTAACTTAGCTGTTTTCACATTTGCGAAGCTACTGCTTTCTCACATAGCATGGGCGTCACTATGGCTTACAAAAGTTAGGAACTAGGTGCATATGCCCTTCAGTCACGAATTATGATCGACTGTCAATAAATGTATGAAATTTACATAATTTTATGCCAAGGTGGTGCAGACTCCATTAAGAGCAAGTCAAGGTGGTAGAATGACTCAGTAATTATGGTGACTCATAATTACACAGTGATTAAGTATCTAATTATTGTGCACTCAGTAATGATGTGCTTCTTCATAAAGAAAGAATTGAATCACTAGCGCAAATTATTTGCACAAGTTAATTATTGGTCACAAGCATTACTAGAAAGGAAAAATTATTTCGCAATTGCTACAGAAACGTCCCACGTCACACCTTCTGTGAAACACTGTATTGCCTTCTCCAAAGCGATATTTGGTAGCGATAGATTTCCATCAGATGTAAAATGAAGGTACTTAAGGCAAGCAGAATGCCCAATTTTTCGAGTCTATTCCTTGCCACAACTGCACAGAAATGGCCAAGAGAAGTCAGGTCCACAAATGTATACACCGTGACTGAAGGAGATATTTCGTATATTTCAGATTGTTTTAAAATTTTCAGTACTTGTACTAAAAATGGCAATTTCGTACTGTTTTCATTCGTGCTCCTTGAGGTGCTTCTTTGAAATTTCACATAAGAACTCTAAATTAAAGTTATCTGAGCAATTACACTGCTAAACATCCATTCAAAGCACCAGTGATCAGGCTATAATTTCAGGTATCACATTATATGTTGCAACTACTATGTTTAGAAATAAAATGTTAAAACATAAAAGCACCGAAAATGAGCCCATTTCTAGCGGTAACGAGAGTTGATGCATGGTTCACGGCAGTGCGATGCCTTGAAGCCACATTTCAATGCAATATTCTCAGCCATACAAAGTTATCTCTTAAGAAACCCTACCCCTCTCAACCCTGTGTCTTGAAGCTCTCTTTTCTCTTCCATGGTTGCCTATGCGCTTCCTCATTTCGGGTTGCCATAATTGCGTTTTTGGCTGTGTTAAAGGTAGTTAGCGAATAGTGCACAACGATCAAAATTTTGCCGTCAGGACGGCGTTTTCCGTGCCAAATAATCGTAACATTTGATTTGCTTAGTTCCCTGAAAAGAACGATGTCGAGACTGAGGCGGTTTACCTCCGCAAGTTTGTATCTGCCGCCATTACCGTGCAGCGCATCCCACCTGCGCACCGGAGAGTACCCAAGTTGGCGCAGTGCGCCACAAGATGGCTCTAGCTGCTTCGCGCGTATCGGCCACAGTCGCTCCGAAAGAGGGAGAGAGAAAAAAGGCGACAAGCAAAGTGGCGCCCGTTCCCCACTCAGTCTCTCTCCGCGAGTGCGAGGGCAGCTTCGCAGCTGAAGTCACCGAAGCAGCGGACAACCCAGTTCGAAGATGACGCCGACAAAGCGCAAAGCTGGGTCGCTTGACACGAAGATGGATATTTTGCAGGACTCACGACGTGGCTTCAAGGTGAGCGCCCTCGTGAGGAAGTATGAGCTCGCCCAGTCGACGATATCAACCATTTTGAAAACTGGGAGCACTGCGATTGTGAAGGCAAGAGCTATTAGCGGCCATGCCGATCAGCGGAAAACGGTTAGAGACCCTTTGTACGCCGATCTTGCAGTCTCTTTAACATTGGTTCATCAGAGTCCGCGCGCATAATGGCCTATTAGTGGGCCAATACTTGCCGCCAAAGCGAAAAACTTCGCTTTTCTTCAGGGACGCCCAAATTTTGAGCCTGGGGGAGGCTGGATCCAGCGCTCGCAGAACCTCGCAGAAGCCTCGAAACGGTTGTTTCGTGCCCAGAAAGACTTATTTTATGAGAAAATTGCGTCTGAAGCGTCTGCGTACCTCTAGCGCCATTCAAATCACCCGCCCTCCCGAGCAAGAGTAGCGACGTCAAGGTCTCTTAGTGACGTTGCGCCGCCGGTGAGTAATAAACGCCGCCCGCAGACGGCGCTACAGCTTTTGTTGCGGAAAACGCAGACGCGCGGCCAGAAACAGAGCCAAGATAGAGCCGACAGCAGTGCAAAAGCGGAAGGAAAAGCGTGCGCCGAATTGCAAACGTGATGGTAGCCGATGCTCGTCACAATGGACTTTGCTGACGACACATTGGCTCGCGATGCTGGGCTCGATTTCAGCGATTTAAGCTCCGATGAGCGTGACATGCTGCTTGCTGAGGGCTCGTGCTGCAGGCGTCGTCGTGTACTACGACGGCGGCCTTGACACTGGCTTTTCCGAGCGCGAAATCAGCGAGGACTCCAGCAATACGACGTTGAGCGACGAAGCTGGTCACCGTCTAGATGTGCCGTCACGCGGACCGTTCAGGCATCCGCTACATCACATAGACGAACCGGATTTCTGCCGTCGGCGTCGCCGTAAGGTTCCCTATAGATAAAATCTTTGCCGCGCGCCGTATGCCCAAGCGGAAGCGTGCGGGGACGCGCGCTATCACGGAGAGCGGACACACTCAATCTCCCACGCGCAAGAAAGGAAGCGGGAAGCCAGCGCCGGAGAGAGCGTGGGTGGGGGGCACACTTCTACTCTGCCAACAACCGCGCTCGTCGCTCGCCCGCACCGTCTCTTATCTCCACACGGTTCTGACCTTTATGCGCCGTGCATTCGCCGCTCAGTTTCCGTTGAAGCGATAGACCGACGTACCTTTGCCGCTGCGGCGTATGCGCTTGCTGCCAGCGTTTTGACAGTCGTCTGCAATCATTCAGTGTGATCTATTCATGTTTGGTTGTGCGCGCTCACACCACGCTTGTTCATTCAGTTAGTAATAGTCAGGCCACATTTTCCAACGCACGCTACACATGCAATGCTGCCCTGGATCGGCAGTGCAGCGCTACAGGTGTGTCCCTTTCGCACGCGCTGCCCACGGGAAGCGCTTCTCATCAACACCAGCCGTTTCACACGCGCCTTCTCGTGGTCACCGAGTCTCTCTTCATGTCGGTCTACTTACGCCGCAGCACACCTGCTTACTTAATCAGCTCATGTTTACTACAATTCATACTGCTACCAAAGCCGCTCACCTTACTTCGGATGACATTGCCGTGTTGCTATCGCATTCATTGCTTCGCCCTTAGGGCGAAACTCATTTTTTTCTAAGAATCTAATAGAAGTAGACAAGTAGCATTTTCTTCAGTCTTATAATCTAACGATATGATCTTTTTAATCGGAGTGGTTGAGTACTAGAGACATTTTTTTGAGTGCCTTCGTTACTGCGTAAGTACCTGAATGTCCCTGGGGAGTCTCTTATCGTGTCCTGCATTTACGTCAATTTCTCGATTCCTAAAGCTCTGTTCCCGATTATATTGATGCCTTAGACATTCTAGAGCAGTACTCTCATCACTTTAGCTTGACTTTATTTGCCTTTGGTGTCCCTTTAAAGAGCGGCACGGAATTGTTTACAAAAACATGGTAGGGAAAGCGGCATTTTTGGACACACAGGCAAAGTAGCAGTGGCTACGCAGAGAAGGACATATACAATTGCGACGAAACTGCTCTGTTTTTTAAAATGTTGCCATCGAAGACTCACGCGCTTAAAAGAGATCGATGCCCCGACGGGAAGCACTCGAAACTTAGGGCGACCATGTTGCTGTGCGTTAGCATGGACAGGAGCCATCGCCTCAAGCCTTTCATGATCGGGCTATCAAAGAAGCCAACATGCTTTAAGAATCAGCACATCCCAGTCCGCTATCGCAGTAATAAGAAGGCGTGGATGACCCGCGACCTGTTCGAGGAATGGCTGCTCGAGTTCGACAGTATAATTGAAGGCAAAAGAAGAAAAGTAGTGTTACTACTTGACAACTGTAGTGCACACAACGCTAGCCCAAAGCTAACATGTGTGGAGTTGATGTTTCTGCCTCCGAATACTACGGCAGGCCTGCAGCCGTTGGACGCCGGCGTGATCACCAACTTTAAAGCCCTGTATCGGCGGCGCATGCTGGAGTGGCTAATCTTAAGGCATTGACCACGCAGCTACTGGCACGTCGGGCCATGCAGACAGGCCCCTGACCTGAAGAGCAGCCTTTTGAAAGCCTTGCACTTCGTTTATGGTGCGTGGTATGAAATCAAGCAGTCAACCATATACAACTGCTTCAAAAAGGCGGGCTTCGTGCGTCAGGACGAACTTCCCAACCCGCTGATAGTGAGACCAACACGGTGGAAGCCGCTGAAATAACCGAGCTCTGGGAGCTCGTTCCTACTGGTGACACAGGTGGTGCAGTGATGAGGCGATCACCGAAGATGTGCTGTCTCGACAGACAGCAAAGTTGTGCGACGGTGGCGACGGCAACAGCGACAGTGACAACGAGATTGACAGTGGCTCCTTGACCCCGACCTCGATGTCCACGCTAAGTGCACTGTCATCGATAGATTCCTTAATTGATTTTATACATTCTAAAGGATTGCTGCCAGTGTTCACGCAGCAGCTGGAATCCATGCACACCGCGGTTGTGAAGCTGAAGCAGCCGCAAAGTAAGTGCAGATTTCGGACTATGCCAGCACGCGTGCCTACCGCTTGACACAAGCATTGGCGCTAGAAATAAAGTTTGTTTTTCACAGCCTACTTTTTACATCATCTATTCTTTAGAGCAAGTGATGAATTCGAGTTCGGGGCTACAAAGGTACGTTCAGCTGTTTTTTTTTTTAACGGCAGTCCAGATATAGCAATCATCGGTTATAACGATCATATTTCTCGTTCTTCTCGATATCATTTTAAGTAGACTGCACTGTATACGAAAAATGCTGTAACAGCGGTGCAAAATATATTCTCTCGTGAAGTTAACACTTTATTGACCGCCTTCGGTATGACTCAACCTTTGCCTCCATGCCATTGCGAAGATTTCCCCGTCGATGGTTTCGGTTTCGTTTGCGGCTTTGCCGTTTGGCATACGTATATAGCTACTAATTTCGCGTCAACGAAGTTCCTCCACAACGAAATTTTTCGCGTGTCCCGTGAATTTCGTTGTAGCGGGACTCGACTGTAGTAAGCATTTCTTGATACCCTTGATAATCCAACATTAGATTAATTCAGACATTTTTCGGTCCGGTAAACTTCAAATTAACGTGGTTTTACTGTCCCTGTAATTCTATGAGCCACATATTTCAACCAGAGCTGAACAGTGCTGTCAGAGCCAGAATTCAATCCTTAGGGCTGAAAGGGAGCCTACCACTCCAGAAAACCTGGAAGCAAGAGGACCACCCGTGCACAGCCCTTCCTAGAATGGATTAAAGGTCTCATCACACAGCTTTACTGGACTGCAGACCTGGTATGGCTTCTTGATATACAGAGCAGTCCCACTTATAACGATATCAAAAACAACGAAAAATCCGATCGTTATAACCAATGATTGCTACATCTGGACTGTTGTAAAATAAAGCTGCTGAACACACCTTTGTTATTTTGAAACAAAATTTGCCGCTTGCAGTAAAGAATAGATGTCGTAAAAGTAGGCTGTGAAAAATAAACTTTTTTTTTAGAGGTATAAATATTTATACCTCTAAACAGCGTGTCAAGCGATAGGCACACTGAAATAGTTGGAAATCTGCACTTGCTCTCGCGGAACTTTCAAGTTTACAACCGTGGCGTGCGTCACGTCCAGCTGCTGCGCGAACACCGGCAGTAATCCTTCAGCGCGTTTGAAATCAATGAGTGACTTGATCGACGACAGCACACTTTGCGTGACCATCGAGGTAGGGGTCAAAGACTTTTCATTGCAACAAGACAGTTCCAGTAGCCTGATTTTCCTTCAGTGTCTTTTGAAGCTCAGCAAAAAGAAAAAGCAAGCATGGGCAATTTTATATAATGATTAATGCCAATCGTTAAATTCCTGCGCAGCCTGTGGCTTACCTGGAGCAGCTCCGGTGCCGGTGCACTCTCAGCAGCCTTGTCCAAGGCCCACTGGACAATGTCATCGGCTGTGCGGCCACCATTGTACTCTTCCGCAGAGTGGCGGTCCTTCTTTCCAGCCGGGAAATACTTGATTGTTGGGTAGCCCTTCACCTGTTTCCAAGAAAGATGAGAAGTATGCATGTGTGCACACGCATTCAGCATTGTGCCCATTTTAAATTTCTGGTACAGTTGAATCTAAATACAGTTAAACCTGGATATAACGAAATTGACAAATTCCCGAAAAACTTTGTTATAAAAAGGATTTCGTTATATGCAGGTTTGGCACGAAAATTCGAAAAAGTTGCTCTATGATAGAGACTTGATCAAAGATTCATCTCAACTACGATGTTCTATTTAAACATGTTGGGCACCAAAACTCGGAAAATAGTTGCTATGCATCCCCGTTCCAGAAAATGTCTTTTGCAGCCCTGTGGAAAGTACCACTCACAGGAGGATGCTGTCAGAGCCAGACATCATTCACAAGGGCTGAAGAGCAAGCCAGCTGCCCAGAAAACCTGGAACAGCCGGCTGCTCATGCACAGCCCTTCCTAGAATGGATTATGGTCTCATCACTCAGCAGTACGCCTTAGTGGACAAAGTTATCCAGATTAGCACAATAAAGCAGTAAAAGTAAAAACTTTGCCGTGTCAAAAATTTTATTCATGGCTTTGTCATTTAGCAGAAAAAAAATTTAATCGTGAATTCGTAGAACAGTTCACTAGGCCAACATTTAACTAGGCACATATTGGTGGACAGTGTAATGCGACCACGATCTTAACGTGAGGGTCGTCTTTCCAGTCTTGCAAAATAAAAATAATGGTGTGAATGTAACACGAGATGCGAAAGAAAGAGAAAGAGGTACCTTTACTGAATCACAATTCAGAAAAGAGTTCCTTTAACTCATCGTCGCGTAAGGGGGAGACGGAGCCTTGGGCGGTATTCTCGGGCTATCACTTTCAAAGATAGTTCCACTTCCACAAAATTTTCCCAACTCTGCACCGGAAGCGTCCCCGACAAGTGTTTCTGGCGCTGTGCCAAACTTGCTATCAGTTCCACGAGCGCTGTCGGCCATGTACATTGAAGGGTTCAATGCCGAAACAAGCAGAGTCTCGCAAAAGCGAAACTACGTCCGAAAGTGGTCGACTGAGAAGCCATCTTCCATACCGTCGAGCCCGTTTGAGATTAAGTACTTCTTAAATTAAAAGACCGCACAAAAATTTCATTCTGGCACCCTACTATGCCACTACTAGGTCCACAAAACCCTTCCAACTGGCCTTGCTTTTAAAAAGGGCCACCTGCTGGTGCCGCCATCCGCAAATCGTCGACCTCGAGCAGTTCGGGCCACGGCCAAGTTTCCCAGCTCCTCGATCATCAAAATTGCTCGCCTCTCAAAGCGGACTCGGAGTCATACAGAGCGTCATAACGTCGTGGATGAACGGAGTCTTAAGTGTGAAAGTCCACAGGGTACAGCAGCACCGTAACCGAAACACCAGTCACAAGCACAATGAAAATGGCATCGATTCGAACAAAAATGTTTTGGCTTAGGTTGACTTGTCTATGATTGGATTGAAGCATAAAGGTACAGGTTGCCACTGTAATGCTAAAAACCGTGGGATTTAGAATATTTGTCTTAAATTACCAATTTTGCCATTATTCAAATGTAAAGCAAGGGTCGAGTTCAAGCAACGAAAATCATTTTTAAACACGTTACAATCAAGTAAATATGGCACAAAAGTAGGAAAGCAAACTGGCTCATAGCAGCATTGTCATAACAAATGCATAAGCTCCTGCCTAATCCTCTACTATGGTACTTCAGTGACAGCAGTGCAGTTTTGCATAAAGCAGCAGTGACGTAGTCATGTTCTGCAACATTAGAAATTATTTGATGTCCTTCAAATAGAAGGACATCAAATAATGGCATCATTCAAATAGAAATGCAAGGCTGCATGTACAGCAAGACTTGACATCTCTTTGAGAAGCCAATCCTTGAGTTACCATTTTTTTTCCAATTTGCCTTCACAAACACACTGTATACATGCAAGCATTATGTTACCCAATGGATGAAACGTCTCTACGCAACTCTCAGGATTCGTTGGAACTGCCTTGCATGCGCTCATTAGGGAGCGTATCTTAAATCAAACAATGCATATATGTTGGAGCAGTAGGTACTAGGCAAAATGACCCTCTGTAACACATTCGGCATTTTACAACGGTGGCATGGTACTGCTAGAAAAGGGCAGAGCAATAGCAATAGGACACTCACGTCGTACTGGGAAGCAAGTCCCTGGTACACAGTGGCGTCAACAGCACCCAGCTTGACTTTGCCCTTCAGCTCCGTAGCTGCCTTGGCCCAGTGGGGCGCCAGGTTCTTGCAGTGGCCGCACCAGGGGGCAAAGAACTCTACCAGCCAAAGGTCGTCACTCTTCAGCACCAGCTCCTCGAAGTTGCTGTCATCCAGCTCAACCACATCACCCTGGAAGAGATGACAAAATGATGTCGACGTCTCAAGGGGAACTTCATACATGAAAGTCAATGTATTCAGGTTGGGACCAGGAAACGCGACATAGCAGCCGGGAAAACGCAGCTGCGAGAAACGTATCAACTGGGTGCACTATTAGGAATTTTTTCTGCTCAAAATAAATTAATTTCTTCTTGATCTGGTGTATGTTTTGATGATATGGATATTTCACGCGACCCCGTGAAATTAGTTTCACCAAGATTTTACTGTACCCTCAATAACTTGGCCATTGAGTCAATTCAGACCTTTTTATCCAATCCCCTGAAATCTGAATTAACGAGGACTTACTGTACCTACAATTCTATGAGCCACAACTTTTAACTGGAGCTGAACAATGCTGTCAGAGCCAGAATTCAATCCCTAGGGCTGAAAGGGAGCCTACCACCCCAGAAAACCTGGAAGCAAGAGGACCACCCATGCACAGCCCTTCCTAGAATGGATTAAAGGTCTCATCATACAGCTTTATTGGACTGCAGACCCTGTATTGCTCCTTAATATAGTATGGCTGCTTGCGAGGTAGGTGTTCTTTGCCAATTAAAATGTTTTTACCAGAGAATATTTTTCAGTTACATCGCGCAAAAGTACTGTTCAAAGTAATAAATAGCAAATATAGAGCCAGGAACAAAGGCCAGGAGGGACAAACCTTTCCGCTAGTGCCGCTGCCTCCAGAGGTGCGCTTGCCAAGCCTCTGGTCAACAACCTTGCGAGCCTCCTGGAGGGCAGCTGACGCAACGCCATCAGCAGTGCGCGGCCCACTGTAGTCTGTTGGGCTATGCTTGTTGGCACCAAATATTTTGACCGTCGGGAAGCCCCTGACACCATACTGGCCTCCGAGAGACTTGTCCTTGTCGGCGTCCACGGCACCGACCTTGACTACACCCTGGGTGAACACGGTCAACAACAAAAATGTCAGCAAGAGCCAGCACCAAATAGAATGACTCTCCGATTTCCACAGCCTGCTGCACAGGTCTATCACGACAGCTGAACTCTTGCAAACAAAAATAAGCTACTTGCCTACAATAGTTTCTAAGCACATTAAAAGAAATTTCCACCCTGCCTAAACATCATCAAGAAATTGAGGCACGCTCTATGCAGGCTTATGTGCAATTTCTGAAGTGCCATTTTAGGTGGTGCACCCTGCCCAGGAAAAATTTTTTTTGTTTAGTACGAATTTCACATTCCAAAAGCTTGTACAAGTATTGTGTGATCTTCCATGTACAGTGCACATAAAAACGAGACACAAACAATGGCACGCACACATACACAGCACTGTGTGCCATTCTTTGTGTCATTTTTGTTTGCACTGTAAATGGAACATCCCGCATATCACCAACTCATCCAAGTCACCACCTTAAAGGAGTACTGAAAGGAAATTTTTGTCTTGTTTTTTATTGCTTTACTGGACAGCCATCAACCCAGTAATTATGCTATGGAGCCTTAATTCCTCACAAGCGTAACAAATAATTACATTACCTCTTAATGTGACCATTGCAAAACATGCGCCAAGAGTAGCGCAGCATCGTACATGAGAAATTAGGCTCATGTTATCAAAACCCATTGTGGCAGTCTCGTGGTACCAGGTAGCACTGAAACATACACACACACACTATGGCTGTGTTGCAGAAAGCAGAGTCCATTGAGCACACGAGAGGCCAAGAGGGGAGAGAGTGTC
Source organism: Dermacentor silvarum (assembly GCF_013339745.2). Taxonomy (NCBI): domain Eukaryota; kingdom Metazoa; phylum Arthropoda; class Arachnida; order Ixodida; family Ixodidae; genus Dermacentor; species Dermacentor silvarum. The sequence goes on from NC_051157.2 coordinate 85,754,256, forward strand.
CCCCCTGCATTCTTAAGAAAAGCGAACAATTGAAAGGGCCGATACGACAGCTTTTGGCAACATTGTATGGCTATCAAGCATTACACTGGGCTGACTGGCAAGCTTTTAAGCTGCTTGAGACACCACGTGACCGCCAGCTCCGCTTTTGTCGACTTGTTGAGTGTCCTTTTTCACGTCCGAAGCCACACTGCGCTTGACACCCATGGGTCGTTTAAAAGGTGCTGTAATTAAATATTTGCGCTGCTCTCGAGAAACTTAAGCATTGTACCTTAATTATGAGTTGACCGCTACATAAAAAAGCAAAAAAAAAAAAAAAAATCAGAAGAAATTTTTTTGTCAGTACTCTTTAAACAGGTGCAGCTTTATTGAAAAAAAAATTGTTAACGTATTAAAAAAATGAACACGGTCAATCTGAACCCACTGCGCCAGTGCCAGAATAGATAAGCAGAACAAGAGGCAAGAAGCGAAGTCATCAGCAGCAGAAAACTGACGTCTGCTACAGAGAGCTGAAGAAGGACGCAATGGAGGCAGCCAAGTGTGAAGAAAGTCAAGTGAGCAAAATGGGACCAGCGAGAGAGAGAGAGAAATAGAAGAGAGGATAGGCAGGGAGGTTAACCCGACGCACGTCCGGTTTGCTACCCTGCACTAGGTAAAGGGGGTATAGGGATGAAAAGAGAGAGAAAGAAATAGAGCACAGTTTCGCGCACATTTGAAACTTCGCACGAAGTCTACAGACGGTCGCCAAGACCTGCCGACTTGAGGTAGTGCAACAAGGCTTTCGTGGCTTTCTGTGCCATTGACGCATACGGCCATGGTCCAAGGATCTTCATTTCAGAAAATGGTCGAGAGTACAGCCGGTTCAATGCTGTCCGGAGAGTTTCACGCTCGACGTCGAACTGGGGACAGAGCGTTCGCAGAGCAAGCAGCGTTTAGCTATTAGAAGTGAAGAAGAAATGACTTTTCAGTGAACACCAAAGAAAGCTTCGCTTTATCATAGATTCCCACACATATAATCTGGCATTTTTTTTTCTTTGGGCACAAAGTGACAAGCTCTTCAGGTGGCAGCACACCAAGCTACCCAAACGCGTTGTAAGCTTGCATGTCCGTTTTTGTACAACAAGATGGCCACTGCAGTTGCTGCTTTTACAACTGCCAGAATGCTAACTTCCATTTTCGGGCATCGGATCCAGATTTTGCTGTTTAGGAAGTGTGCAGCATGTCTTCCCTTGTAGGCAGCAAGTCAACAGATTTGCAATTGTGAGGTATTTGTAGATAAAAAGCACAGCCAACCCCTGTGCCTTGGTCAAGATTGCAGTGTGGTCTGGTGCAGGCTCCCCAAGAGCTTTGGCTCACCAGTGCTTGTACCAAGATCTTGCTCCTTCTGGACAGACTTAGCGACATCTTGCAGTGATGGCCGAGAAGGAATTAAAATAGCGTGCCCAGATGACACATTTTCTGGACATTGCCCCCCCCCCCCCCCCCCCGTTGGTAGTTAAAATGAAATAAATTATGGGGTTTTTACGTGCCAGAACCCCAATCTGATAATGAGACACGCCATAGTGAGAGACTCCAGATTCATTTTGACCATCTGTGGTTCTTTAATGTGCACCTGAATCCAATTACATGGGCATTTTTGCATTTCGCCCCCATCGAGATGTGGCGCCGCGGCCAGGATTTGATCACGCAACCTCATGCTTAGCAGCGCAACACTGTAGTTGGTAAGCCATGACAACAGGTCCCCCATAGCTAGTGCCGACAATGCGATAATTGTGCAGCTTCTGTATTATGTTCTCTCCACGCAAGAGTGGTGTTTGCAGTTTTCAAAAGGCACTGCCTAGGTGCTGTGTCATCTGGTTTACGCAGTCCTCTTTATCAGCATCAGTTGCATATGGCCTTAGAGACAATAAAAGTTTTGCTGTCTCAATCAATAAGGAACCTGATGAAGCACAGTGGTGTCTTGCATAATGCTGCTTATTTGCATAATGCTGCTTGCGTCTCCATAGCACGAGAGCAGCATGCAGTGTTTTATTCGCAAATAGGGCTTTGGGATTCCTCTTCAGTACCAAAGTCACGGTGCCAGCTACATGCGGCACCTCAAGTCTAGGCACAAACCAGTGCCTATGAACACAGCTGTGCTTACTCCATTGTAGCTCTCATGACCTCTCTTTTGACATGTACCATTGCACACAACAGCAACATCAACTCCATCCAGCTTTTACAGCAGCAGCACGAACTTTATTGCCAATCTCAGTGAAATTCTTGCGATGCAATGGTACCCACCAGCCGAGAATAGCACAGAAACATGACAGATACTTATGTCCAATGCACATCACACAGGCAGCCATTACTACTTTCATAATCATGGCGAAGCTGGCACATGAGCTGCTGCTTTGATAGCTCCACTCTTCGCTAGTGCTGATGCACATCCGCCCGGCAAAATGCACATGTGCGCAAAAGAAAGCCCTAACAGAGGGAACTCACTGTTCTCGCAGTGCAGTTAAAGGAAAGCCAAGTGGCTCTTCCATTTCTTTGCTGGCTTGCGGATGGCGAGTTTGCTGCCATGGTATGTTGGACAAGCAGCACCATTTACCAGCACTGTAAGCGCACCGCTGTTGCAGATCAGTCCACTCGCAAAACCACTGCTTTTCCTTCCATTTCCATCTTCCTTTTGGAAGCATTGACAAGCTTCAGCCTGGCGTTGACCTCATCGGAGTCCCCCATTGCCCCAATTACGCCTAGCTGGCTCAAAGTCGCTTTCTTTCATTTCTTGCTTTCCGCTTGGCCCCCATGTGACGATATCCTCTGTACTTGTTGCTTCAACACTATCAAGCTTGAAGATAACGTTTCTTCTAGTGATTAATTGAAGATTACTTTAAAGAAACATGGAAGTGAGCAGGCACTCGCTTCACAAGGACTAATCAGTGGTATCTAATGGTGGCCTTGCTGAAGTACTATGCAACTTATATTACTAGAGAGGCTAAAAACCGGCAAAGAAATGGCTAAATTTTGTCGGCCAAAATATAAAACTGGAAAAAACCCCAACTAAGAGAATAAGGCTTGCTCAATCTCTCTGAACAAACTGAAATGACGGACGGCACCAAGGTTGCCAAAGTCAAATGCTCAAGTTAGCTGACATGTACATAAATTTGCAGTTTTGAGCCACTGCACCTGAATTTGGTTTTTCACACACAATGGAAGTAGAGCAAAATTTCAGAAGAGACAAAACAGGACAGAGTGCTACTCATTTCTTATTTGAATTCTTTGAATTTTAGGTCGAATGTCCAAGAATAATTTTACAAGCTATAGCTAAAAACTAAAAATTTTAGCAACAAAAGCCAATTTCGAAGTGCACCGAACATACAGGAAAACTGAACGGAAGTCCTGAAATTGTTGAGCCTAGCCGATTACATTTGGGCCGTAGTTTTAAAATGAGATTAATAATTTATAGGAAAATAATCGCTCCATTCCTGCAGCACAACGATGGAAACGCATTCCACACTTCACAATGTTGTTTTCCACTGCAACGACTGGAGCTTTTAACCGAGATCCTTTGCAGCAGGTGAATAGCATCCATCCTCTGCTAGAGCTGTCAGAGCCAGAATTCATTCCTTAGGGCTGAAAAGAGAGCCTGTTGCCTCCGAACATGGAAGCGGTCGGCCCCGCAGACACAGCCCTTCCTAGAATGTCTGGCAGAGCCAGATTTCATTCCTAAGGGCTGAAAAGGGAGCCTGTTGCCTCAACCTGGAAGCTGTCGGACCCCAGACACAGCCCTTTCTGAATGGATTAAAGGCATCATCACCCAGCTTTACTGCACTACAGACTGTACTACAAGTCTCTGTATGCAAACCATAACATTGCCTCCCCAGCTGGAATGCCAGGTTACGAAAATTTGTGACCCACTATCAAAGGGCGTGATGTCACACACACACATGTTCTAAAAACAGACATGATAAAACTTCCTCAGTCACTTTATCAGCATTACTTCACTATTATTCGGTGTAGCTTTACATAGGAACAGATCAAAGCGGCCAGTGAACAACAAAGATGGCAGTTCATTGGAATGATTAACAAACGCTTCAATAGCCAGAAAGCAAAAACCAACAGAGGACATCCCCATATCGCACATACCTTAAGTGCAGAGGCTGCCTTGGCATATTCAGAAGCAAAAGACTGGCAGTGGCCACACCTGGAATAGGAAGAGATGAAGTACGTAGTAAATTAAAGCTAAATTCTATTTACGCAGGCGATTAATGTACAGTTATTGCAAAACTACCAGTAGTTCCGTCAACATTTATTAGAGGTCAGTCACTATTGCAAAACTTAGCAGAGCAGACAACTGATGCACATTGAGTGCCATCAACCCCCCCCCTATTGTATATGCCACTCGTTTCCTACATATCTTAAGCCTAGAACACAAAGGAACAAAACAATTCTGCCCGAGAAACGTGAAGGTCAATTGTAATGAAATGTCACTGTGTGTGTATATATATATATATATATATATATATATATATATACACTATTGAAGCAATCTTGGAAAAACTGCAGGACTGGCAATCGTCTAACTGCCCTCCCACCAAGTTTTTTTAGACTAGTACATAGAATTCTTAAATTGCCTGTTTCAGATCATCATCATCATCATATTAATTTTGCACTTGTATTATTTACAACACACTTGTAATACTTGAACTAGATTGTGCGAAGAGGCGAACATTACACACACACACACAACACACACACACTAAATCAAAATGCATATTTTACCAATTTTCAAATTATCATTAAGATTTTGCCTTGTGTCACAGCATATTATTGCAACTTACAAATTGTAGTAAGTGAGACAAACTGTAGCCAGCGAGACTGAATTTTGGTGGTCTTTGTGCCATATAAACAGCTGTACTAGTTGTTATGCTAGACAGGGCATCCCATTATATTTTTCCATACGGGATCAAAATAAGCACATTCTATACTATTTTGGGAGACTATGCTCATTATGAGTAAATGTCAGGGCAATATAAACAGATGGCACACCTATGGCACACAGACAAGCATCAGCTGTTACTCAGAGGCTTGAATTGGCCAACGTCGCAATAAATTCACTACACGATTCTCATGACAGACTTTAAGAGCCACAAAAGGCCAACACACTCATCTGTGCAAGATTGCCAGCTTACACTTCAGGGACAATAAATAGGGCACCTTTAATAGCAGAAACTGTCTCGTAAAAGCCAAAAAGAAGCAAGCAAAGGGAAGGAAAGAAAGTGAAAATCTAGAAGTGACGCTACACCCTCCAGCTCACTATGATATCGAAAAGTGCAGCAAAGATTGACCATGATGAGGTGAATAGCATCCATCCTCTGCTAGTGCTGTCAGAGCCAGAATTCATTCCTTAGGGCTGAAAAGGGAGCCTGTTGCCTCAGAGAACCTGGAAGCAGTCGGCCACCCAGACACAGCCCTTCCTAGAATGGATTAAAGGTCTCATCACCCAGCTTTACTGCACTACAGACTCTGTACTACAAATCTACTTGTTTACATAGATGTTGGGAATAACTTCAATGCTTGTAGCTTTTGCAGACTTTTCCCCCACCCCCAGAAAAGAAGTCAAAACTTCAGAAGTCAAACAGGGCATTATCGCTGCCACAGCCCGAGCACACGGAAGATTGAAGAGGCAATTTGGGGCCTCTACTGCCATTTTTTTTAATGAATAAACTCGGATATGCAAATTCTTGGGATTTTATGCATAAGCCAAACAGCCCTCTTAACTTTTTACCATTTATTTTGTGAATTTACACTAGGTGTATTAAAGCATTTATGAAGAGCCAACAACTAAGATTATTCATGCCTGCAAGGAAAAAACCCTTTTCCTGCACAAAGGCACATTGGTACTTTTTTCCGTGTTTGGATCATTATGGCAAAGTAGAAGTTTTTGAAACCGATAAATTAACTAGGCCTGAGGAGACAATGCGAAAACGTACGACGTCTGACCCAGCTGGTGTGGGAACTAAAAGGCAGTCCATCACCACACGTATTTCATTTTCACATCTTTTCTGGCTTACCATGCATATCTCTGGTGGCAAGGGTGGCTTTCTCGGCAATACAGACACATACTTTCCTAATAAAGCTCAACCTCATTTTTCTTTTTAGTCTCTCTCCTCTAATTCAGCTGGTCAGAACAGCTGGGATGTCAGAGTAATATCTCACCAAGGTGCGTAGAACTCCACAATCCAGATTTCATCGCTGTCAATGACCCTGTTCTTGAAGTTTGCTGGGGAAAGATCCACAACCTCCGTGTGGGGCCCATACATACCCAGGGCCACAGAGCAGAGGGCTGGCAATACGGCAAGAACCGCTAGAATACACAAAAAACATCATGAAGACACATGCACAATCCAGTCAATAGTGATACAGAATGTTTAATGAACATCACGGGAATGAATCTGATTGAGATTTAAAGTGGCAATCAACTGTTCGAATTACGAGTTGACAACACAGTTGAAACCTTTCACACCCAAAATCTTTCTGTTCGGACTACAAAGGTGGAGTTAATTATTAAAGAATGCTTATTCAAAAATAGGGGTCGCGAGCATGGTGGTTGGTCGCTTATTGCAGTTAAGCCGGCCTCTAAGCAGAAATGCTTATACCTGTGCCACACGGGCACCGAAAATGCCATTAACTTCCTAATGCCTCAAGATTTAATGTCATTCGCGTGGTGCCACGTGCAAATCAAATGGCATTCGCCTTAATGACATTCGTCACCGAAGGAATTCGCCAGAACTCATTTGACTGAGAAATGCGTACTCTCGACGCCATACCTTGCTCAGTGCAGTATAATTGAAGTATTTGAAACATTCTCTACCATGTACAAAATAATTTATATGCAACTTTCAACTACAACGCTCCTAAGAGGAGTTGTACTTGGTGAACTTCGTGAGGTCAGCGTCGGAACGGGCTTCGACGGGCCATCGAGTTTATCGAGGAGGCTATGGATGGTGTTAAGACCTGCGATGACAACCGTGAATACGCTACTGAGAAGCGAGAGCGGAGGCGCCTAACAAGACCTTCGATTACAAGTTGACAACCGCGAAGAGGCTACCGAGAAGCAAGCGAGAGCCGAGGGGAACCCCTAACGACACCGTCCGAGCAAGTTAATTGTGAATACCAGCGTGCCACGTGTCACCGACCCGACAGTGGCCACTGCACCCTCTCCACGGCACTGCACGTGCCTGACTCACACCCTTTTACTGTGTTCTTTACTTCTCTTTCCACTTTCCTTTCCCCACTCTGACTACTGCAAATAAACCAGTCTCGAAACGGATCCCAAAGAGTGAACTTCTTCCTTCGTGGCTCCTGCGCGCACGGCCAACGCCGTCCAACTAAGTTAACGCGCAGCAAAAGTTAGCAGTCGTTCAAAGGCGACAGTGATTAGATTCAGTTTATCGGCGCAAGTATTCATCACAGATGGGCCAAACGCCATTTTGATTTGCGGCTTCGGATTTTACTTGCAATGGCTTATGTTGCTATGGTCGGCTGCAACGTTGTAAAAGACAGCAACAAACTAAAGCTAGCGGCACTATAGTAGGCTTATATCTACATTTCACTAGCCTTGAAGGCAGATTATACTTGAAAATGCATGTTTATCTTTTTATTACCCTAAACTTGCTCACTTCAGATTACACTGTTATCGACATCATCGGGTCAGGTGTCATTAAATTTGGACTGAAGTCCGTAGATTTTCTGCTCTTTTAAATAGCGACATCTGCTCCGTTGGCCACCATTATCTTCCTAGATAGCATGCGACCGTCAACGACTGCTGCTATCTACGCTGCTCGCAGCAGCGTGCAAGTGAATGCGGGTGAACAGCGTTAGGAAGAACATGGCTGCTGGAATGAGCGCCGCCCAATGAGATTTGTCGGCAGTACTTCAAAGCTTGTCGCTACTTAAAGAAAGCAAAAACATATCTAGGGACTTTAATTTGGACGTGTGGCAGCTCTGCAAAAAAAAAAAAAAAGTCAGTCAGGAAGGCCTTAACTACTGAATGCCATTTTCTGTGCCCGTGTGGCACGGGTATTAGAGTTGCTATAACCGCAATCGCCTTTGAGAGTGAAAGGTATTTATATCTGCTGCCCCAGAATTGTAGCACAGAGAACAGTTCATGATTGTGCTTCTGGAGTACACTCTTTTTCCATCCCAATAATGTGGTAGACTAACCATGGCCATTTTTCGCTGCCTCCAGATCTATTATCTTGATCACCACGAAGCTTCCCTCTTTTGTGCAGCTTACCATATTTTTGCCGCTGACATGCACATTATTCACAGCACTGTTTACGAAAAATATGTAACCAGCCCGCTAGTCAACATGGATATGGTCAAGTACTGTTCCCTCTCTGCCCTACTTATTACTTGGCACTATTTCGATCACACAAACTCAGGTCACAAACTATGTTTTGTTCATTTACAACATGCACAGTTGAGAGTCCCTAAAACACAAAACAGGCTAAAGGGCAATATTGTATTTAACTGTTCCCCCTACATCTTTCTTATTCAATACTTTAAAAACAGAACATTAGCCAATATAGCTACTCAACTCAGCTATTCCCCCATTACAGCTTATGAACCCTCCCAAGCATACAAGCTGCCATCATTCATGCAAGACAACCTATCCATTTCACAATGCAAGTAGGACACGTCAATGTACATACACAATATATCCCCCAGCTGGATGGCAAAGACTTGAGAACAATTTCGACAGCAGCTGCAGTGAAGGCACAGGCTTCAATTTGTAGATGAACCCAAGAGGCCTGGAGTGACAGGTTCTAGCTAATTTAACTTTCTTACTTCAGCAGAGGAAGTCTTTCCAATTGAATGGAACCATGCATTCCAAGAAATTTGAAGACATTTCCACTGCCACCTTAAGCAACCATTGCAAGCTGCTGGGGATGCCTGCAATCATTTATATGACAAGTTTCACACTAATTATAGTAGTAGAGTGAAATTTCGTACTGCAATCATTCATTCAACCACTGTAAATCTTTCTGGGGTTTTACGTGCCAAAACCAGTTCTGATTATGAGGCACACCGTAGTGGAGGGCTCTGGATTAATTTTGACCACCTGGGGCTCTTTAACGTGCACTACAATGCAAGCACACGGGCGTTTTTGCATTTTGCCTTCATCGAAATGCGGCCGCAGCGACTGGGATTCGATCCTGTGATCTCATGCTCAGCAGCACAACGCCTTAGCTGACTAAGCCACCGCGGCGGGCAACCACTGTAAATCAAGGCAACACATGGATGTTACCATAATTTGGCACAGCGCCATCAGAAAAGCATGTGTCCGCTTTACGTTTTCCCTCTTTGACGTTCTATTATGTTGTATGCTAGGCCTGCAATGTTTTACAGACAGCTAAGTTAACTTAATCATAGTTTTCACCAAATAAATAAACTACAACAAGTTGGCGCATGATATGTAGGAACATGTGTGCAGCTAGATTAGATATTCAGACTGCAACATTCACCACAGGCAAGTTGTTTCAATTATCAATCAGTTTTGTGTGCAGTATATTTAAAACAGCCATATGGTAGCAGCTTGACCCTGAATAAGACTAATTAGCTTAGAGAAGGTTATTGTAAGAAGCCAAAAGAGCATTAGAAACATGGCAGCTACACCAAGCCCATTCTTGCTTAGTGGCAATACTGGCAGTATGTGCCAAGACTAGTGATCTTAGTATAAAACCACAAAAGGCGTCATGTTTTCGTTCATGACATACAGACATCAAACCCACATCAAACATCAAGTAGTACCATGGCATTGCATTAACAGCGTAGTTATGACTGACATTAATTGATGCACGCCTTCAGTTTCAACTCTGGGACAAGTTTATACTTCAGGTCTTAAAAGCCTAATAATGTTTTAGCTGCAACCAATGAAATTGCTGCAATAAATCTGCATCCCGAAAAAAAAAAAAAAAGGTGACTAACTACAGCTGTTCCCGTGATTTGCTTATCTGCAACATTTAAAGTTCTCCATAAAACTGGCATAGACCGTATTCATAAAAATTATCATAATACCCTTCATTTCATCATCATAAGTGTTAATAACCCCCCCTCCCCCCTTGTCAAGCTGGCAATCCCCATGTATCTGGCATCTTTACGAAGCTGCCAACAATATATGCACGTGGCTGCTGACGCGTTGTCTGGCTGCGCTTTTAAACAGTAGGAATACAAATGACCAAACTGAGAATCCCGCAAATACACCATGCTCAATTCCAGATTTGAAACGGGAATCCTACATGGCCTGCCCTTATCTCGAGTTATCACTAATGCGGGGGATAGTTCTGTGCTACAGTTATATCTGACGCCAACATGACTATTTTACACGGACACGGCAGGACACGGAATGCGCGGCAGTCTGTACTTTTTTCTTAACCATTTCGGAGACTGAACGTAGGAAAGCTACACGTAGCACTAGGCGTGACACTTGACCCATCCCAACAATGGAAGTCCGGACAACGTGGCCTACGCTGCCTCGAATGTTTACATTCACGCAATACTCCCAGCCGAAATAGGAATCAAGATGATTTGCATAACATGCGAACCGCGCTACTTTGTTCATACAACGAAAGAGCCCTTATATGGAGAACTAAGTGGGCGCACACCACCTGTCCCGTGCCCGACAACGGAATTAAAAAAGGGGCGTAACGTTTTATCCGTAATCAGCACAATACCAAATTACTTCGATAAAGCGCCCTTTGTGATGTATGAACGGTGAAACCACGAAAGCCTGAGCGGGCTGACACACAATGCCCACAGTGACACGCAGTACACACGATAGTCACGCAATGCAAAAGCCGCGGCCCGAAGTTAAATTGGCTTTACGAGGACGAGAAAGTTCGTTATTTACATCGTGGCAAGCTCGGCAAAAGCAGATTTACCATAAATGCGACGAACGGATCACGACCACGCCACGACATCGTAAGACAACGATGGCAGATCCGACTGCCCGGCTCCGGCTTTGTTCTTAACAAGCTACGATCGCCATCAGCTTAGAAAAAAAATGCTTACCTATTGCCATGGTGACCTTGAGAAATAAGTTACTTTTTGGCAAGGTTTTGGAGAAATATATTGACTTAGACTTGACGGAAGAGCGAAAATGACGAACAGCCACGCATTTGGAGCGGCGGTGTTTAAAACAGCACAGAGTCTCGTGGCTGATGGTGATTGGCTGGCCGGCAACCTACACGCTGACAAAGCCAAATGACAAGACACATTGCATAGAACTATAAAAAACGTAATTATAAATAAAAAATAACGTCATTTTACTTAAAAATGCCGTCATTTATGCTTTATTTTTTAAGAAGAAATAATTTTTTTTGTGAATGCGCTCGCAAGTATCAACAGGTGGCAGCACAGAACAAGAACCAAGCCGATTGAAATACAATGGCGCGCGTTTTGATCAGGTGAAAAACCTCCGGTTCTGTATTCTCAGTATAAAACGATAAGGGCTGAAAATAAGTATTCCGAATATTATGGGAGGGAATTCGGTTTTAACAGGAAATGGTCTGTAAAGCAAAGATGTCGATCGTCTGGAATCTGCGACCCTTATGTGCTCCGATGCAAGGAGTCTAGGTCACGCGTCAGCCTGCTGCCCAAGCAATATTTTACTGTATATTTTTTATTTGCTTCCATCTTGCCTGCCGCTACAACGACAACGAGAAATGGAAAGGGGGGTATGGAGAAGGAAGCTAGATAGCGCCAAGGGGCTTAAAGTCTCTCTGCAGTGAATAAAGGGGGGGGGGGGGGGGGGGGAGTCATAAGGTGGCGACACGTATAGCGCGCGCACACTCACACACGCTGTGTGTGTGTGTGTGTGTGAGTGTATACATACAGTGGCGCACCGACGGGGGAAGGGGGTTTGGGTGTTGTAACACCCTCCTGATTAACAAAAACACTCCCGATTCCAAAAACACTATATCACTGTCTTGGATATGTATATTTATTCATTCACTCTTAAATTACTTTGAGTAAAACGCTGAAGAAATAAACATCGTCATCATCCTTGGTGTCATTATAGTTTTATAATTATTAGGCATTTTATTTGCTGTTGGATTCCTCTGGCTAAAGCAAGGAAATTGCATATTATGCAAAGAACTTGAGACGACCGAAATTACCGCACTGACCAGCAGTGGGTTAGTGCCGTCAGCGTATTCACAGATCGGTCGCAGCTGTGTAAGAAGGCGACGAACGCGCGAGTAGTGGCACGAGCGCGGTTACGCCGAGGGACACCGACGCTCAACCCAGGAATGGGTGCCGAAGAGCTGAGCTTTAAAAATGCAAACAATCAAATGTGTTAAACTTACATATGGCCCTGTAATTTTTTAACAGCGGAGCTGGTTAAGCTCTTGGTTAGGCCTTGTAGTGCGAACAAAATGTGGGCCGATCCTGGCGGTAATGCAGAAAGGGCCCAAGGGCAATGGCACATACCCCTGTGAACTAGCGAAGGTGTTTAAGCTCGAGGATGGTCCGTCGAGTGTACGCCGCAAAACCCCCGCCTGGCGATGACGTCACCGTGCGTCACCTAGCAACGCTTCGCCCAAGCTACGCCGGCCGCGCCGAGCCTCGTCACAGCTACGTGAGCCGTGACGCCATCGCGTGCACCGCATCACTTCGCCTTAGCTTTGCCGGGCCATGACGTCACCGCGCCGTGCGGAGTGATTGCCGCGGCTGCGCAGAGGCGGAGCTAAGCCGTGAAGTCACTGCGCCGACCCATGGGATATATACCTCCGCGTCGCCACCGCGGCGACAGAAAAGACCCGCCCTCTCCGCGCTGAGCACATCGCCGCGAAGACGAGCCGAAGAAGAGCGCCACTCCAGAAAAAGAGGAAGCGCGGCGGCTTTCTCGAGAGCGAGTGAGACGACTTCGGTCCGATCCCGTGTATCGCGCAGCCGAAGCGACGGTGAAACGTCGGCGATTCGCAGAAGATTCGGAGTTACGAGCCCGCGAAACCGAGCAAAAGCGTTTGAGCGTCAAGAAGCGTCCCGATACTTTAATGACCGAGTGTTCGTTGCTCCTTGGGCTGTCGATGATTCCGGGGTGATCTCGCGCAAAACGTGGCCGCGTCTCGAAGCATAACCTCGCAAAAACTTGGCCGAACCGAGATAAAGCTAGGTGCGGTCGCCAGCTTCGCTGTTTGCCCAGTCTTCTTGCCTTCTTGACGCGGGAAAATTGACATTTAACACAAACAAGCAGGGCGTCAAACCGGAACTGAACCGATATATTTTTCACCCATCTTGGAACTGAACCCGAACCGGTTCGCCCACAGGTCATGAGCACAAGGTTGTGCTTGTTCCATTTCCACGAGAGCAGACAATATTTCTCGCGCCTATATATATATACGGCACAGCGCGCAGTGTACTGCTAAGTCCACTCTCCCATAACTCAAAGTGCTGACTATGGGAACAGCCATGTGCATGGCTCTTCCCAGCGATCGCATGGACTCACCCAACTGTACACATGATCGGCTAAACTGCACACTGTGCGCTGAGTCGGCGCGCACTGCCGGCGTCGAGGTGGAAGATACTGCTTGTACTCACGGCACCTGCCAAGTTCGGGCACAGAAGCGTATTGGTTTTGCTTTCCGATACGCGTGTTGCAGTTTAATTGCACTGTACTGTCAATGTCTGCTGCTGCTTCTGCAGCTCGATTGGGGTTTCGAGGAGGTTTTCTAGGTAAGTGCAGACGGCGACAACTCAATAAAGTAAGAGGGAGCTAGTGCGAACTTTGTGTCGCTGTGCTCAGCTAATAACAGGCGATATCGCAACTTTATGTCATTGTAGACTCTTTATATAGGTTTTAGGTAGAATAGTGTTTGCTTGTGAGCCAGTTTGTGCGAGTGTTCTGAAGAAACCCAGCGTAGAAGATGTATCGTTATGAAATGCCAAGAAAAAATTTGCCGTGGTTGAACGCGGTTAATTAAACCAAGTTTGTCGAGCGATAGTACGGTTTGGCTTGCTTTGGGAAAGGACACAGACGCTGCTCCGCGCCGGCAGCAACTACCACATCTACCACATCGCAGATAGCTTTCAAGATATGAGCGCCCACGCGGCGTACGCAGCAGCCGCCGGTCCCAGTTTGACCTTGACTGAGCTTGAAGGTCAGATTAACGGTACCAAGCGTTTCTGGGTTTGTACCTGGAGTAGTAGAGCTATCGCTCTAAAAGTTGTATTAGTCCGATATCTCCACCCATCGACGCTAAAATTAATGTAACACGATGACTGCTGTGTTCTGCTCGGTGTCTGCACTATATATATATATATATATATATATATATATATATATATATATATATATATATATATATATATATATAAAACGCACAGAATAAACAGTGTGAGAAAACTCACTTGAATTTACAAGTGTCGACTAAAAACAGTATATATATATATATATATATATATATATATATTCTTTGCGTTTGCGCGATTCTTGCGCACATAAAAAAATGTCACATTTTCGCCCTAGGGGCGAAGCAATGAATGCGATAGCAACACAGCAATGTCATACGAAGTAAGGTGAGCGGCTTTGGTAGCAATATGAATTGTAAACATGAGCTGATTAAGTAAGCAGGTGTGCTGCGGCGTAAGTAGACCGACTTAAAGAGAGACTCGATGACCACGAGAAGGCGCGTGTGAAACGGTGGCGTTGATGAGAAGCGCTTCCCGTGGGCAGCGCGCGTGCGAAGGGACACACCTGTAGCGCTGCACTGCCGATCCGGGCAGCATTGCATGTGTAGCGTGCGTTGGAAAATGTGGCCCGACTATTACTAACTGAATGAACAAGCGTGGTGTGAGCGCGCACAAACAAACATGAATAGATCACACTGAATGACTGCAGACAACGACTGTCAAAACGCTGGCAGCAAGCGCATATATACGCCGCAGCAGCGGGCGAAGGTACGTGCGGTCTATCGCTTCAACGGAAACTGAGCGGCGAATGCACGGCGCATAAAGGTCAGAGCCGTGTGGAGATAAGCGACGGTGCGAGCGAGCGACGAGCGCGGTTGTTGGCAGCGTAGAAGTGCCCCCCCCCCCCCCCCCCCCCCCCGCTGCCTCCGGCGCTGGCTTCCCGCTTCCTTGCTTGCGCGTGGGAGAGATAAGAGACGGTGTGGTCGAGCGACGAGCGCGGTTGTTGGCGGGGGAAAAGTGCCCCCCCCCCCCCCCCACTCGCTCCGGCGCTGGCTTCCGCTTCGTTGCTTGCGCGTGGGAGATAGAGTGCGTTCGCTCTCCGTGATAGCGCGCGTCCCCGCACGCTTCCGCTCGGGCGTACGGCGCGCGGTGAAGATTTTATCTATACGGAACCTCACGGCGACGGCGACGCCGACGGCAGAAATCCGGTTGAAGTGTCCATATAATTGCTATCGCAATAATAAATAATATCATGATGCAGCAAGTATTTATAAATTTCTGTTCGTTACGACTGCTCACTTTTACGAAATCTTATACACGTTCTCTTGGAACTATACGCGCCTTTTCTCATTTTTACGAAAATTAACACGGAATTCATGGGGAGTTGGGCATTAGATGAAACATACTACTTCAATTTCTGTAGGACAATGTGGACAACGAGCGCGAGTAGCTTCAAGCTGAATACTGACACAGGATTTCCGACTCTTGCTTATTTTGTTCTATTACATAGCTGTTGACCTCGAAACTATAGAGTAGGGTGCTAGAATACCTCGAATGCGCAAGATATCGCTCGTTACATCCTTATATCCTTTTTTAATTCGACCTGTTCAAAACTCGCGATAAATGGAGCGTGGCTTCTTGGTGCAGGAATTGTTTACAAGAACTTCTCTACACGTCACGAAAATCGCAGGTAGTGGTCACCTGACATCAGAAACCGCTGAAGCATCAGTAATCCTGGTGTAGTGGCTGCAAACCATGCACATAACGAACGTATGCGTCGCCTGAAAGCTGGACGCACGCCGCAGAGGTCATTCCTTTCTGTTTCAATCTGCGCTTCTATTCGGCATGGGATAATAAGCTTGGTCCTCTGAAGTTTATCTCTCCACTATTCTGTCTTTCATTTCCCCTTCCCCTAGTGCAGGGTAGCAAACCAGAATCTCTTCCGGTTTAAGTTATGGCTTTAAATGTCGTGAAGAGTCAATCGAAACGGATCAAACTTCGGTAGCACCGTAAAAAGCAGTAGCTGAAAGTTCCCCTGCTTGACTTTTGCAACTGCTTTCGAGGGATCGATTGTTGCTTTGATTTATCGCTATACGATTATCTTATGCGTAACTCGACTCCAGGCTGGGATCTTGCACGCTTAATGGTGGACCCACTGAAAGACGAATTGCAATGAGGCTCTGCTTCGGTGTCCGTTTACATTCTTTTATTTTTTTATTTTACAGACTGGCTTTAAGCAATGTATGCATAGTGGTACAATTAGTGTTTGCACCTAGTTAATTTACTCTATGGTATAGTATATCCACCTTGTTTACAAGAAATACGCGTACACTTCGCTTCATTTATAATCGTTTCAGTTTTTTGTAGGCGTGGGCGAATATTTAAAGTTCCGCATACGAATCGAATATTTCACGCTAACTATCCGTAGTATTCGTATTCGAAAAGGAACTATTCGGCCTTTTTGAATAGTCAGAAATAACCACGTATTTCGCAACAACCGATTGTTCAAGTCTGGTTGCTTCTCTTCGTCTTATAAACAAAGTAATCGCGATATATCAGAATTGAAACCACGGCAATATTTTTCGACATAGTCGAGAAACAAAATAGGTAATGCAAGCTTTATTTTTATTTCGCGACAGAATCCATGGCAGCCTGTGATTTTTGCTTGTGGTCTGTCATTTAGTGCCTTTGGCACGCTACAGCCAGTAATATTTTCCTTGCAACGGCCCCCTTTCTTTACACGTGTCTACGGCACGCAAGTCCTTCAGCAACATTTTTTTTCTTTTCCTTTTCCACAACTCCTGATCTTTTTTTCGCCAACCATTTATTTAGTTTTTTGTAAAGCTAGTCCTATATCAGCCATTCATTCTCGGAAAAACTTGTTTGCAACCAGACTCTAAAGATACTGAGAAGATACTGAGAAAGTTTTCAAGCAAATTTTTTAATGACAATTAGTGATCTTGTGTTTAACGCTGACACCTTGTCCCTGATAATTAGCTGTCCTTTTTCCGAAAGTCAGTACATAGATGTGTAATTTTGCTGTAAATATACGCGTCTGTGTTTGACTATTCGATGTTTGATTCGATATTCAATACTGATTGTTCGATCGTATCCGATTTGTATTCGAATATTCTCCCACCTCTAGTTTTTGGGCTCTGGTACTCTCGGTACTGGTGCCTCTCTTTTGGGATCACTTTTACTATGGCGGCACTTACAATTAATATCCAACATAAGACATGTAGCTGAAGCACTGCGGGGATAGCGTTATTGGCTTAAATGCAATGCTCTTGCACCATTGTTGCAAGAGTCGAAGAAACATATAGACCACTTCAGCGCAGACACCGAGAGCACCTACGAGGTTACGTAGGTTACGTAGGTCTCACCTTCGCCGAAGCTTGGCGAACTCTACCTCTCTTAACTTTCTGGACCCATATCTTCGGTATCCATGTACTTTGCAACCACAAGATACTTTGCAACCACAAGTAAAATCACAACCACAACTTCTATAGTTTCAGTTTATTGCAGTTAATCGCAACCCATCTCACCTGACTTCAAGAGGAAGAAAAGGGAAGAATTGAGTGATTGTAAGTCAAGATGAGGAGAAAACGTGTGTATTTTCTTTATTTCAATAAATTCCACTTCCAGGCCCGTTCCCTTCGCTGATGACGCTGACGGCGGTACTCTGCGGTCCTCTTCTTACCGGTTTTCACATTCCTATTCGTATTCTCTACCTTTATTTTCCACCATATATCTTTTTTTTTAAATCTTCACTACTTACCTTATATTCTTGAATTACTTTCATCTTACTTTCCCTTTCTCTCTTTCGCAGCTAGATACATTAATGGAGCAGGGAGGCTCCCTCCTTAGCCTCACTCACATAATGTGGTGGTGGTGGTGATGTTGAAGCAGGCGGGTTAGCCTGGTATACATAACTCACATAATGCATGCGTGTACTTACCATCTCGGTCATTCAGTGATGAAACATCCTGAGTCACTTTATCAGCCTTACTTCACCCTCTTCGTCGCTGCCCAATAGGGTTCACGGGCAGGGGGAGGGAAGGGAGGCGACGTTTAGCTGCGGCACCAAGTGCCTATTTATATCAGAGGCTCGGCAACAGTCACCAACGCCGCACGCATTTTGTGCGAACGCGGGCAAAACGCCGACGGCGTCGACAACAGTTCTGCGTGTTGCCGGTGCTGCTGCATGTCGAAGTTTATACAGCTGATAAAGCTACTATCATTACTCCGTATAGCTCTCTACAAATTTGCTATCGCAACGCTCAGACAATATGTAGATATTGTTTTGGTACCCAGTCAATATACGTATATACAACGTTATTCGTACAATGTACAGCCGTGAGCAAAATTATGCGAACCACGCGTATACTGCGAGAAAAGGGAATTGTTTCGCTGCTCAGGCATGCCGCCGAGAATCGGAATGAAAATTTTCCATGTCATTATGTGACATTTTGCTCCCTGGCGCGCGCTGCGCCGATCACACATAATAGTGGACGTACTCTGTAAACTACACACGCCACAGGGTGAGTAGATGATATAGTTCATGTAATTACTTTTTTATTACTTCGTAGCTTCCCATATGTTGTGTTAATTTCTCTATCTCTCAGCTGAATCTGCATTAGAAGGCTTAGAGTAGTCTACTCTTTGTATGGAGCCAATCTTCTCCCGTACAATGAACATTTCTCTTAATGCGAAAGCACGCCATAATTGTTAGAAATGCCGTGTGCCAAAGGCTGCGAGTGCTGTTATGAAAATAAAATGAGGATCATACACACAGACTTCCCACGAGAACTATGACTCCGTGGAATTGGCTTCTTCAATTCGGACTTTCGCTCAAGATGTAAACTTCTATAACACTGCATAAAACTGTTCTCACAGTTGGCACTTAGTTCATTCGCGCATAAATTAGCGATACTTTCTGCTTTCCTGCAAAGGACAACATAGCTTGTTCGATGCGTTAAAATAACCACGAAGACAACGCCAGTAGCAACTCATGTACAGAACATTTTATTCAACGCTCCTAACCTTCCACGCGTTTTGTAGGAAAGACTATGTACAGGACAGTGAACAAAAACCAACTAGCTTGCAAAAAAAAAAAAAAAAAGTACTTCTGGAACAAAAACAATGTCACGCACAAATTCCAACCGACAAAACTGTCATCGATCGTGACTACCTTCGAGAAAGGTATGACATATTTGCGAACATAGTGTGCCCAGAATAGTAGAAGTCATCAGCGGACTCGAAGGAAAAAAGAAAAAAAAAAGTTTATCTATGCTGCACCATGCATGTGCAGCGTGTATGGTATAGTGTGAATACGGGTGCATAAGCAGTTTCAGTCACCACGGTTGCCTGCTGGAAACACATATTTGTCGCTAATTTCCGGCGACTCCTCATCGACATTTGCCTTGTTCCCAAAGAAAGCTGAAGTGCGGTATTACGCTAAAACATCCTCTTCATGTCGCGAAGGAGATTGCCATAACACAGCAGACACAATACACTATGCAGAAAGAAAGAAAAAGTCAAAAAGGGTTAGATTAACTTGAAAAACATCTCTATTTGCATCCCCAAAGCACAGCTCATGCCCTACACTTTAACAGAAACTCGCACCCATTGGGGCCTTAGCTTGTCCCCATACAAAAATAGTCATTCATTTTGCGTTCACTTCGTTTCGTTAGCGATGCGCCACCGGTACGGTACGTGCTTGGAGGTAACGAGTGACATGCGCGTACGGCGTGAAATCGTGAAAGAAGAACGTGACATCGTGACACCGTACAATGCGTGCAAGAAAAAGCGCGGCCGGCATGTGCCCTGAAGGCAAAGTGAAGTTGTTCGCAATCTGGCACCTACAGAGATAACAAAACACGAAGATATACTATACTTTATTAATGGCAAACGTCCACTTCACAATGTTTCTATATCAGCTATGAGCAAACATCACTGCTCTTTGTGTGCATAACTTCATAACAACTTTATCTCTTAACTCTGTGCTTCGGTGCACCTGTCGTGTTTGCGTGTCTCGCCTTCACAATTCTTCGTAGAGGAAAAAAAAAAGCACAGAAATATGCTAATATAGATTGTCAGTGAGTCTGGCAGTTCCTCAGAACTTCCGAAATCTAAGCGGAAATTATTGTAGCCTACTATCTACAGCACTATGTACAGGACTACATGGAGCCACGCGATTGTACTAAATACGAGACGAATCTCGATGTCGTCTGCTCAAAACAGGAGCCTGCTCGAAGGCATTCAATCACTGTTATAGGCACCTAAGGTTTGTACTATGAAGTTCACAGCATGGTTTCAATAGATATGCCAGCTTGTTAGAAACTTTGACAGTCACTTAAGTATCCTTACGTTATTTGAATGCGAAAGCACTATGACTTCTCTAATTAATTGGTTACATCCATGACACGTGACATCATACGCTGTCACGTGTCCGTCACAACTCTACCTTAATCTTCTTTATTCCACCTTATTCAACCTTGCTCTAATTTGTACCAACCTTAATCCAGCTTACCCGAATTTGTACTAACCTTAATCCAACTTATTCCGCATTACTTCACTCTAGTTCACCTTATTTGACTTAAGTTCACGTTAATTACCAATAATTACTACTAATTAACGCTGTTATACCATTTACTTTCTGTATTACTACTGATGTCATACAAGACGCTGGTGACGTCACATTGATTTTTGGTACCACTCGTTACGGACACCGGCTTTTCTTCCTCATGGGACATTTAATGCTATCGCATTAAAATAATGCAAACGATAGTAGTTTCATCCTCACACCAATCAAATATCCTCCAAATTAAGTCATGCATTGCGCTGTATGTGTTGCTTAAGCTCTGTAAAGTTTTTTTTTTTCCAACTGCACAGCCGCTGATAACTATATATCTCCCCACGACTTATTACGCTTTCTCCTCTCCGCTAATCATATCAGACGCGGCGGCACCTTGGACTGCAATGTCTTCTTTTTATGTTTTTGAATCATACAGGTGCGTGCTCTAAGGTGAGACATATATGGAATCGTTGCTTTCCTGCTTAGAAGGCACTCAAGTCAAACAAATATCTGGTGAGCTCCCGTCCTTCGGACGTTCCTCGCATTCCAGATACCTTACGCGTCGCAAGGCGACGTGAAACCGCGTTAGCGGCAGCGAAGGCGCAGAAAGGATGGCAGTTTCGACGAGTCGGTGATCCGTAAACCCCCTTGACAACAGTGCAAACAATACAAGGACGAAGAATACGAGAAGGTACACGTACAGCTGTGTGCGCGTGCGCGTCTTCCACATGCTCCTCGGTGCCCGTACGGTCCTCGAACTTGTGGGACTGTTTCCTATTCTTTGTCCTCATCGGTTGGTCGCACTATTGTCAAGTGTAGGGATAGATGGATAGAACCCAGATGTGCCAAGGTGCGCTAACACGGACTTTCGGTTCCGGCTCGCACAATAGCACGCACAACGTGAACATGCGACTACCTGCACTGACGCAGAAAAATAATGATCATCACGAAAGGGCCCTCACTATATCGCCCAGTTTGCCTAGAGCAGTAATCTCTGTGCTCTGTGCAGTGATATCCCAAAATGGCATCAAATCCTATAAAAGTAGCATTCAATAACAAAGCGTTTGCCCCCTGCAGTGTCAACCGCCAATGACGAGCACGTTTTTCGTGAACCCAAGAGTCGCATGCACTGAATGCTGCGCACGACCGTTACATTTCAAGCGTACATATGCGCTATACGTTGCCCCATATAAGGACCCATTTATTTACGCGCACACATCCCGGTCCAATGACACTCCCTGATATCTGATGTGAGGTCGGCCCAAAGGTGACGAAATGACCACAGCCACCGCAAAGGTCTGCTAGTTAAAGGAAGTTTCTTTGGATCGTGTGAATCTACCTTTCAAGGCAGAGACAGCTTCGGGGTTACGTGCAACACGAGCGACACCAGACGCCGAAGAAACCACCGTTGCGAGGTTGTAAATATGCCGAAATATCCTCTATTATAACTAGCAGAAACACGCCCCGTTAATTCTATACGCTCGCTCGACGTCCTTAAAGAGGCAAATGTAACTATTATAGGTGAAAAAAAAAATAAAGATGGTGGCCAGCCCCGTATCGGACAAACCCAACACGCGCCCCCTCGCTTCATAGCGCTGTGGATGCGTGCTTAGACATTCAATGCCCGGCTGCGTACGAACCGGAACCGAAAGGCGCCTGAAAAACCACTGTGGTGCAAACAGCTGTGACGCGAAAGTGGAACGAAAAAAAAAAGAATAGAGAGAGAGGGGAAAAAAAGTCGCAGAAGATGTTTCTCTGGTCTCCAAATGATGTAACGGCGGGCTTCGCCCGATGTTCAGGCCTTTGCTGCGATGCCACGTCCGATGAACTTGTCCATGACCTCGAATCCGCCGAGACCCCGGGAGAGCGCCACAATCGCGCTGACCGGTAGTATCCTGCGAGTAGGGACCGAGAAGGCAAAGGCATGTGTGTGAATGGGAGAGCTTTAGACATACAGCAAAGCCTCGATATAATGAAATCCTCGGATAAAAAAAACGGAATTCGTTATAAGGAGTATTTCGTTAAACGCCGATAGGCGAGCCAGTAACGCGACAAGAGCACTCCAGCTGCCTGGAGGCATGTAAAACGCAGTACGCTGAAATGAAACAGTGCTCTATATAGGGGCGACTTGATAGAAGCGATATTCTGACGATTCCAGGCAGCTCGTAGAACTTGGAATAAAGCGATTTCATTATCACGAGTGTTTGCTGTAGTCGGCGCAAGGTGATCAACGCCCGTACGCGCAAGAAAAAAAAGTTTCTGCGCACGCGCGGTGCTACCAGTACTTTATTTGTTTGCAGTACGCTAAGTTCCCTTCAGCGTGTGCGAGTAGTTCACGCCCTGCTATGTGTGAAAGGCTCGTGATAAACATACTCGCGATGACGAGGATACGGAAAAGCGGAAATACTTCCGCTCACAATGAACGAAAACGTGTTCGAAGTAGCGCTTATGATCTTACCGAACATACAGCTATAGCAGTGGAAAATGAACCCCGGGCAAGTGCTGCTAATACGTTTCCCTAGGGGCCAATTTCCCAAAAATGCTTTTTTTTTTTCTGCGCCAAGCTTGTGCGCGTCCAGTCATGTTCTCCATCAGTGTCATCAGGGTTATAGCAGCAGCTACAGATGTCACGATGCTTCTCTCTTTCTGTCACACACACACACACACACACACACACACACACACACACACACACACACACACACACACACACACACACACACACACACACACACACACACACATATATATATATATATATATATATATATATATATATATATATATATATATATATATACATAAATCATATCGTAAGAAGCCAACAGGATTAGTTCTAGTGGTCAAACATAAATACCCCAGAAAGTGGATGGGAAAACTGCGCCGCGCGCGGTAGGTCAATGGTAAGAGCATCGCACGCGTAATGCGAAGACGTGGGATCGTTCCCCACCTGCGGACAGTTGTTTTTTCAACCGTTTTTATTTTCCATTAATTTATCGCTTCTTTAATTCAATTAGTAAGTACTCGTAATTTTCCCTATGTTGTCCTTGGTGTCATTGTTTGTTGGCTTCTTATGATATGATTATATATATAACGCTTTATTTCTTTAGCGTCTGATTGAGGGCTGCTGCAGTGGTGTTCTTGGATTACGTTCTGCTTACAGTGCTATACGTATAGAGCACCACAGAATGTTTCACGTGGCAGCCCGCCGATACAAAAACACCCGTCAATACATGTGCGCTGGGTGTGTCATATGCGCGATATACGAGGCAGCGCCTCGAGGGTCCTGGAAAAACACGGAACAGCTGCCAGCCACTCCAATTAGAACGTCATTTAAAACGCTCCGAAGATGTACGAACGTTCTTGTGACACGTGAACAAGAGTGACGCCAATCACTGGGCTGCGGCGCTGTGCCTTATCAGAGAAAAAGCTGGTTTTCTTGGAGTAGAAGCAGCACACGCAGGAGGCCATTGCGATGATATACTTTTTTTTTGTGTCGCTCGAACATATTAATTTTTTTTTTCGGATCAGTCGATGACACCTAAGCGTGTTTTCTTTTTTTCGGTTGCCGTTAATTGACGTGACTAATTTATGTGTATCTAATAACAAAACCTAAGTTGGAAGTGAGCGCATGTACTTGTCTCGCCTCTTTCCTTGTTCTCTATATTTTGCGCAGTATAAACACCCTACGACGGATCACCAGTAGCCCAATCAGCTACCCTAGCCCAATTTCTCGATGACGTCACACGCACGCAGTAGCACAGCGACGGGCCTCTTCCCGGCCCCCGCGGGAACGGATGGTTCGGACGAGCAGAGAAGGAAACAAACAGCCACGCGCGCGCAATAGGCACGCGTGGCGCGCGCTTTTCTGGCACCTGCGCGATCACCGCGCGGCGACCAGGAAATTGGGCTGTGCCGATGATGAGAACCTTGATCCATCGTCGAGAAGAAGGAACAAGGCGAGGCGGGCCACGATGACGTCATCGGCCGCAGCGGTGGCACCATTCGCCCGCGTGGCTCGATCGCAGGGTCAGCCGCGGCACGTCCACTGCTTCCTTGTGGACTTTCGCTGGCATATCCCTCGATAAACGCAGCCAGAGCAAGAACTTTCACTAGAGAGGCGATTCGGTGGCGACTGTACATCGAATTCGATTGGCGTCTATGTTTATGCAGTCGAATCCGGATATATCGAATCAGAAGGGGATCAGAAAAAAAAGTTCGATGCATAGGTATTTCGATATATAAAATAAATATTTTGGACAAAAATTTTCAAGGGGATTTTACTGCTGTTCGTTATATACAATAATTAGCTATAATGGGTTAGATATACCCGGGTTCGACTGTATTCATAGTGAATTACCGTCCGTATTTCTCTTTTTACAACATGTCTACACGATTATTGCAGTCGTAGTTCATGTGCATTGAGTTAGAAAGGGGTCAGCAGTAGTGTGACAAGGTCACTCGTGCTCTATTTCGCTGATATAGAGCATGAGTGAAAAAAAAAGTAACACGACAGTTACTTCGGTTCGCGCTAAAAGCTCTTGAGTTCGTGCTCGAATTGATTATATAAAAGCTTCGTCGAGCAAGAACTTTGTTAACGAAGGGAGACAACGGTGTCTGCGAACGATAAGACGATAAGACGATAAACGAAGCTATTTCGATACTGCTTCTGAGCTAGAAGCTTTGCAAGTTTTAAATTAAATGTGTTACTCCTCTATAACCAGCTTATTTTTTTTTTCGCGATAAAGGTTGTTATAGGCACTCACTCAAGAATTCTAAGCCTGATCGCCAAATTACAGTCATGACACCAACGACATCCGCTACAGGATTCTTCGCAAGCAGCAGCATTTTTGAGGAAGCAGAAATACTGTTTCCGACTAATTGCAGCAGTTACCGCCTAACACTTCCTCGTGGAGTGGTTGGTGGAAACGCTGCTAAGCTGCTCGGCCAATCGATGTGTTGTACAGTGATGTTAGCTATAGGCGGCTGGAAGATAAAAGTGAGGTGTGGTCTAGCGAGTCGCGCATGATGAGCGATGTTTGGTGGCGCAAGAACCACACTGAGCAAGTTGTTGTGCGCTATAGACTGACAGCACAAACCCACAGCCTTGCTGCAACTGTGCCCATTTAGTGAGACATTTGCTTTATTACTTTCTCAAACCTGTATACTGTCGTACGTATAGGCTCAGCACCGGGCACGTGGGATACGTGCACGCAGCTCGCACCACAACACCTACGAGAAAGCGTTGGTGCATAAACGTGTTGTGCATGTTGTCGCGTATTACTGGGCCGAATACATTCCAAAAGGTACGTCTTGAAACAGCATTTTCGCACTTTATAACGTCGAGTTTTATGAAGAGAAGACCCTTACAAGGACTTGTCAAATTTGGAACTTTTCTGACTGTTGACTGCATGTAAATCGACACATTTCTTGTAACGGAGGAAGAGTAGAGGAGAGCGAACGATCGGGAATCAATGTATCGGGGAAACCAACACATAAATAAAAGAAGAAAAAGAGAGAGAGAAAAAAATGCCTGGCAGTTCATCAGATATGCAACATAACCAACATTTCGACACTGC
This sequence comes from Dermacentor silvarum, assembly GCF_013339745.2. Classification (NCBI taxonomy): domain Eukaryota; kingdom Metazoa; phylum Arthropoda; class Arachnida; order Ixodida; family Ixodidae; genus Dermacentor; species Dermacentor silvarum. Next base: position 85,780,590 of record NC_051157.2, read on the forward strand.
AACCACTGCAGGCGCGGTTGTCCGTCTGCTCGTCACGCGGTTATTCTTTCCGCATCCTTATATGGTCGTTTTCTTGATTGCCTCGCAAGTCACTGCAGACGGAATGTACGGCCGTTTGGCGAAGGTTGTTTCCTCACAGAGAAACGCACGTGCCGTCGTTTGCAGTGCAGCCAATTCACTCGCTGTCAACGTAAGGATGTCTGCCGACGCGACCAATCGTGTTACTCAAAATACGTTTGAAGCGAAAGCGGTGGTGTCGCGCGTGTCTTACTGCTTGAAGTTGGAAAGCGCTTGAGCGAAGGCATATACAAGAACAAGACCTAGATGCAACAATGCATGCGCCATAATTCGAGAGTTCTCTGGAAAATTCTCTGGAAAATTCGCACACCACTTATGCACAGTCGAGAGCAATAGTCTAGAGACCACGGCATCAAAAAAAAAAAAGTTCTTCTATAGCACAGCCGTGCAACGTGAAATTGTCTTAATGCCAGACGCTATATAGTCAAACAGACGCACGTACGTGTAGGCAGTACCGCTTGATTTCATCCTTTATGTCATATACTGTGAAGAAAAAAAAAATACAAATTTTTAACATCCCCTCTGGTCCCCAGACTTTTGCTCTCGACTGGTACACGTGCTCGACATTCGCCCATCACCCCTGCGAGGAACGTCACACTACTTGTAAAAATACCTTCTCTGCTATAGATAAAGAGGAGGCCTTTTTTTACAACGAGCGTGCAAATTTCCAGAGAATAAACGGTTCACTGTGGCGTCTGAGTCTTGATGCCAGCGCTAAAGCACTTTGCGAATACGTTTACCAACACGGCCAACACACTGCTGCTCTGCATTGCGTTAGCTTGTCCCAGTATGCATCTTACATTCGGAACTGAGAGATCCACAGCTTGTATTTTGCAACATTCGCGATTGAGCGTCGACGTCCACGCAGAGCATTACAATGGCGAATTTGTAGACAACTGATAGAGACAAAATTAGGTAGAGGCTTACAGCCACCTTGAAGCGAGAAGACTACAGTGGGAAGACACAAGCACACCTCGCCGGGGAAAGGCGCAACTCCTTTCCACACGGCAAGCCACGTGGGCGGATACGCAACATCAGCGCAAACTGTTGTTTAACAAACATTTAATGACATTCGTTCAGGATAAACAAAACGCAACAAGTGTAAAGTGACGTGTCTAAAATGTCAACAAGAGCAACAACAAAAGAAATGCCCTGGAAAAAAACGCTCTTCAGAGGAAAAAAAAAAGTAAGTGCAAAATCACTGGATATATACTCGTATGTGGCATACAAAAATGCATGGCGGTGTCTCGAGTGGCTTCGAAAGCGTGCACAAACTTTCCAACCTTGCGTGCTTCGAAATGCTGCAGGGGTTTATTCCCTCTTCAATCACAGTGAATACAGTGCACAAGGCACTCGACACAAGACACCAGCGTTTGCCACAAAACACATATCACCTCAATGCCCGCACCGTAAACCATTCATCACTTCGTTCAACCGCACGCATGTGTGAAGGAAAATTTGAGCAATAAAATACCTTGTTTCTATACAAGTAAAAGTACATAGATGGCATATATCTATAATCTTGAACAGCAACACCGGTGGAAGACGCTTTGCGAAAGACGTGTTTCACTTACGATTGCATTATCGACATTCGCACGCAAAACAAGACTCCATGCACTTAATGGCACCGCCATCCTAGTTTTTCTTCCTCGAAAGCCGTAGCCCGTTAGCGAAAATATACACAATAACAACAACAACGATCAACATTACGGCTTCACGAGAAACGAATATTTCTAGCCTATAGCAATGCCGTTCTACCGCTACTGCTACCGCTCCCCCCAAACTGCGCATGGGCAATAAGACCCGTGGACGCTATGCCTAAAATACTCTTTATACCGCGGTACTTCGGTAGTGCGCTTTCCTCGGAGCGCGATATATGGTGAGTGGGGGCCACGATGAATGACGTGCCCTTATCACAGTGCCGCATGACGTAAGTCGCGATGCGCGAACAGTTATGCGCAGATAGATTAATGCGGTTTAAGCTACTGAAAAAAGAAATGTGTATATACAGCAGAGTGCATACCATACATATTCAAAACGCGCAAGTAACGCCAATGTGCCCCCATAAGGCAATGGGTGCAAAGTATGTGGAGCATGGATAAGTGAGGCAAATCACGTGCACACAAGAGGTCGCAAATTCAGATGAGAAACGCTTTGCAGCGCCACATGTACTATCCCAGAAAAATGTTTATCACGGGGAGTAGCCAAAGAAATAGAGAGAGAGAAGCAATAGACAAGCACGAAATACTTTCGCTGTTAATACTTCGCACTCGCAACGTGTAACGGCGGCACACTTAGTTCTAAGTTCGCGCAGCAAGAGATTATAGACGCGACAGATCGATAGTCAACCTTCTTGGCAAACGTCTGTGTTCTGTAAACTATTGCCCCGGTAGCTACCGAAAGGAAGTTGACCGCATTAACTTTTTTTTTCCTGCACAGGGCACAAATGAGATTATTTGCAATAGCCAAACATTCACATGAAAGACTCGCCAGTTTGCTAACTTGAAATCCCAAAGGGTGTTTCTGTTTGACTGTAATCGGTATTCCAACACCTTGCCCCCTACGTTCATTGGTTTTACCATAAATCTTCCACATCTTATGTTAAAAAATGCAGCTCATCAAGTGCGCAGCCTCAGAGAGTTCACGAAGGGTTAAAATTAAGTTGAAAGTTAAGTTAAAAAATTAAATTCTGGAGGTTTTACGTGACAAAACCACGATCTGATTATGAGGCACGCCGTAGTGGCAACACCCACCACCTGGGGTTCTGTGACGCACACGAGCGTTCCTGCATTCCGCCCACATCGAAATCGAACCCGCGACCTCGAGCTCAGCGGCGCAACGCCATTGCCAATCAGTCGCCGCGACGGGTGTTTATGAATGGTTGATTTCAAGCGACGACGGGAGAAAATTTCGCAGACACAGTCATTATGGCACAGAGCTTCAGAGCGTCATTAAAACATTGCGCCCGACTGTCCGCTTTTTCTTTTTTTTCCGTTGAATACTGTATAGGACACCGGCCGACAAGTGGCCGCTTCGTATAGCGGTCTCAGCGTTAATCGCCGACACACAAACACCTCGAAAGACAACAAAACCGGAGGCGGAGGCACTCGTATATGCTTCATGCAGCTGCGATAACAATGGACAAAGGGGCCGCAGCGGATGCGTGCATTGCATGCTTCCGTCCACGCCTGCTCGCTGGTCTCCCCCTCCCTTCCTTTCTGTATACGACCTTTCTTTCATCTCCTTCATTGTGCTTTCGGTTGGCGAAATATTTGTTGGCTTCTGTTGACAGAGTTCCTTTGTTTTCTTTTTCTCCGTCTACAATGCCTTCAGAAACTCGATAGCATCAATTTCGGCACCAATTTCAGCTACACGTTGCTCCCTTAAGGCTCATTCACACTATAGGCCGACACGACACCGATTTCGGTCTGCCGACTGCTGGCGAAAGCGTTTTCCGTCCTTTCAACCGTTGGCCGCAGCGTTTTCCGTTCTGTAACCTGCTGTCGCCAACAGTCGGCAGACCAAAATCGCTATCGTGTAGGCCTATAGTGTGAATGAGCCTTTACAGCAGCTGCAGTGGTGGCTTTCGATTTCTGCTGCCCGGCACGACGTCACTGGTTCAACTCCCGGTTGCAGCGGCCGTATTTCCACTGTAGCGAAATACATTTTTTTTTTTTTTTGTTCCTGCACTTCAATTTACGGCCGCTTGAAAAGAAGCACCAGGGGGTAAAAATTAACCCGGAGCCTCCCGCTACGTCGGCGTCCTTCATAACCAATCAACATCTTTGACACTTTAAACTCCGCCAATCGTTATTACTTATTTGAAACATGTGTAAGTTAGTGCTGCAAGTAAGTGTAAGACAGCTATGCTGACTGCTGAGCACAAGTGCTTCGAGAAATGGCGCGCACTGCTCTTCCGTCAGCCGAAAGCAAGCGATCGTCAATGCAGCTGTCGCACTTGTTACAACGCATAACTCGAGATGCTCGAAAATACTTGATTCAAGGGAGAGTCCTAATGAACGTCGATTATCGCTCCCACACTAGTAAGGGAGGCGCGCCAGCGTCGCACATTAGCTTTGGTGTTTGAGACGTGGCGATAACCTGCGACGAAAAACACGCATTCCCCTTCAGAGCTCGCGAGGTTTGCAGTGCGTAGCGTCTCGGAGAAGGATCATCATTATCATCATCATCAGCCTATATTTTATGTCCACTGCAGGACGAAGGCCTCTCTCTGCGATCTCCAAGTATACTGTCTTGCGCTAGCCTATTCCAACTTGCGCCTGCAAATTTCCTAACTTCATCATCCCATCTGGTTTTCTGCCGACCTCGACTGCGCTTCCCTTCTCTTGGTATCCATTCTGTAACCCTAATGGTCCACCGGTTATCCATCCTACGCATTACATGGCCTGCCCAGCTCCATTTCTTGCGCTTAATGTCAACTAGAATATCGGCTATCCCCGTTTGTTCTCTGATCCACATCGCTCTCTTCCTGTCCCTTAACGTTACGCTAACATTTTTCGTTCCATCGCTCTTTGTGCGGTCCTTAACTTGTTCTCGAGCTTCTTTGTTAACCTCCAAGTTTCGGCCCCATATGTTAGCACTGGTAGAATGCAATGATCGGAGAAGGATAAGGGCGATTAAATCTTTATCGGGAAGAAGACTTAGTGCCCTTCCACTCTGTGAAGAAGGACCGACTAGCGAAGCTGCTATGTGTTCTTCTAAAATGACGAATTTATATATGGGTATGACTACAAATATGCAATTAAAGCATCAAGACAAAGACACCTTAATACACCTCAATCCTCCTTCATCCTCCTTAGTCGACTTTAATCCATCTTAATGACCCTAATCCGCCTTCATCCACCTTAATCGACCTTAATACACCCTAGTCCTCCTTAATCCACCTTAATGCATCCTCCTTAATCCACCTTAATCAAAATTAATCCACCCTAATCCACCTTAATCCTCGTTCATCCACCTTAATTGGTGGATTGGTTGGTAGACTGCGATGTAATGGTCATCCATCACTGGTTTTGACACTTATGCTAAGGAACCTACATAGGCTACTGTGGATTCAATTTTGTCGACGCAACATTTGCTACACACCCTGTCGACGCATGCACTTTTGGTCAGAACCTAGCCATATACAGCTTCGCTGTAAAAACAGGACTGGCCTGCCGTCTAAATGTTACGTCACCGCCGGGCACGCAGTTGATTTTAAATTTAGAGCAGTTTATTTAGACACTGCCTGGCAAAAGAGCAGAGAATTGTCAGTTGTTGGCCTGTGCCTCCTGCAGTTCTACCTGTTCTTCGCATCTGTCTTTGTGCCTGTGGAACTCCTTCGTCAATGCCAGCTCTTTTCTACAGCTTCCCACTGGTCGTTCTTTTCAGTTCAAAAGCATTGTACAACAAAGCCCCCCACCCCTCCCCCCCCTCCGACATTTCTCTTAGAATCTGTAAGGAAACACACGTAAACGCTAGCACGCACTTGAACCTGCATCTTGCGCTTGCTTCAATAAGATTAAAGCGAGATGTCGTAAGAATGCTCTACAGGTGGGTAGCTTTGACGCTCACCTGCATTGATTCTGAAATATCAGAGGGACCCACGCCTTCGCCTTTCCTTTGTCCCCAATTTTTTTGTTTTATATATAAAGAAAATCTTGTCGGTGTAGCTTAGAGGGAGAGAAGGTCTGATCACTCCGAAGGCCAAGGCTGACCACACAACAGATCTTCAGGGGTTCCGGACTCCTGTTCTAGATTCAACGTTAGCGAACTGACCTCCGCATAAGTTGTCACTGTAGTCATGCACTTTGCAGTCCACCGGGTAACTGAGAGCTCGGCTCTAGCTTATCGTGGCTCACTTGGACGTATCGCACTTTCCTCGAACCTATTTTCCTCAAAAGCTTAAGCACAGTGTTGCAATCGCGACGCATGCCGAGATCATACATTTCATACATTAAAGCCGTCCATGACATGCGGGACTTATGACGCGGATAACTATAGCCAGAACACACTCGCAAGGCCAAATTCTCAACATTTTCGAACGATTGCGGAAACTCGGAAGATATTAATTTCCTGCCGTTGGGACTAAGAACTTCGTACAAGAAAAAAGTGTTTGATATGCTACGAGATTGTTTTGCGCGATTTCACCGGAACGTTCCCCGTATAGCAACTTTACGAGGTGTGAGCTCTGCAACTGGATGATAAAGGTACAACGAGAAAACAACGAAAGGATATCACCAGAAGCTACGCGAAACAATGTCCAGAACAATAATAACGTTAGCAATGCTCAACGAACTCTAGCTCAATCAGGCCGCTATATCTCACACAGCTCGCCTTCGAACAATGAATCCCGTAAAGCGATCGACACCGTCGTGTGCACTCTGGATTTTTGCAGGCACAAATGCGCGCAGAGGCATTGCGCCCGGTCAAGGTGGAGTATAAGGGGAACGACTCCCCGTTCTTTGAAGTCTCGCGTTACCAATTATACTCGCGACTGACCAGTCACCGACCATGTCGTCGACCAAGGTCACTAGCGGGAGTTTACGCAAGCAGGATTCAGTTACATAGATATACAAATCAAATCCATCGCGCCATACAACCGGAGCCCCTATATTATCCTATCTTTCCATCACTCTTTTGGGGGAAAGACTTCGAGTGCTTGCACAGGAGATCACGCTCTCTCTATGGTGCACACCAAGCAGCCAGACCAACCGAAGCAATCGTCAACACCACCTGCCCTCTTTGATGCACCTCTGTATACCAACTAGAATCAGCCGAAAAGAGGCCACTATGCTTTATCGCTTATGGCTAGGGGTGGTATTCACGAAATCTTATTCATTCCTCATTGGAATGGCCGACAACGCTTTTTGCAATGCCTGTCTTTGCGAGGAGACGCTAGAACATATTCTATGCGACTGTCCTGAATATAATGTTCCGAGACAGTCCCTGGAGTCCGTTCTAGCACACCTGGACAATCGACCGCTGTCAATTGAAACCATTCTCACGTGTCGTCGACAGAAGACATCGCAGCTGAAAGCGACGAAGGGACTGCTTAGGTTTTTAAAGGAAACGGGCTTGGACAAGCGGCTATGACAGTGATGTCACGTACCACGCAAGAGTGACGGACGGTGACTGACGATGTGTGTGCTGTGTACGTTATGTGCTCTCTCTCTCTCCTCCCCATCTTTCATTCCCCCTCACCCCGCTCCCATATGTAGGGTAGCAAACCGGTTGCGCTGAACTGGTTACCCTGCCTGCCTTTCCTTCTCCACTCTTTCCTTCCTTCCTTCCTTCGGGGAAAAATCTGGCGCTTTAGGAGAAAGTTTTATGAGGGCGTAACAACCGACAGTCATTTGTTCAAACTGAACTTGTTTTTTTCTTTCTTTTGTTGTTCTTGTGGCTTGGCCCGCCGTTTAGGTTGGGCTTGTGCCCCTTAACTGCTGGACACTAAATAACGATATTTCTCTCTCTCTCTCTGGGTTGAAGTAAATTAACGATCTGTTCTTCTGTGCTTCTGACGCAGCTTGTAGGTCACAGATAAGAATGCGCGGCCGCAACCGTAGACGCGAGTTGCGGTTGCTGTCGTCCTTGAAAAACACGGTACCAAAGAAAAGCATGAAACGGAAAGCTCTCGCGCACACACATGGCACCGCAGTGCACGGTGAGAAGCGCTGCATGCTTTTGCAGACGCGCACACTGTAAAATAATCTACACCCTTACTCAATTTTAAGCGTGTAAGTTATATTACAGTGCATAATTTGACTTCTGGCGGGTCGAAAACTTAATTTCTCCTCTACTCGGAACCATTGTACTATTGTGCTAGCAAAGCGTTTCTCCGAATCTGCCACCAGAAAATAAGAAAATCGAGATACGCCACATCACTGAAGAAAAAAAAAGAAAAAGACAGTTCGGGAAACTACGCGAACCAGGCGGGGCGCAGAACCCACAGGAAAGAAAAGGCACACAAGAGAAACCCGTCAAATGTCCGTCATATATAATGCGGAAATCGCAACGGTTACACAAGATCGCGGCGGTTACGAATTTCGCATGTGCGAGCATCTAGTGTAAAACTGAATTGACATTGCCGCGTGGGCTTATTCAGTGCCGCTTCGGTGAAAACAACGTATAACAAACTAATAAATGATTTTGTGTATGAACTCCGTTACTGCATAGCAAAACGAAAAAGAAAAAAATAAGCAGGCAGGCCTGAATGACGTGTCTGGCGATCCACGTTATTATTGGTCCTATCCCCGCGCTGCACGAGCGATTTCGCAGATAATTTCAGCACCCTCCGAACACCGAATAAATCACACGTATACGAAGGGGTCAACGGTATACATTTGCCGCATCTGCGAATTCGCAAGTATACGAAATCGCAAGCAAAATCGCGCCATGCGAAACAGCTTTACATTATTCCGAAAAGACGCATTCTGATAATGCATGAACTGCTCCGTAAATACTTCCGATAGCACTTGAACTTCACCGTGAATACAAAGAGAACAGGACAAATCAGGGTAAGACACTGGGTGACAGGACACTTACGAAACATACAGTCTTTCTCAAAGGTTTCGAAGCCACAGCGCCAATCACGAGATCTGTCGTCAAGCCGCGTTGCAGGGCTCCCAACACGGCTCCGAAGCTCAGAATGGTGTGTAGCAGCGTTTCTTTCAATACATCTTGCCCTACTTTGAATATAGGTACAGGTTTAGTGCACAATGACCTCAAGCTACCTGAGACAGGAAAGAAAACCACGTTTACTGCCACATGTACATTTGAGCAGGAAAAATAAATAGACGCAGAAGGCGTATCTTAGACCAGACTAAAAGAATGACAGTTCTGTCGCCTTCCTTCCTTCAACGTTTTACACAGCTATAAAGAGCTTCCTTGTCTGAAGTAATAACAAAATCTCGTCTGTCCCGCGAGGCCGATGCCCCGGCCGTGACGGTAGTTTTTTTTTATATTTTTTTAACGAAATTATCACCTGGAATTTTCCGCATTCATTATTTATAAAGCTGATTTCAGCCTGCTATACATAGTGGCGTAAGCTCATGCTGTTTCATTGGTGCGTATTTTTTTGTATGTGTTTCTAGTCTAATAATACTTTAATAAATTCTGTTCCATTCCAGTCTCCGAGACTTCGCAGTGCACGAAAGTTCTTCAAACGACCCTAAATGGCTGTCTGACGACAGGTCCGGTCTAGTCGGGGCGCATAGGTCAAGGACTTCGGAACCTTTTACAAAGATTTCACTTCGGGAAAAAGAAAAAAAAAGAAAGAAGAAATAAAGAAAACATACATCAAGTGATGGAGACAGGAGAAGAATAACGAGAAGCAAAAAGCACACAAAAAGACGAACATACATTTTCGAGGGTTCAAAGGCAAGTGCAAACTCAGCTCATTTTCTTGTAGAGTTCAGCGCGCAAAATTGCCGTGAGCACACACACACACACAAAAAAAGGAAAAAAGAAAAAGAAACGCACGGGCAGGAACGGCGAGTTTTTGTCTTTTGTCACTTGTGTGCGCTGAATTCTACAAGAAGATGAATCCGTACCCACTGGCACAAGTTACTCCACAAGCTCAGCTCACCACCTGATCATTTTGTTCTTTTTTTCAGCCTTCGAGTGCAGAAGGCATTGCGAGCCACAATTATTTTAGTTTCGTCTTTCTTGTTAAACTTCCTTGGGCTACTCGTGCGCAAACGACAGAGTCGCAAGCGCTGGCGGTGCCGGCTGGTTTGCGCTGGTCTCCTCGCCGAAGAGGCGGTGACCACGTGACACAAGCCACGTGACACAAGCGCGTACACACACGGACGGCGGTGGCCTCGTTGAGGTAAGTGTGTGGTGCGTCGCCGCCGCCGTTCTACGACCGGCCGTAGTAGTGGGTCATGGCCTTTTGCGTGTTCATGAGTTGGGCCCCGATGAACAGCACCCTCATGGGAACCATTCTGCGAGAGGAGAACAGGCCACGACACACACTCAGGCTCATGCGGAGACACGGGTCACGAGAAGCAACAAAAGGGTGAACACGAAACACGACATGGGTAGACAAAAAGGTGAACACGAAGAGAAGGAAGCAGAGAGAGGGAGGAGTGTCAGGCACGGCGTTTTCAAGTGACATTGTAAATAACTTTTAAAATACTGATTATGCGGCTTACTATAATGTCTTGTTTTTACTCATATTTTCCAACAAGATCGCATTTTTCTTTTGCCCGCATGTACCGTTCGCTGATTGATTGGTCGATTGATTTTAACGCCCCAAAGTAAGGCTGGAGCTCTGAAGGATGCCGTAGTGGGAAGGGGAGGGGGGGGGGGAGCTTTGGATTAAAAGCGCACGAGCATTAGTTTTTGATGCAAAAGCGTCAGACGGCCCATCGAGTGAAAAATCCGGCGTCTGTCGTCTGTAGCATTGAAATGGCATGTAAATTCCCATTGGCTGCGACGCCACGTCACGAGCGCGCCTCAATGAAGCAGAGCGGGTGAAAGGGAACATCTGCTGCGTTAGGGGAGAGGGCATCGCCGCGACGCCACGTCACCTTCGCTCTCTCTCTTGGAAGCCTGTGTTCTCGGCGCGTTCCTTGACCGCGCAAGCACTCGCCTGTGCTTTAACTGCGCCTCGAACGGTAAGGCCAAATCAAAACGCGCTCGCTTGCCCGCAAGGAGTTCATAACTCGAAGGACTGTTCAGCGGCGTTCAATTGGACATTAACGCTTTCGCATTCACAACTCATAACAGGTGTTTAGGTGTCCTCAGATAGTTTTTTCCCTGTCTCCATTTTTCTTTCTCCTTTTTTTGTTTATTTCGCATTCATCGGAACGCGAACGCTGGGGCCGGGAATAAAACCCGCGACCTTGTGGTCAGCAGCAGAAGGCCCTGGCCACTGAGCCAGCGCTACGGATCCAGCCGTTCACTAAAGCATTTGACATCGTCGCTTGTCTGCTCTGAATGGGGTAAAAATAGAGTGAAAAACCCTCGTAGTATGCGCACCTCGTCGCCGGAGAAGCGTGCCGCTGTTACAGAGACGTGAAGTGGGTCTTGCTAACCTTCGGCAAATACGTGCCCAGATAAACCAGACTGGCAATAACCCACTGGTAATAAGCCAAGTGATTGAGTGACTATGCCGAGTGCATTAATGTGCCATGCGGAGCGAAAGAAAATGCAATCTTGTTGAGAACTATGAGCGAGAACGAAACAGGCGGTAAGATTTAAATACCATATTTTAAAGTTGTTAGCGTGAAAACGCAGGTTGTAGTATAGTATACAATTTGGTCTACGTTAAAGCAACAGCGGACACGAGGCTGTGCCGATGATTTCCCAAGTGGCCATCTTCTCAACTGATGAGGAGGTGAGTACGCCATCAGAACGAGGAATGCCACAACAAAAACAGCGTTTCGGGAACTTATTCCCCCCTTCACCGAAAACAAACAGCTGTTTTCATATTTTGTAGCACTCGCGTTTCGCAACAAACCATGTTCTATAAAACCTGGTACATTTCATCGTTCTGTGGGGCATTCAGTTGCGTAGGGACGTCGCCGATGTTCAGAAAACAAGCGCGGCTACATAGACACCCGAAATAATAACGTTTAATTAATTAATTAATTAATTAATTAATAGCTTACACTTTGTAAAGCCGAACAGCTGTTTCTCGGACTGTTGTGTGTATACAGTTGAAAAAAAGTTCACGTTGCTACTCACACAGAACTCGCCTACAAAGGCAACCAGAGAAATAGGATGCCGCTGCCTGGCGTAGGCTCCAGACAGGCACTTACACGAACCTATACAATTACATCGCATACACCCCACTGCCTACAGGGACGAATGCCCGTGGTGCAGGGCCACACCAACCCTATACCACATTACGTGAGAGTGCACGCTACACAACATAGAACACCACGACACGAACACCACGAGGGAGCAATGGGAGGCACTGCTGTTCAGCTCGGACCTCGACGACCCGCTCAAGCTGATCCAGAGAGCAGAGAAGATGGCAAGAGCCAGCGGAGCCCTGGACCATTAGCGATGCCCCTTCGGGGCAAAACCAAACTCTGATTATTTTTCTAATAAAGTTTACGTATCTCTCTATCACACACATCGTGTATGCAAACCCGCACTCTTAGTGTAAGAAAACATGGAGCTGCGAGCTACCCATTCCCGGAGGTCAGGCCTTACTAAAAAGCTAAACCTTTTATTTCACAGCCACAAAGCGTGTCTGCCTAGTTGAGCTCAAAGAATATGTGGAGCCTGCGATATGTTCGTCAAGAAAACTGCAGACGCAGCAGGCGATAGTCGCAGGAGAGAGACAACAGTGACGTATCCCGATAAAGCTCTCTGCTGCTCAAAATGTGCTACATAAATGCGTTTTTCTGAGTGTGAAAGAAGCCGACGAATACACGCAGAATTGCCGCGCGACTGGCCGCTCGAGGAACTTTGCGTGCATTTGCGGGCTTCTTTCACGCTCGGAAAAACCCTTTTATGTAGCACATATTGAGCAACAGAAATCTGTATCGGTAGTTTTTCATGTTGCTCTACAACTTTCTCATCGACACTTTGATAATTAGGACAGTACTTCTCGAGTTAGATAATTAATTACAATCACCTAATTAAATATCAGTAACGAAAATATTACTGGCGGCAACTACACTGTACTGGAAACAATACAAACTAGGTTTGCTTCGCGTAACGCCGTTCCTCTTTTTTTAAATCGCGCTGCGTGATAGCTGGGACACCCTGTATATAGGGTGCAGTCAGGTCAGGCCTCTACCGGCTGCCGGTCTGTGCAAACAAGAGACACGATAAGGTGCAGTGACGACGTTTTTCAAAACACCCGTAGCTGCTAGCGGTATCTCGCGTCTTTTCACACCCTTTTGCCCGTCTCTGAGGATGGTAGTATAAACTATGTGCCAATACAACTCGCCCAACGAACTACGGGAAACCTTGAACTATACGTCTTAAGTATAAGACATTGAACTATACGCCTTGTCCAGCTAAGCCTTCCGAGCCCTGAGGACTTTAACAAAGACAAAAGGGAGCTGACATAAGTAAAAGACGGGTCACCGACTTCACCGTGTTCCCGGAGAATCACGTGCTCCAGATCACGTCCTTCGCCGGCCACCAAAGTTGCCAAAGAAAGAATGGCGCCGTGCAAGTTCGTATAACGAAGTCCAAAAGCAAAGCCACTGGCCGCCTGGCCTCCACATTCGCATTCATGCGGTGTCGATAAGCGACAGATCCGCAAGTAATGAGGCTAGAGTAGAGCTTCGCATGTGCTCCCTTTTCTGGTCTTATTTTTCCGTGCCGTATAATGATATCGGAATCACAAGTCACTTCCTCCGTTCAATGCCTTTCCAGAAAAATATATCTAGCTTGCTAGCAAATATTTATATGTATATATAGATATTTTCTTTCCGCAACGTAATGCTTGAAGGCGGCTGGTCATCTGATTGCAACAATATTCTTTGGTTGTGTCCATTTTATGCCTTCCTTCTTCACCCTTCTTCGCGGATTTCAGTTTAAGTCCTTCTTTGGTCGATTTCCGACAACCGGTTGTGGCAAGCCCAAACTGAAACGTGACTTGCACGTGAGTGTTATTTGTCAGCTGCGCGCCATGCTCCCTGTCACTTCTATTTTCTTCTCGACGCTATAAGGCATTCGGCTGGACAGCTATAGGCTTGCGAATACGAAGTTGACTGAAAAGATTTACGCAGGCTCAAGCTTTCCCTAACGCCACGTATCATCAAGGCAAAAAGGTTCAGAGCAAGATGGAGACCTGTAAATGACTGTTCACCCACTGTTGGTCACACGCAATCAGAGAGGTAGCATAGAGAGGTATAGTTGGTCACACGCAATCATTAGAGGAAGCGTGCACGCATTTGTCTTCAGAGTCCCGCTGTGACTTTTAATCAGAACCTTCCGCCGTGTACAGTGCCTGTCGGTACAGCGTGATGCGGCGGAGAAGCCCAAAAAGGCACGTACCCGACACATTGGCCGAATAACCAGCTCAAGACTGGCCTTTCACAGGTGGCTGTCTTTACTGCTACATACTTCTAGGCCTGACGCTGAGCTCGAACGAAGGGAATTGCGATGACGCCTCTGAGATACCGACTATCATATCTTGAGGCCTATGGTGAGACAAATGAATAAAGCCCCGGAATAACTGCTTGATAGCCTAAAGGCGTATCTATATAGAGCAGTGGTTTGAAATGATTAACGCTGCTAGCCGATAGTAGCGTAGAGCTGCCGTGCACGATCCACCGAGAAGCACAGTGATACATGTGCGCACGTTGCGATAATCATCCTACACCGTGCCTCATCAACGTCCTCTGAGCTGTCTAATCTCCATCGCCCAGACGCACGTGACAGGCTCGGAAAAATAATGTCCACCGAGGCCGGTCCCTAACTTTCCTGAGCTAAAGTTTGCTCAACTTTTGACAAAGTGCAGGGCAGGCCAGACTGTGTCCCCAGCGCTCTGAAGCTTTCGCAGGCGACGACGATACTGACCCCCAGCTTATACTTCTCCGTAGCGCTGAACATGCCGTAAGGTGTACTATTACGAGGAGTGCAATGAACACCGGGCCGACGCGCCGTCCGGGAGCTAAACCCGGCTGATAAGCTTACCCGTGAGACTTCTACCAGGCCGCCGGGAATACCCTGACCATCCCTGCCCATGACGGACGGAGCACACGCTCATAAGAAGATCGAAGATAGGCAGCGCACCGGGGAAACGACACGGAAAAAACGAGACGGGACGAAGCGCCGACTTTCAGCAAAGTTTAACGATAGGCGATGTATATATATATACCGGCCCGTGGGCACGTGCAGGGGCAAAAAACCCCAAGGCTACAAAAAACCAAATGGACACGTGATCCTATGATAAGACAACGTAACAGGAGCATCAAGCTGACAAAAACACGTTTGAGTTCAGAACTTTGCGTCTGGCTTTGTCCGTGTCGTTATATCTGTGCGCTGCCTATCTTCAGTCATGGATAACCATCAAAGCTAAACGCCAAGAAGAAGAACAGACAAGGTGATCTGAAGACAAACACAAACTAAAGAGCCCCGATTTAAACACATCTTGGTATACCATGTTCCTTCCTCGATTCCAAAGGAAGACGGCGTTTTTCATAGCTGATGTTACTCAGCGAACACCTCACAATATCCTTGGTTTTCGATGTCAGTTGTTGAATTGCCTCAGGACGAAGTTAACGTTTTCTTTGTTTTGTTTTCTTTTTTTTGATAAATAATAATGCGATTGTACTGCGCCAAAGGAATGGGGCACCACCAATCATTCGTTATATTTCGCTCATTTCTTTACTGAGCATTATTATCCTCTCAGTTCTTCTAAGTGATCCATAATCCTGTAAGTATAATTAAATCTTGAAATATGTGGGAGCCAGCCAGTCTGTGTCTCGTACATCAGGCTCGAGAGACGGCCTGTTGCTAGAGGAATATTCATGAGGCAAGAAACGCGATGAGGCAACGGGAGGAGCAGACGCGCTTACGAAAGTAAACCGCAAAACAAAACGTTCAGGCGGTGAAGAGGAAAAATTCAGTCCTGAAGCCGTCGGTATGGAGCAGAGGCCGCATATGGACCACAGTACGAAAAAAAAATAATAATAAAAGTCAGGAGGAAAAACGGCCGAAGGCCGGGTTCGGGCCAACGCCGGGACCAAATTATACGCTGACCGACGCCGAAGGCTATTATGTACGTATAGTCTTGTATAAGAGGGAACCGAAGATATGTGATCATGCAGACGCAGTTTCGCCAGCCTCGTCGCTTAGTTCGCGCGACGCCTCAATCCAACTATAAAATGCTTCAGGTGTCGCTGTTGCCGCCTTCGCCTTCTTAAGGTTGTGAACGGGCCTGAGAAGTGCTTATAGGCAAATGGCCAACCAGAGAGCAGGAAACGAACAGAAAGTACTGATCGCTGTTAAACTTGCTCAAGCGTTCTTTTCGACTTCCCCCTCCCCCTTTTGTTTCTCCTGTTTTCTTTTCTTACCTACAAAAAAAAATGAAAATGAAAACTAGCGGTAAACAATCAGAAAACACGCGACACGCTGCTCCCCGGCGAGTCTTCCACGTGTGTGTGTGCCCGCGCGCGCGCAAAGCTGAGTTGCATATAAGCTAGGCGACAAGGCCAAAATACGTGGCCCGCGAAAAATTGCTGTCTATAGAGGATGTCGAAAGTTCCGCGCGAAGAAGCGTGCACCGCAAAACCCATACTGCCATTGTTCTTGTTTCTTTACTATTCTTTAAGGAAAATTCTCGCATAAAGCTGACTCAGCTAGCAGTTTATGTTTATTCACGGGAAATAGTCAATCTTGAAGCCCAGCTATGGACTGTCCATCGGGCCCGCGACGCAGCAGAGAGGCTCGGCCTTTCTCTACCGAAGTGCGAGCGGCCCGCTACGTGCTGACGCGCGTTCCGAAAGTCCTTAATAAAGTTTTACCATACCATACCATAGTATACCATACCATACCATAACATACCGTACCATACCATACTATACCCGTTTAAAGACAGTGCGTCGATCTAAAGTAAAAAGAAAAAGAAGTGGGCAGATCCCACTTCTTTTGTCATTTTGGTACCTACCAAGTTAACTAAACGACCATGAGAGCACCAAGACGTAGGCGCCTAGATAGATAGATAGATAGATAGATAGATAGATAGATAGATAGATAGATAGATAGATAGATAGATAGATAGATAGATAGATAGATAGATAGATAGATAGATAGATAGATAGATAGATAGATAGATAGATAGATAGATAGATAGATAGATAGATCATGTCAAAGTGGCAAATGTTCGCCAAGAAATGCTTCGCATTTAAAAAATTGTAAGTTATAAAATGCGCGGCCGAGTCTGCTACATCTGCAAAGTAATCAACACACATATAGGGTATATACAGACAACACAACACAAAAGGGGGAATAGCAAGAAAGACACATGCACACGCACACAGATGCGTTATCACAAACACTTTGGCAGGGCAGTGCAAAGCAGCAATACAGAAACGAACAAAAGCATCCAGTCAAGTGGACAATCACGCAGACAAACAAACAAATGCGCACAGGGTGCGGCAGAACGCAGTTTTCCGCGGTTCTCCACATAGGTATATATACTTGTCTCGCGGTCATCTGCTAAGAGCAAAGGCCACGCTGCTGTCGGCCGTTTACTTTGGGTTTGTGTATGGTATTAGACTGCAGCCTTGCCAAAGGAGTATCCAAAGAAATAAGCGCGTGTAACGAAGCGGGATTTTGTAGGAAGCCCAAACAGACCGTTTATTTTTATTAGATATGGAGTCGTATTTAAAGGAAGTATACAAGGAAGATTTTAGTTTGCAAGAATTGTTTGCCAGTGGCCGGCCATGCTCGAAAATTTAGTGTGTGCTACTTACTATACGTGGACTCCTCCTCGCATAAACCAGCGACGATGTTATTGTTTTTTAAAATACGAGCTCTGTTTTTTTTTCTTTTTATTTGTTCTTTTTTTTTTTATCCGCCTTGGCCACAAGTCAACGTTGCTCAAGATGTTCCTCTATAGCGGAGACTGCGGAAAACTGCGTCAAGCCGACGGTGGGCAAAGCAAAAACAGTGCTGGAAAAAAACACTTACGAAGGTGAGACGGAGGAAGGGGAGGCGGAGCAATCTGTTCAATGCGTGACGTCACGAAGAAGCACAGGGAGGATTGGGCGCAGCTTCTGGGCCGATGCATCTCGTCGGCGACGTGGCTCGGTAAGACACAGCATAAGCACAGTGCATAGTACGCGTAAGGCGTGCTCAGGGCACATTCTCTATAAAGCCTTGGAGTCAAAGTTGCTGTGCGAGGTAATTGACAAGCGTGGGTAGGCAACGGGTGCGGCGTGCAGAAGCAAATTGACACGCATCTTCGTTGACTTCAACCGGAAATCTCGCTTCGTTTGTGTGGTGTTCGTAACTTTTTGTTCACGTTCTACCTTTTCTTTGTTTTCTGTATAAACGTCGGTGACATCTTTCTATTTCCTGGTTTGACAAAGAGCCGCCGGCACCACTCTTCGATTCGAATATCTCCTATACAATCAACTTATTACATAAATGAAGAAAAATCACAGTAGCAATGTCCAGTACTCCACTCTTCAGGGATGCATTTCCTGTTATCTCCAATGACACACAACATCCGTATTTCGTTATTAATTACATGTTATCGCCATGACAATAAAATCACCTGAGTGACTCTCAGTGCACCCATTGCTCTATCATGGTTATCGTGTTGATTTGTTACCATCGTTGCTGAAAGGGTGCAACCGCCGACTCGAACACAGTCAAGACAATGGATCAGTAGTAAGAAAAGAAAGTGAATTACCAAGGGAAATCCATAACACTCCCCCCATTTGAATATAAAAAAAATAACAACTGAATCTGACAGCTTCTGTGTTTCCGGCAGAAAAAAAGAATACCACAAATACCGTCAAATCTGTAACATTACGATTTCACTAACGACGCTGCGATTGGGGCTTGAAATAATTCAAGTAAGAAATGTTTCGCACTTTATTTCTTCAGCCGAATTGTAATGCAGAGGTACTTCTGAAAGCGCAGTTTTGCAAACTAGATTGACTAAGTGTTTGTCCTTACATATTGTTCTAGTAGACCCCGTATCATCCACGGTACAGGAGCTGTCTTCTATTGTGTGCCTCACAGTTAATAAAGTACTTACAGCTGATCACATGCCGCATTTTGTGTGGCACGGGTTAGACGCAAGCATGCGCGTGCACCAAATTTAGAAGCTACAAGCGCGCGTGCAGTGCAATGGCGAGTGCAATGGCGTGCAGTGAAGTGCAACGTACAGGCACAAAAGTTGAGATGTGCAGTGACTCCCTGTTTTTGGAGCGGCCACGTCTCCATTGCTGTATGAGACTTCCGCTACCTATCGCAGTATACTCTTCGAGCGCCTCCAAAACGCAGGAGAGTGTTATAAGGTGTACTCGGTAAAAGTAATCCGCCGAATGATGAAAGCTGACTACAGTTACGACTTTTACTTCATCTAAATGATCAAGTTTGGTCATCTTTCCAACAGACCGGCGCAACCGAAAGGCCGCGCCGGACATCGGTCCGACGACTTCACTAAAGCTCATTCAACAGCTTGTAGCGACGGGCGGTGTTTCAAAGGGTGGGACGTAATCAACGCGAGCTTATGACTCGCGCTAACTGGGAATTTCTCACTCAAGGGGAACAATTGTAAGCCCCTATCCCAATCCCGAAAGAAGTTACACGGGTTACCCATCCTTTTCAGACAGAGATAAAGATACGTTGCTTCCTTCAGTGTAGCGCACATGCGGCCCTATAGACATCTAGGGGCATCACAGACCTGTTATTGCTCTGTTTAGTCAGCTAGGAGCCGCTTGTCCCTATAAGAAAGTTGTAAGGTGCTGGGAAACCCGTACCTATTTAATAGGCTAGAGCCTCGTTCGTTATCGGAATTAACTAGACAAATCGTTCCACCAACTAAGAACGGCCATGCACCACTATCCACTGCAACTATAGCAAGCCGTAATTATTACGGTCCAGTGCCTCGCTACTTAATCGAAATCACGCCGGAGTTGCATCAGCACGAAACCGGCCGCGGTACTGGGGGTTCCTCCCGGGTTAGGCAAGACCCTGTATCAAGGTGTCTTTAGTACCTACCTCCTCTTCACCTTTCAGGAAAGTGCATTCAATTCAATCTGTATTACGGCCAACTTGGCAATCAGCCCACTTGCCACACAAACCAGTTGCGCTGCTCCAAATCTCTGTTATAAAAATTGCGCAGCTTCACCTTTGAAATGTAGCCTTGAGGCGAAGCGTGCTTAACATTTATGTAACTTGCCGATATTGCGACAACTCTTGGTATTTCCCAATTGTTGCGTTAGTCTTCTCGCAAGGCAAGCTGCCGATAAAACGGCGGCGCAGGCACTTCTGATGCCAGTGAGCATGTAGTAGCAATAGGTGGCATTGCGCACAATTCTAGCATATACATCAACAGAAAATCCCTGACGTCTAGTGCATCTTACGACGTAGGTCACATAATGACATCGCGTTCGACGGCAAAGGTTTAGCGCACGCAGTTCACGCCTCGAGTTCGTTTGAAATTTTATAAAAATACAACGTGTCGGCTCCCCCAATCTTTCTCCTCAAGAGCTTTCCATAAAGTTCTTGTCAACTGTCAACTGTCGAAGTCAGCACTTGCGGCCTTTTAGTTGGCACAGACTGCGAATGCGTCTACATTCGTTTCTTTGCTGAAGCGCCTGGCATGAAGCAAGGTTCTCGGTGACCAACAGTTTACCTGCGGTACATACACTGTGTTCAACGGATTCGCATTGATTGTCGTCGTTATAGTTTCGCAAAAGCGCAATACAGTAAACACGGCTTTATGATCAGGAAAAGGAACCTACGTCGGTCGTGCTTTCTTCGCGGGTGTGCCGATATAGGAGAAAAAAAAAGTAGGCCAAGAAACCAAAGATGCTTTGCGGTGGCGCTGTAGGCGGGCACATTGCGACCGTCTCCTTCACACCGCGCCTTCTCCAAATCTCTCCGACCATCGCTAGGTAAAAGAAGTCGTTCCGGTATAGCTTTCAGAATAAATTGTTCGCAGCGCCGCGACCTCTACATCTTCCAAATTCTCGCGACGTTCATGCATGCTTCCATCTTCTTGCTGTCATGACCTGTTGATGGTTAAAATGCATTAATTGATGGTTGAGCGCCTGTGATGCTCTCTATCTTGTCCGTGTCTCTCAATTCCTAACCATACCAACTAGCCCACCGGTGTATCCACGTGGTCTTCTGAAACCAGCATGCACACAATCCGAGCTATAAAGAACGTGCTATAATAAGTGTACGACTCAGTTTCCTCCGGTCAGCGGCTATATATACGAGAGACCACGCTGTTCGAGAGACCCCGCTGCGCCCTGTGGTGCACACTCACGTCTTGAGCGCGACCAGCGAGTAGAAGACCCTCGGCATGATGAGCAGAGGCTTGTCCCTGAGCACCGCCTCGATCGTCTCGTCGGCCACGTACTCGGGCCGCAGGAAGCCGAACACCCCCGGCTCCACGCCGGCGAACATGCCCGTGTTGATGAAGAAGGGACACACGGTGGTGAAGCGAATGCCCGTGTAGCCCTCGGTGGCCATCTCCATGGCCAGCGCCTCCTGGAAGCCCACCGCGGCGAACTTGGAAGCCGCAGTAGTCGGTCAGCCGGCACACGCCGCCCAGTCCGGCCAGCG
This sequence comes from Dermacentor silvarum, assembly GCF_013339745.2. Taxonomy (NCBI): domain Eukaryota; kingdom Metazoa; phylum Arthropoda; class Arachnida; order Ixodida; family Ixodidae; genus Dermacentor; species Dermacentor silvarum. The sequence continues at coordinate 85,801,899 of NC_051157.2, forward strand.
ACGCGATCGGACACGATGTGGCCGTGGTTCGCGGCCATCATGTCCGGAAGGAACGCCTTCACCACCTGCGCAGACAGGGAGAAAAAGGGAACGGTTGGCGTGAGAGGGCCGAAACCTGCATCTCGGTTTGCTAGTAATTGATTGATTGATTGATTGATTGATTGATTGATTGATTGAGCAATTTTAATGTCCAAAAGCAATTCTGAGTGTATGAGACACGCCGTAGCGGAGGGCTCCGGATAAATTTGGACCACCTGAGGTTCTGTAACGTGCACCTAAATCTATGCACACGAGCGCTTTTACATTACACCATTATCGAAATGCGGTCGCCGCGGCCGGGAATGAATCCCGCGACCTCGAGCTCAGTCAGCATCACAGCACCATAGACACTGAGTTACAGTGCCGGATCGCTTTTCTGTTACATTGGAAAAAATTGATGGAGGCACGCACAACGACAGCAATGGGGGCATGCAATAAAGCACATAAGAACACAAGGTCACCGTGAGAGGCACGTGGTTTCGGAGCTTTGCCCGACGCCTGTTCTAAAGTGACAGCAAGCTTTATGGACACTTTGAGTGGCTCAAGGTAATGTGCGTGTGGGCAGTTCGAAACGCAGATCATAACCTGACCACAGTAGCGCACACAGGGTCTCTGCCAGGGGGGGAGCAAGCACTTTGCATAATATGCAATTTCCTTGCTTTAGTTAGAGGAATCCAACAGCAAATAAAATGCCTAATAATTATAATAATTTAATGGCACCAAGGATGATGACGATGTTTGTTTCTTCAGCATTTTACTCAAAGTAATTTAAGAGTGAATGAATAAATACAAGACAGTGATAGAATGTTTGTGTCAATCAGTAAAATTCGACCCCAAGCCACCTCCTGAATTGTAATGGCAATGTGAACAGAGCACTGAAGGTACACGTTGGACTGGTGGGGCTGGACGCGTGGGGGAGGGGGGGGGGGAGATTAACTCGGCCTCAGGGGGGGGGGGGGTGTTACAACACCCGAACCCCCCCCCCCCCCCCCCCCCCCCCCGTTTCGGTGCGCCACAGCCTGACCATGATGTCGCATGACGTATGTCGTATAGCGAAAGTGGCTAGGCGCCTAGTGAAACCTAGCTAGCACACATGTTGCAACCAAGCAACTATTTGTGAAAAAAAAAAAAACAACTGATTGTATATTCATAAACTCAATGTGGCGAGATTTCTGAAGCGCACACAGGAAACAAGATTTTATGAAAGCTGTAGAAGAGGACGGAAAGCTTGGAAGCAAAAAAACTTCGGCGCGGTGCAGTTTCTTCATCGAGGCAATCTCTTACATCTGTGCTACCCGGTTCTTGGTCAATCGCAAAATCGCATGCCACTTTCGCACAAGAGACAAGTACACAACAGCAGCATTTCGTGAAAAGCGGCGTGAAACGAAGGAATATAAATATCAACCAATACAGGCGGAGGCTCTCCAGAGTTGCGCCAGCTATCTCTGTCACTGCTTGGCACCCAACTCGAGACTGCTCACAATTTTGTTTTACTGCATGCACTGTGTTAGTAACGCTGTCTTCGACTGGTCAGCGCGCTCATGCGTTCGACTATTTCTCGCTCTCCTCCCACGGCGAGCGCTCTCAGTTACTCCCGAGACCCGTTGTGGGAGCAGTCGTCGAGATGAGAGAGTTTCTGGTCACGGCCATAACAAAGCGCAGCTGCGTCACCACAGTCGGCGACGGTCCACCGTAATCCAGGCGAGCGCTTTCCGACGTCCCACGCACGAACGCTCGTTCCACAGGTGCGCCCGTAGTTTTGCCAGGAAGCGTCGCGAACATTGGTTGGGCTTCGACACAGCTTCTACGCGAAATTTGATTTTGCTGTAGTCACGTAACTTTGCCGCTGTCATTTTCTACTCCGAGAGTGGGTCACGCGTTTGGCTTGCGTACTTGTTCTATGCCTCTGAGTTGGATCAACGCCAGATCCGCCCGACTCGTAGGACGTAGGCGACCAGTCGAAGATGCCGTAATGAAGACTGCTCACGGAGATCTCGAAAGGGACACTGGAGGCGAAGTTTCACTTATGCCATGCAGACCAACTCGCAAGGACAAACATCGCGACACAAGGGAGTGTATGCGAAACACGACGTGGAAGCTTGGCATCCAGCCATGTCACCAGGCACGAGACGCGTCATTCCTATCAGGGAACGACAACAACAATAGCAGCAAAGTATGCACGCGCTCTTTGGCGGCAAACACCGTTCCGAGAAATAGAGAAATAGGCACGGGTTCTCCCTTGCTTGCTATCTACAGAAGCTCTTGCACGCACATTATAAAAGCCGACGAGTCGTTGTATAGCTACAAGTCACTATATCGACTCACCTATCAATGGCTTCGCTCACGCTTCACCCTCACCAACAACTGGGTGATGATGAGTACCTATCTCTTCGTGTACCTATCTCTCAGCACCTTCCTCATCATGCCATACGCGTCATCGCCAACCAGAAATGCCTGAATTATCGTATCTTCAATGGCGCACGTGTTCTCGATCCTCCTCACAATTCAATAGACACATGCCCTACGAGTTAAGTGTACCTCCTGTCAACGTTCTTGCACGAAACTCCTTATGAGTGTATCTGTATAGCCAGTCGAAGACATCTTCACTGTTTTGTAATTATGAGGAAAGTCGTTCAATGAGGTGGAAAAAGAAGTCTTATCGTAAATGACACCGCTTGGCTTATGTTTGTATCAGCAGGGCATTTGGCATCGTAAGAGCACCAGAAAATAGCGCCTACTTATTTCTTCTGAACCACTATACGTATATATTTAGCATGGCACGTACGGCGAAGCGCAGGTACGACGTATGGTGCGAAGCCACAATTAACGCTCAGCCACCAAATTAAGGAAGTTCATGGGTCACTACGTTGTTCCAAACTTCGAACGCATAAGTAACTACTCCAAGGTGAAAAAAAAAAAGAAAAGAAAGAAAACATGCGTAAGTGTTGCGTGAGTAGCAGCTACGGCTTAACTTACGAAAATCCTATTCGCAGACATAAACGCCAAATGCCAATTGTTTGTGACATTGTTAATGGCAGCTGAAAGAGAGAGAGAAAAAAAAAACGAAGGAAAGACAGGAACGTTAGCCAGTGTAAGTACCTACTGGCTACCCTGTGCTGGGGTAAGGAGTTAAGGGAGTAAAAGGTGATAGAAGAAACAATAAAAAAATAAAGTGTAAAAATTAACACAATAACGCGATGCTACTCGCTAAAGCTTTCAAAGTCGGTCGCACATTTTACAAGCCCTTAAGAATCCCTCTGGACCAGCCTCCTAGAAATTTTTCCTCTGTCAAGGGGCGATCGTCCAGTTTTTCGAGCGCTGTCGCGAGCACTTTTCTTGCCACCTTATAACGGGGACAGTCACAGAGCAGGTGCTTGATCGTCTCCTCGCAGCCACAGTTGTCGCAAGCAGGGCTGTCGGTCATTCCAATGCGGTAGGAATAGGCGGAATAGGCGTTCTTGACTGCCACGCCGAACCCCAGGCGGCACAGAAGTGTTGCTTGCGCTCGTGGTATCCCTGGTGGAAGACGGAATTGCATATGTGGATCCAATCTGTGGAGACGTTCGTTGGTGAATTCACTGGTGTTCCACAGAGTCTGTGTAAGCTCGCGTGCGAGGGAGCGAAGCTTTGTGGCTGTATTTGTTCTCGACCGTGGCATTGATATAATATGGGCACCGCCACGGGCCGATCGGGCAGCGTCATCCGCACTGTGATTTCCATAAATTCCGCAGTGACCCGGTATCCACTGGTAGATGATATATTGTGCTCCTTGTCGATTGCGTGATGGTGAAGTAGTCGGAAGTCTGCGACTAACTGCACGTTTAAGTCCGTGGTTGAATGGGGACTGCAGACACTGGACAGATGCTGCCTTCGAGTCACAAAAAATGGACCATGACAGTGATGATTTGTTACCAATAAACTCCAGAGCAGAACGAATAGTTGCGAGTTCTGCAGCAGGAATAGCCACTGCTCCAGCTGAACTTTTGAAGGAGACAGAGCCGTCCGTGTAAACGATGCGTTCGCTGTGCTTCACATGAAGGAATGAAAGTACGGTTTGTTTGAGGGTGAAAAATGACATCTCCGTTTCTGAAAGAAACTGGTTATGTATATGGAGCAAACGCAACGCAAGAAAAATTACTTATTCAGTACAAGGTTTCCAGAAGTAATAAATCCGACCAAATATATATTAGACGGTGAGCTGCCTATGCCTAACTGGCGTTAGTCCAACCGGACTCCTCGCTCTAAATAGCAAGAAAGAAGAAAGAAAGGAGAACTTTCGCATCGTTAGTTAAAACGTTTGTATGCAAAACATAAAGGGTCATGCGAACAGACACTGCGAGACGGCAGTGCGTGTGTCTTGCATACGTTGATATACGGGCAGGTGGCGAGAGGCCTCATGGAGGCAGTGAAGTTGCTGGCACAGTGTACGAGTATGGTTCGAGAATAGCGAAGCCTCCGCAGCATCCTCTCGATATTTTCACAGAAAATCTATAGCCGTTTTGTGGAACACACATAGCTTCCTGCACATACGCCTACATCGACTGGACCCCTGTCTTCACCTGGACTATTCCGACCCGAGACAACAGTACTTTGCCGACTGTGGCTTGGCGTCACTTTAACCAAATCATTTGCTTTCCGCATCAAAATATAAAATAGTGCTGCGTATGACCACTGCAAGGAAGAGAGCGGTGTGGAGCAGAGAACAAACGGGGATAGCCGATATTCTAGTTGGCATTAAGCGGAAGAAATGGAGCTGAGCAGGCCATGTAATGCGTAGGATGGATAACCGGTGGACCATTAGAGTTACAGAATGGATACCAAGAGAAGGGAAGCGCAGTCGAGGACGGCAGAAATTAGTTGGGGTGATGAAGTTAGGAAATTTGCAGGCGCAAGTTGGAATCAGCTAGCGCAAGACAGGGGTAATTGGAGGTCGCAGGGAGAGGCCTTCGTCCTGCAGTGGACATAAATATAGCCTGATGATGATGTTGATGACCACTGCGGCAGCGAGGAAACTATTGAACACGTTCTTTTCCGTTATCCCCGACACAGCGCACACAGGCAGCCACTCACGACCGCGCTGGCCCGTCTTGACGACCGGCCGCTTTCGGAGCAGACAGTCCTGGAAGGCCGGCCTATACAGTGGTCACACCACTAGTAGGTCGAGGTACTCTTGAAGTGTTTGCGTTCGAGTGGCCAGTTAGATAGACTATAGTTCTCACGGACGTTCCCTACTTCCTCTATTTATTTTAAGGTTAAAGCCTTATATTCTTTATATGCTTATATGAAGCTAAAAATCCGGCGGCTGACGTTAACATCCGATGGTATCAAAACCCACGTGACCAAGTGATGACGTCACGTTCCTGGATCTGGCCCTGCTGCGGCTTGCACTGCGAAATCTCACGGAGAAGTAAAGTGAATGAAGGTGAATTAAAGTGCATTAATGTGGATTAAATTGGATTAAGTTGGATACAACTGGAGTGTAGGAGGACGTGACGGCGGCCCACGAACCGTGCCGTCGTTCCTACTGAACAGAAGGGCGAAGGCGGCGAGCCGAGCGTGATCGAGCTTGCGCCTCGATCACGCGCTGCGCATCTTTATATTTCTCATCGTTTACAGCCGGCACCAAGGCGCCAGCTGTGATCGCCGACCATAGCGTCCCCGCGTCGGTGGACGCTACAAGAGCTCCAAGTTAAGGGGATAACGTAGATAAACCATAGTATTTTTGCATTCGAATCACGTAAGGATACTTAAGTGACTGTAAATTTTTTAAGGCGAAATTCTTATATGGTCCATGAAGCGAGAAATCCGGCGTCCGGGGCCCGTCCGTCGTTAACATCAGAAGGTGCCAAAACCCACGTGACCAAATGATGACGTGACGTTCCCGGATCTGGCCCAGCTGGAACCTCTTCCTGCTAACCTCCTTGTCTTGCCCACCCCGTTTCTCTCTCTATCTCTCTCTCTGTAGCCGTTTTATTGCGATAGCAATTATATGGACACTCAAAAGCAGATTTCTGCCGTCGGCGTCGCCATCGCCGTCGGCGTCGCCGTCGCCGTCGCCGTCGCCGTGAGGTTCCGTATGACGTCATTTGGAGATGAAATCGTCGCCGCGCGCCGAACGCTGTATGTGCGAGTGAAAGGGCGCGAGGGGCGCGTCTTTCACGGGGAGTGAACGCACGGCGGAGAACAAACGCGCGTTCTGCGCCGTGCTCGCTTAAGGGCTGCAGAAGTAGGCGTCTCTTTTCTCCTTTACAATCACCATATATGTAGAGCAAACGCGCCTTCTTCGGACGCGCGAGAGGCCGTGGGGGAGGGGGAGGGAAGGGAGGCGACGTTTAGCTGCGGCACCAAGTGCCTATTTATATCAGAGGCTCCAGCAACAGTCACCAACGCCGCACGCATTTTGAGCTAACGCGGGCAAAACGCCGATGGCGTCGACAACAGTTCTGCGTGTTGTTGCTACCAAAGCCGCTCACCTTACTTTGTATGACATTGCTGTGTTGCTATCGCATTCATTGCTTCGCCCTTAGGGCGAAACTGTGACATTTTTTTTTAATTCTGAAGATTGTCTAGTACGTAGAAAGCCTGAAGACGTGCACTTACAATCTTTGCTGGTTAATTTCATTAGGCTGCCTGCACAAAAAACACGTACACGAATGCGCGGGTTTAAATAAGGTTTTCACCGGGGCCTGGGGCGGCTTGTACGAACATTCAATAACGAAAATAATAACGAATTTAAGAACGCGTTCTAATACGGACTAGGAGATGTCGATGGAACATTTGAAAACGCGTTCTTAAATTCGTTATTATTTTCGTATCGTGCAAGCCACCCCAGGTCTTCGTAAAAGTCACGATGATTCTGTCTCTACAGCAAGAAAGAAACAAACAAACAAATGAAAAAAAAAAACAGAAAGGCGCGCTGCTAAAGTTTCAGTTGCATCGTTCGCCGGCACAGATGGCGCGTCGCCACGCATAAAAAGAGAGAAAGAAAACCAAGAAAAGAAGATGGGGACACAAACCGCACTCGGATAACGAGCGACAAGGCAGGAAATTATGGTTTACGCATGTATAGTGTCTGTTAACGCGCGCGGTGTTCGAGGGATTTTCGCTAATGCGTTGCACAAGCGCAGACGCGAAGAGTCCGAAGCTATAATGTGGCGGACACCGACAAGAATCCATTGCTTCGTCACGGCCCGCCGGCCGGCGACTCGGGTAGCAACGTGACAGTTTGCAGCACTCCTTGCGGATAAGCGAGCAGGAGCTGCCTGACTTCCTCCCAAGAAACCCGCCATTAAATATGCGCTCGCGGCTGAACGCTTCGGCGCCGCGATGACTTCATTAAATGGAGGATGGATATATGCGAGTTTCTTCGTGGTTTTCCTGCTCGTGGCGGTGCGGATTCCTTTCCGATCGGGAAAGAATCTCGGGGGAAATGTATATACTAAGACGCGATACCTAATGGAGATAGAAGAGTAAGATACAGAGGCGATAACGACGCGAATAAGGTGGAATAAAAACAAATCGGCGGATATTTCTCCACGGCTCACCGAGTGGTGTGCCTAACTAGCTCACCGTAGAACGATATAGCAACACGAAAGCACTCCGTGAGCGCCCGGCCTGGATGTTAGCCAAGGAACTTGAGAAAAAGTAACGGAAAGTGACCCTCGCTCCTTTCGTGTTTCTGTATATACTAGAGTTTCGTTTACTTTATTTCTTGCCTGAGCGTGTCGGATGATGTCGTGGCAAAGACTCCTGCCATGCTCTGCCTCACTTTGTCAGCTGAGTCATGAGCGAATGAGTCAGAGACACAGTAGTGCATCGCAAAAGTGAGAAAGAGAGAAAGAGAGAGGGTGAATGAAAGAAATGCAGAAATTCGAAAGCAGGAGGAACGAGTCAGCCCAGCGTGTCGGAAACACGTGGGACACGGTGGCCAACTAACCGATGTTTATGGATGATGCGCATCGCGCGAGTAGTTTCAAGTGTGTACTGTTAGTCATTCATTATTCTTTCTCTCTCTTTCCAATTACAACACGTGCAGACGCATTCGACAGCGGCACGGCTGAGGAAACCAAGTGCATGGAGCGTGAATAAGAAATCAGATAATTCAAATACACCACGCGCTCCTTTTTGTGCACCGTGACAGGCGAGATCTAAGCGCTGCGAAAAGGAGCCAATCGGCCCATCTGCATGCTACATAGGTACATCATCCGAGCGCTCTCTTTTCTCGGCAACCATCAATCGCACGGAAGGAATGCTGGACTTACGATAAACTCTTACGATAAACTAGAACCCCGTCTCCACCGATCATCGGCTCAGAAGGAAGTGAGGGCACTTTTGTGCTTTCTGAGAGCGTCTGGTTTGTACGAGCGCCTTTGAATCTGTAGTACGGTCCGTGCACATCTCCATACACCCCCACCGTCTCTCTCTCTCCCTTCTTTCTCTTCACCTTCTCTCTTCCCTCGGCGTAGGTTAGCCAACCAGACTCTTGATAGGTTAACATCCCTGCCTTCCTCATATCCCTCTGTTTCTCCCTCTCGAATCACCGCACTTTTCTAACCTAACGCTGGCGGTGGTATACTTCAGCGCCAACGGCGTCCTTTTGTCGAGCACGAGTTTTCGAGTTCGTTTTCTGCTCGCGACGATTTAGACGCAATGCTAAAGCCATTTGTTGCGCGCTAAATAACCCCGGCTGGCAAAAGTATCCCTCCACTAGGTAGCCTTTCTTAATAACACATGCGTGCCTTCGGGAAGTTGCAACGAACCGATCGATTATATCATGGTCATCATGGCCGAACCACTGGTCGGAATTCGCAAAACGTTTCGTTCTTATGCCCTGTCTTGAGGGCCCAGCCGCCTTCGCAAATATGTCCAGCATTATATATGATCGGCTAGCATTTGCTCTTACAGACTGTTGGGAATACGTTCCCAAGTCTACAATAATATTGCTAAACTGGTGAGCCAGAACCCTGGAAAACGGTCAGAGAACCGCATTGCACTTAATTGCTAGTGAACGTGTCACGTGGTATACCGCTTTAAATCCGCGGCTATGAAAAGCCAATGTTTTAGCGACATAAATCTGTATTCTATATAGAGCTCACAATACCAAGCTCCTTCGAGGAAAAGTGAGGAACTCGAACGGAAGCCCATCGATGCTATCCACACCCGTGTGGCACGATGCAGGAAAACGAAGATGACCACGCGTTCAAGGCTATATACCGAGCTTCTGTGGCTGTCGCAGTTCATCCGAAATGACCGCGAGATGACGTACTAATGACTCGTACGTCACTGGTATACAGGGAGGAAAGGTCGCGCGTGGACTATGCATGCGACTGCTCGTGGGCAACGGAACGATGCCGAGAACACAAGCTTCGCCTAGCACGGTTTCCAACTCTGCAAGCTATGCGGGATGCACATAGCGGCATGGATCGCTGTGCAGCAAACGATGGTGTATGTGAGGACTGTTGTTAATGTTATTACCGACTGCTTCCGTCCGTGCTCGGGAGAGATGACATGCTTGAATATCGAAGGTGGATTACTGCAGCTGGCCCTGACAGAGCGAGTCCCTTCATTCTGCTCGTCGGAAACCTCTAAGTGAAGATATAGCCAACAGGACAAGCAAGCCGGCATGGTCGACCTCCTTTGTCTTTCCTCGATTCCGTCGTCTCCATAAGTGATATAAGATTGCGCGACGAAGAAAAATAATACAACAGAAAAGCTAAGGGGAGCGATTTCGCCGCAATCACAATATAGGAAAACAAAACTGCACGCGAACGAAACCATTAGCAGTGTCTCGCGGCGGCTTCTAAAGTCACGGAGGAAAAAAATAACGCGCCGATGACGCACGAAATCGCAAGCCCAGCATGCACGGTGACATATAAAAACGTAGGTGTACGCATTGACTCATAGACGGAATGAGAAAAGAAACAAGGACACACCCACGTCTCCATATTCCTGGAAATATTTCGCTCACTTCATCAGCACTCTACATTCCAGAGCTCAAAACATGCAGGCAGCTCAAAGAAGATTGTTTGCTCCATTCCACCCCATAGATTTTTATTAGAAATAGCGGACCGCATGTTTGTAAATGCTGACGGCCTTGCGCGCAAAATAAAAATAAAATGCACAGTGTTGGTTTTGTGCCTGCGCCGTGTCGCTAGTGGTAATTGGCTGTATAGGCTACATCCGTTGGAGTCTGATATTTCTAAAGCTATCTTGTGAAAAGACAGCGCACATGAGCATAGACGATATCATTATTTTATAAATAATGATTTCACCTTTTTTGTTTGTCTTCTCTCTCTCTCTCTAACATTCGCGAATGACGTGCCGTGAGCGTTTCCAATCAGCATCGTCTGTCAGAGGAAAGCCATTTGTAGAGACCCGTGTTTTTTCATCTATGCGAAAACAGGTAAAGCCGATGCAAGGACGCGGCCTTTCTTTGTCAGTTCTTTCTTTCTTTTTGTTTCCCGCCAGTGACTGATGACGATGTTCTGTGGACACAGCTGACGGCAATATGGAGCCTGGGTAAGCACAGAGAGGTCGGAGTTGTTCTTAGCAAATGATTTATGCCGAGCTGCATACACAAAAAGGCCGCAGAAATAAAAAAAAAAGTAAAACCGGCTCAACGCGACACTCGTGACAAGAAGGCATTCACGACGAAATATCACGAAGCGCTGCATGACTGCCAAGCGAAGGCCGCTAAGCGCCGGCCGAGCTGGAAAATTTGACGGTACAGCCGGAAAGCGAAACGTATCCAAAATGCCGTTATGGCCACCGCCGCCTTTCGGGTGCCAGTCTACCTTGACACCTTGAGAAGCACACGCTCATCCGCTTTTCCTTTCCACGGTTTGTTTTACCCCCGTCGGTACAAATACAACGGAAAGCCACGTAATAGAACGCTTTAGATTAGGGGACGCAAGTGCCACGCAAGCCGTGTTTGCGCCTTCAAGTGTAAAACTCTATATCTGATATGTTTCGTGCAATGTGAAATCTGCATGTGAACTGCATATATATATATGTAAGATGAAGGTGCACGCGAGCCAGGTGAAGATTGAGACAGACAGACAAGCGACTTGATTTGGTCCTAAGGGAGGGAGTACTTAGTCGTAGTCGCGGGCCGCACTATGCACCGGGGGCGGAAGACCGTGATCTTCAGCCCTGTCGCAGGCCCTTTGGACAGCCCGAAGCTGGACTTGAAGGTCGACGCTCTTGACTTGAGGAATGTTGTAAGATGCTATTTCCGGGCGAAGCTATTACGTGGTGGTGCGTGTTTCAATTCCAAGAGTTTAACATTCAAGTTCAAGAGTTTCGAATTTGTTCAGTTTGCAAGCGATTGGTATCACTCCTCCAAGCGACCATATATCTGTCTTTCCTCTTATCAAACTTTCTTATCTCTTCCCATACAATCAAACTGACCTCTGCTGCTTGTTAAGCTGCTTTCACACTGAGTAAGTGTTCAGCGCCTAATGTCCCATATCCTTACTAACATCATTATGGCGCTGCGAATATTAGCAAATATTTCAGGAAATGCGACGCAACACAGGTACAAGCGGCGTGCAATGACAACGCACCTCTAATATAGTTGAAAACACGTTGTCTTCAACAGCGTATCGCTGCGCTGACCATCCGAACACCACAAGCGAACGACGCCCATCACTTTATTTTATTGCGATAGCAATTATATGGACACTTCAACCGGATTTCTACCGTCGGCGTCGCCGTGAGGTTCCGTATAGATAAAATCTTCACCGCGCGCCGTATGCCCGAGCGGAAGCGTGCGGGGACGCGCGCTATCACGGAGAGCGAACGCACTCAATCTCCCACGCGCAAGCAACGAAGCGGGAAGCCAGCGCCGGAGGGAGCGGGGGGGGGGGGGGGGGGGGGGCACTTTACTTTGCCAACAACCGCGCTCATCGCTCTACCGCACGGTCTCTTATCTCTTCCACGCGCAAGCAAGGAAGAGGGAAGCCAGCGCCGGAGGGAGCGGGGGGGGGAGGGGGGGGGGCGCACTTCTCCTCTGCCAACAACCGCGCTCGTCGCTCGCCGCACCGTCTCTTATCTCCACACGGCTCTGACCTTTATGCGCATTCGCCGCTCAGTTTCCGTTGAAGCGATAGACCGCACGTACCTTCGCCCGCTGCTGCGGCGTATATATCCGCTCGCTGCCAGCGTTTTGACGGTCGTTGTCTGCAGTCATTCAGTGTGATCTATTCATGTTTGTGCGCGCTCACACCACGCTCCTTCAATCAGTTAGTAATAGTCGGGCCACATTTTCCAACGCACGCTACACATGCAATGCTGCCCGGGTCGGCAGTGCAGCGCTACAGGTGTGTCCCTTCGCACGCGCTGCCCACGGGAAGCGCTTCTCATCAACACCACCGTTTCACACGCGCCTTCTCGTGGTCATCGAGTCTCTCTTCATGTCGGTGTACTTACGCCGCAGCACACCTGCTTACTTAATCAGCTCATGTTTACTACAATTCATATTGCTACCAAAGCCGCTCACCTTACTTTGTATGACATTGCTGTGTTGCTATCGCATTCATTGCTTCGCCCTTAGGGCGAAACTGTGACATTTTTATATGAAGTCGCCGACATTCGTTGGCCCTCTGTACCGGCATAGTCTCATTCTATTTGTGTTTGAACATCAAGCGCACTAACTTTGAATTTCTGCATAGTGACATCGCCGTATGGCGTTATGCCCTCTGTAGACTGCTTCTCGAAAACTTTGTCATTTTGTGGATTGGATGTAACTATACAGTTTGAATCCCAGGATATGCAGTCATTTAGCACGTTTCAGCGTAAACGAAATTAGTGGACCATATATCCAACGAAAAAAAAAAAAAACTGGTACGCTTAGGCGCGAAATATTGTCCATCGAGGATCGATTTAATTTATTTGTTTACGTCATCATGATTTAGGCATCTTGACGAGTGGGCCGCGCATGCAGTAGTAGTAATTGGTTGTTTCTTAATATAAATAAATGGGGGAAAAAAGGGGAAGAGTATTTATTGCCGATCACGCTGTAACTGTCGAGCGCATGCAGTGCTCAGTGCTGACACTTGACTGGCGGTCAGCAGTTCGAACTTTCTGGTGGAAGTTAAAATCGAAAAAAAGTATGCCGAATTTCCGGAATACAGTCGAACCCGAATATATCGAAACCACATATAACGAATTATTGTGTATAACAAACAGCAGTAAAATCCCCTCAAACATTTTTCGTATAAAATTTTTATTTTATATATCGAATTACGTATCTATCGAACTTTTCTGGGGGATCCCCTTCAGGTTCGATATATCCGGGTTAAACTGTATGAAAATTGAAAGCTTATAACGCTTATACATATAACAATTACAATACTAAGCAGCGCCAACGGCGACACGGTGATCAAATTGAAAGCCTTGCTTTCAGTCGAGTCGCGGGATTCTGAGAATACTGCACGTATTCAAGCTTTCGCTCCAAAAGCTACCCGAGGCGAGAGCTTTGCCAGCACTGGTGTTTGCAACCTCGAGGAAATAACTCGGCGCAAACAAGGACGACGGAAAAAAGCACGACGAGTTCACAGCAAGAGACAGTGAGCTCTGGTATACCGTCCTCCAGTCTTTTCTGTTCTTCCTCTCGTCCTCGCCAGTCCTTCATCGCGTTATTTCTCCTTCCTTGAGCCATTGCAAGCGTTTGTCCTTGTTCGCGTTAATCTTATTTTTCGATGAATCGCCAACGACACAAAAAATGCAAGTCAACAACGAGCGCAGCTGTATACCGTCTACGTTGATCACCGCGTCCGGCTGACGGGCTGAGAAAAAGAAAGAAAACGAAAGGACGACTCTAACCACTTGCGCGGCTAGACCGAGACGCGCGATAAGGAGCCGAGAGTCGGTCAGTGCCGTCCATTGTATATAGTATATACACACCGTGCCACACAACGCCTGCGCGTGCGCGCGTGACCTTAGCACACAGTGAGGACGTTGTTTGGTAATGACATAACTGCCGGGCCGGCTGACCGACTTTAGGCGTTAATCAGCGCACGACCGCGAGCTGTATGCACGTGTGCGATGGAGGAGGCGGAGGAGGCAGCAATTGTCGAAAGTGGACGAAGTGGCCGTATGTATTTATGCGATGGCGACAAGGCTATACACGGAGAGAGCGATGTCGCGCGCACGATGTAGGATAAGGACGACGGAAGCGCGAGCTTCCTTTGGATGCCGCAGCCGTCGGCGCGCGCCGTAAGCGACACGAGGATTGAGCGTGCCGGTTTGACGCGTCTTCCGCGTATTCGCGTCCTTGCACCTCCATCGCGCCATTTCCCCTGTTTTGCGCGAAGCAGAATCGAGGGAACTGATGGATGGGCTCTGTATCTGGCGAAGTAATTACCATAAAAAGCCAGCCGACATTGAATCAAAGGAGGAAAAGCTAGATCATTTAAACTTGTTTCGTTTGAATAAACGAAACAAGTTTAAATGAAACGAAACAAGCGCCCTGTGAGGCTTTGTTTTTTTTTTTTTTTTTTCGCCGGTTCTCCAGGCAACTGTACGTTTTTTTGGTTTTGTTTTTTTTTTGTTTTGGACGCGTGAAGTAAACTTGAACTATCGGTCAAGCACCCTCGAATTCCTCGCTTGTTACCGGGACGCGGCATTCGCAGGCCACTCGCGAACCTCGGCTTCGTTAGCGACACCGGCCTAGATAGCCTCGCTCCCAACCAGCCTGGCGTTCATTTGATTCGGTTATCTTTGGCAAGTAAGAGAACAAATGAAGATAGAACAATTTACTTCCCGAGCCAGCAAAGTTACGGCGGACATTTAGAAAAGTAAATAGGCAGGAGAATAGCAAGACAATTTGACGTTATTTCTTAACTTCAATGTTGCCACAGGGGTCATAGAAAGTTATACAAGATCGTAGTTGCACGATGTTATCACTTCTGTGCACCCGTGTACCTGTGCCATACCTATAATTATTTGTTGTTTTCCGTAAGAACTGCAACAATGCATTTGTAGCCATGTGCTGCGACGGCTTGTGAGGTCGGTACACGTGATCGCTACCAGCGTCACTTTGAACACCATTGGTATATGGCACTATACTGGCACGCGCCCGCACGCTGGCGCATTAACTCGCTCAAGTATTGGTATTCTTTCCTTGGCGACATCTTCGCCATTCAGTTGATTTCACATCATGTTCTCTTACACTACGTGTTTTCGCATTTCAGGCAACCTGCTGTCCATGCGCTAGCTGGCTTTAATGCTTAGAAAATTGTGGCTCTCTGCATTAATTGTGTTCCGCTAAGGGCTTGCGTATAATCGCATAAGCAGCGCTATATACGTCCGAAAGTTACATATAATCGTCTGGAAGTTACGGTCCCATGCATGCAGAGCCCTGGTGACACTGTGTTTTCGATGATACTGCACGTCTTGCCTTGGCGCTGACCCTTATCGCCAGATTCCCACAACCTAAGCGAAAAATGTCCACGCTACAGCGACATTCCTCGTGGGAGTCGGCAGAAGCCACGGCAGACAGACAAGACAAAATATGGCGTAAAAGAAAGAAAGAAAGAAAGAAAGAAAGAAAGAAAGAAAGAAAGAAAGAAAGAAAGAAAGAAAGAAAGAAAGAAAGAAAGAAAGAAAGAAAGAAAGAAAGAAAGAAAGAAATGAGCGAGAACGGTTACATGTTTTCGCAAGTCGGATTCTGCGCCACTAGCTCACACATCTTCTCAAAGAAACGTTGTTGTTCTTCGTCCTGTCTCGAGCGAAATGTTTCTTTTGGCCGAGCAATTGTGCAGTTCTGTTTTCCTGTGCGAACCTTGAGTACACTGCGTTGGGCGTTCCGCTTTACTATCTCATTAAACTTCCGCAGGCTCTGCCGCCACCACTTGCTGGAGAAATATCATGCATATTTCATGAAACCCGACTGCCGCCAGAAGACAAAAATGACAGGGAGAGGGAAACGAAAGGTAGAGGGAGTCGTACTAGCACCCGTTATGGATCCCCTTCCCTTTCAAGAGGGATAAATAAAGTTTTTCATTCGTTCATATATTCCAATGAACCGTACATACACCGTATACATAATAAACGCGTTCGCCTATACCCAAACCTGGATAAAGGTCAAGTGAAAGTGTATATATACGAAACCCAAACATACTCCAGAATAGGACGGGGACAAAATGTGAGAGATAGAAAGCGAAACTATACGTCGGGCTGCCATCGCTCATATAAGCGCACTGCCAATTCCCGTGATAAGGCGCAAGGACACGGCCTACCTCATGCAGTTACTCTTGCATCAATTACGTAACGCTGCCTCGACTGCCCGCCCAAAGAGCCGGTAAAAACAGCAACAGGAGGAGCGTGTAGATTACGCAAGTGCACGTCTCGAGTTAACAAGCGACCTCCTTGGCCTAAGTTTAAAGCCCCGAGAGGCGTGCCACGCAGTGGTAAAGATAACGCGCGGCCTCGCGTCGAGCTGTTTACACCTGTACACCTTATGCGACAGAACACAAGGTAAACCGACTGGCATTCATTCAAGTTACACGGCTATCTACGCGCAAGCGCGTACATTTCCGGGAGCGTATACACGTTTCCCGTGTACTATGTTTACCGTGCCATTGTATGCACCTAGCTGCTTAACGTGCGCCTCCACACACACACACACACGCACACGCACACACACACACACACACACGCACACACACACACACACACACACAACACACACACACACACACACACACACACACACACACGCACACACACACACACACACACACACACACACACACACACACACACACACACACACACACACGCACACACACACACACACACACACACACACACACACACACACACACACACGCGCGAATATTCCTGCTATAGTGTTGAAACTTGAGCGTCTGCTAGCAAGTAAGTTTCGCTGGAAAACAAGTGAACGATTGGCAAATGAAGACTGGTGGCGAGGATGCGCAGAGCACGAACTTGCTGCATAAACGGAAACCGCGTCCTTCGGAGGTCGTCACACGACGCGCACGCGCCTCGCCGCGGTATATAGACGACGCTCCTCCGGCTAACGACTAGTTTCGTGCCTCTCTGATGCACAGGATCCAATGAACGGCGCCTCTGTTCTCCCGCTCTGACCCGGCGCAGCTCGTCCGCCATTAGACGCTCTGTCGGCCTTGCGTGAAGGTAAACCGGACGCGCATATGCAGACGAGCGCCAACAAAGGACTGCACGGAGGTGCATGCAACGATTCACGGTCATCCGCCGGTGTAGTGTAGCGTTGCCGGTGTATACGTATAGTTTGCCGGAAGCAGGCAGGCATATATATCACTGAGAGCGCCTATGCAGTGCCGCTCAAGAGGCGTTACCGTGCGTGCTAGACGATTAGAACACCAGCAACAGGGACACAATGAATGTGCGGCGAATACCGTAGTGACTTCATACACGTCTTCATCACTAACAGGGAAATCTACGGCCTCTTCTGCAAACGAGCTCAAACGATATGTTAAAGTCAATTGCTTTCGGAAACTGTATTCACTAACGGACCAACCAGTGGTTTCGAACACCGTCTTATGACCCGGAAAGGGGCGTGCATGGGAGGTGTGTTGTGGTGATGTTCTTTGTGGTGATGGCCACGGCTCTGGATTTCATTACGTAGTCCAGCATCTCGGTGCAGAAAGAGAGAGAGAGCGACAAACCGCTCCCTGAGCCCCGTCCCAGGATAAAAATATATAAACAGCACTCTACAGGATGATATAAAATTCAATAAACGCAATTTAATTGTATAACATTTAATTACATGCTTGCCTTAGACTCCGGCATGTGCGTAAAATCTACGCAATTTTATTAATTTTATTTTCATTTTTTATCGCAAGGTATACTACAATATGCATCCACTGCGCCGCCAGACATTGCCTCGCAGACTGCAGGCTTGCAGTGACCGGCTGTCGGCTTTTCCCCGAAATGCGCGCAACGAACATTTCGGATGCCAAAGGCAAACACCTAAATATGCAAGCGTTCGACGCAGGTTTCGTAATTGCGCGGGGGACGGCCAGGCCGCGACCAACGCGTCGTATGTATGCAGGAGCCCGAGCACTTAGCGCAGAGAAAGGATTTACCCGTAGAACAGCCGCACATGTTCAGATATTGCAACATGACTATAGCGAAACCCGTCACGGCCTTTGCACGCATGCGTATAAATCTCCCGGCGACAACCGCAGTATAAGAAGCTTCCAAAGAAAACTCAACCGCGTGCCTTCCTCAACACGTAGAATATGCAGCACGCAATAGCCCGTTACTGTGCGTCTAAGCCAGTACGAAATGGTAAGTCAACAACGAAGAAAAGATCGGAGAGACAAAAGAAGCAGCTAGCTCGGTGAATAAATTTCGCCCTGCATCCGCAGTCTGTAGCGACGTGAAGGTGATTAGGCGCGCGCCAACCGACTCAGACATATACTCCAATCTGATAAAGCTCACTATAAAAACTTCGGTGGTTAGCTTTTCTGTGAAGGCGACTTGCGGCATGGAGGAACTAATGGGGCCTTTGACCCTAACCCGCAACGTTTAAATATTCCCCGTTACCCGCGTATGTGTATGCGCGTGCGTTTGCGCACGTGCGCACGCTCTTTGCTTCTTTGCGAAAAAAAGAAGGTGCGTAGGGGAAAAGCCAAGTTGCGCGCTACCACCAGTGGCCAGTTATGGAAAGGAAAAATAACAGGAAATGAATTTTGGTCGAAGCGGCAAGGTCGTTGAGCACCCGTGGCTAAATGGCTGATCAGTGTTCCGCTCGTATACAATGTGACGCTAGTATTAGACCGTCGAGCAACTTGTAAGCCACGCGTGCACGCACATTCGACTCCCGACTCGCAAGGACACTTGCGCGGCAATAACCTGTCTCTTCCCGCGTCGCTCTCACGAACGACCATCAAATTAATTTGCCCCGTGACGACCGCATGGTAAACCGAAAATAGCAGTTTGCAAGGTCTCTAAACGGGAACCGCCAGAGGCACAACGATCCGCATACATGCCAAGTTCCCCGCCAAGCGAAAGTGCCGTCACGCCAGCATTTGGCCGCCGTCTAGGACGACCTCGCGAGCACGAGCCGAGACTATATCGAAAACAAAAGCAGGCAAACGCGGCTAGCTGCCAATAACAGGGCGCGAACGCAGATTCGTGTATGCGTTATGCGTCGGCGACCATGACTGTAAAGGCTGATTCACACTACGCCGACACGGCACAGATTTTGGTCTGCCGACTGTTGGCGACAGCGTTACCCGCCGTGGCTGCTCAGTGGTTATAAGGTGTTGGGCTGCTGAGCACGAGGTCGCAGGATCGAATCCCGGCCACGGCGGCCGCATTTCGATGGGGGCGAAATACGAAAACACCCGTGTACTTAGATTTAGGTGCACGTTAAAGAACCCCAGGTGGTCCAAATTTCCGGAGTCCCCACTGCGGTGTGCCTCATAATCAGATCGTGGTTTTGTCACGTAAAACCCCATAATTTCTTTTATGGCGACAGCGTTTTCCTTAATTTAAACCGTTGGCCACAGCGTTTTCCGTCCTGTAAACTGCTGTCGTCATCAGTCGGCAGACCAAGATCGTTGTTGTGTCGGCGTAGTGTGAATCAACCTTAAGCGATGCGCTGTGCCGCGCCAGCAGTCCATGCATGCAAGATCGCAAGCGGCTTTGCAATTATATAGAACAGCTGCGACGTATAAAGAAGGTACCTGAGCTGAAGCCCCCCATTAAAGTTACACAGAAAACAAAAAAAAAAAGGCTGAGGTTTAACTCTTGTAAACCTAGTTATCACGAGCTTGGCTTGGCTTGGTGTTTGGCTTGGTTTTGCAAAGATTATGCACACAGTGTTTCATTTATGCCCGCTTCCGCGTTTGGTAAGCTTCTATGCGACTGTCCTGAATATAATGTTCAGAGACAGTCCCTGGCGTCCGTTATAGCGCAACTTGACAAAAGACCAATGTCAGTTGAAGTGATTCTCACATGTCGTCGACGGAAGACATCACAGCTGAAGGCGACGAAGGGACTACTTCGGTTTTTAAAAGAAACGGGCTTGGACAAGCGGCTGTGACAGTGATGTCGCGTACCACGCAAGAGTGATGGACTGTGACTCTCTCCTCCCCATCTTTCATTCCCCCTCATTCCGCTCCCATGTGCAGGGTAGCAAACCGGTTGTGCTGAACTGGTAAACCTCCCTGCCTTTCCTTCTCCACTCTTTCCTTCCTTCTCTATAACGTGCTAATCTGGCCTCCCTTTGCTCCGGTGTTTCAGCAGCCAACTTTGCCTTGGCTTGAAATTTCGCAGCCTGCCGTCTAGCTATATCTACTGGATGAGTGGATTCAGCCTGTCGCTTGCGCTGAAGCGCATGCACAGACGGCCCAGCCGGCGCTGCATTCATGGCGAGACTGAGCGACCCACCGCCGAAGAAGCAGCCGTTAAACCCTCGCCATAGTCACGTGGTACCGCGGCGGCGAGGCTCTGAGCGAGCGCAGCTGCGACGCCTCTCCGCAGCGGATCACGTGGCGTGACGTCACACCTGCGACGCGTGCGCTCCGGCGGCTCAAGGTTATTGCGACGCGATGAATGACCTTGCCAGACATGGCGTAGTAGAGCTTTCGCTCTAATATTATGTTGGTCTTCTGTGCATTTTTAATGTGGAGGTTTAGCGCAGGTAGATACATCACAACTGGTGAATGCTGATCTCCGTTCAGATGTTAGTAGATTACTCTAGACATACAGTGCCGTCGGCAGTGATTTGCTTCCCTTCCCTTCCTTTTTCTCTATCGTTATATTAAACAACCGGTTACTACTACATCAACAGTGTTTTCGTGTATTTAATTGCTGATGAACTGTGCCTCGGCGTCGTGTCCGGTACCTCCAACGCGCAGCGACATTGTTATTGTTTTCGTCATGGTGAATAACATCGGCTCTCGCATATCTGCCGACTCCAACGTTTTCATAGACCAGCTACCTATTAGCCTTCCGCATGCTTACCTCCGGGTAAATTTCGGCCAGAAGTGGAGCAAACGAAGAATCATCCTAAGCATGCTGCGAAGTTACCATGTATTCTAGAACGGCGCGTATGCGATGATCACTGGTATATGGAATTCTTCTGAACAGTTGTAAAGGAAAAACAAACAAACATGAAAAACGCCTAGTAGAAACAGCCGTTATGGCTCTGTCAGCAGGTTAAGACACTAGTTCACCAGTTGTGTTGGCGAACTGTTGCTGCCGAAGAACTTTCAAAAGTGTTAGATGGACTTGACAAGCGCCCTTTGTCGGAGGAAAGGGTCCTGGAACACTGGCCGAGACCGTCTTCTTTTCTTTCTTTTTGGGGTTTTATGTACCAAAACCAGTTCTGATTATGAGACCAAGACCGTCCTCTGCACAGAAGGTTTTCAAAGCGTTGTTAGGCTTCTTGCGGAGAATTGGTTTTAGAGACAGACTTTAAGCAGTGACGTATTCTCCGTTTTGAGTGTGTGTGTGTGTGTGTGTGTGTGTGTGTGTGTGTGTGTGTGTGTGTGTGTGTGTGTGTGTGTGTGTGTGTGTGTGTGTGTGTGTGCGTGCTGTGCGTGCGTGCGTGCGTGCGTGCGTGCGTGCGTGCGTGTGTGTGTGTGTGTGTGTGTGTGCGTGCGTGTGTGTGTGTGTGTGTGTGTGTGTGTGTGTGTGCGTGCGTGCGTGCGTGCGTGGTGCGTGCGTGTGTGTGTGTGTGTGTGTGTGTGTGTGTGTGTGTGTGTGTGTGTGTGTGTGTGTGTGTGTGTGTGTGTGTGTGTGTGTGTGTGTGTGTGTGTGTGTGTGTGTGTGTGTGTGTGTGTGTGTGTGCTCTTTCCTTTTTTGTAACATCTCTTTTCTATTACATTTTATTCCCCTTACACCCTTTTCCCAGCACAGGGTAGCCAGCCGGTCTGAGAACTGGCTACAACCTCCCTGTCTCTACTTCTCTAGGCCTGCTGTTTAAATTTCGCCTGATTTCTCTGTAAATCTCCGGGTAGCCGTCATGGATTGTTGAACGGATGCAAGTTGACGTTCCCGCGCCTCTGCTGGGGATGGCGACCTCAGCGGCGGCTGCGTCTAGGAAGCGGACCGGCCTCCAGGGCGACACCGACAGCGATGATACCACTGTCTACTCGCTCAGCAGTGCGGACTTCTCCGATGACGACTTTCAGCTTGTGAGGAGCCGCAAGGCAAAACGAAAAAACACCAAGGCTTACCTGTCTTCAAGCACGTCGACTGCAGGACCAACCGGAATAGGGCAATCAGTACAATTCTATTTATACCAGAACTCGCTACCGACAACCTGAGGCGACTCAACAGACAGTCCGTCTCGGTGCTTCTCGAAGCGGTGGCGCCAAATCAAGTCACGGATGTCAGAGTCAACACACGAAAAAATGTATTGGCTATTGACGTCGTACATGAGACGGCACGGATCACTTTGAGCAAACTTACGGAACTTGGCGGCATGAAGGTCCGCTCGTGCATTCCTCTGGACAATGATACAACTACTGGTGTCATCAGCGACGTGGACGTCTCTATCTCCAGCGCCGACTTGCCGATTTTAATTAAGCCAGCCGTTGATGGCTGCGCTATCACTCATGTATCTCGACTCGGCACATCCCGCTGTGTGAAGGTGGTTTTCAAGGGCGAATCTCTTCCCTCAGAAGTCAAGGTGGGACACTTTATACACCCCGTGCGTCCATTTATCCAAAGACCACTCCAATGCCGCAGCTGCCTGAGGCTGGGACACGTGAGCGATGTGTGCGAGAACACGAGAGTTTGCTCGCGCTGAGCACAGCCCCACGCTGCAGACTCCTGTGTAGCCACGGTGCTCAAATGCCCCAATTGCATTGGGTCCCATGATGCTACCTCAAAGGACTGCCCTAAAATGAGGAAAGAAAGGGCGGTCTTGAAGCAGATGGCAAGAGACCGTTCGTCTCGTCGGGAAGCTGTTGCGGCCATTAGAAAGCGACGCTCCTGACGCCGTCGGACTTCAAAATAACGAATATTCCTCTATGAAGCGCGCGGCACATCCGACAACTCCTTCTCCTCTGCCCCCTAGGCATGGCAGAGTCGAGTCTAACTCTGACAAGGTCATGCCGGAGATCACCAATACTGAAGCCTGGCCCGCGCTGCCAAAGCAACAGCCGCCGCCACAGCAGAAGCCACAACCGAAGCCACAGCGAATACCCCAGCTGAAGCCACAGCCGACGCCACAGTTGAAGCCACAGCCGAGCCACAGGCGGAGTCACAACCGATGCCACAGCCGGCACGACAGTCACATCAAAGGATGCAGTGCACCGCGCGGTAGAGTCCACAATGACGACTCCCGATAAATTGCCCGAAGAAGACCGGCTAAGTGGTTGTGATGCTTCGGTCCCTTGTAAATACCCTTCGTATACTCTTAAGCAAGCTGCATACTCCGTCAGCGCGAAGTGCAGTGCAAGTACTGGATGCTCTTAATCCGGTGCTTGCAAGTCTCGAGTAAGCCCCATGGCTCACCCGCAGCCTCCTATTCACGCAACGACCATGGCCCTTGGTTCATGTCAGATAGACATGCACGCACATGAACACTACAACGCACATCACCAGCTATGGGACTTGACTTTGGTGTCATGGTGCTTCGCTACACACACAATGCTCACTCTCTTCCTCTTTTCCTCTTTTTATTCCCCCTTTCCCTTACCCCTTGTCGTCATCATCATCATCAGCCTATATTTTATGTCCACTGCAGGACCAAGGCCTCTCCGAAGCTGCGATCTCCAATTACCCCTGTCTTGCGCTAGCGTATTCCAACTTGCGTCTGCAAATTTCCTAACTTCATCATCCCATCTGGTTTTCTGCCGACCTCGACTGCGCTTCCCTTCTCTTGGTATCCATTCTGTAACCCTAATAGTCCACCGGTTATCCATCCTACGCATTACATGGCCTGCCCAGCTCCATTTCTTCCGCTTAATGTCAACTAGAATATCGGCTATCCCGTTTGTTCTCTGATCCACACCGCTCTCTTCCTGTCTCTTAACGTTAGTCCTAAGATTTTCGTCCCTTGTGTTACCCCTTGTGTAGGGTAGCAAACCGGACGTTCATCTGGTTGACCTCCCTGCCTCTCCTCTCTTCGCTTTCTCTCTCTCTCTCTCCTCCCTCCTTCCTTGTTGCTGCCGATGTCCGTGTGGAAAAGCGCAGTGGCTAGGATTTTGTTATTATTTATTATTGTTATATTTTTTGCCCACCAAGCAACCAAAAAAAATATAGTTTTCTTGTAAAAAAATGCATTCTTATAGGAACAGCATGTAACACTGGTTCCAGCCACACTCACCCGATTCGGCATCGACGATACCATATAGCTCAATGAAAGAGCCCGTGTTTATGACCTGGTTTCCTGCCGGGTGTAGAAAAAAGCAGTAATTGAGATCATAGCGCTGGATTGACACAGACAAGAAAGACGAGGAACGTGCGCTATTTTAGCGCACGCCCTGTCGTCTTTCTTGTCCGTGTCAATCGAGCGCTATGACCTCAATTAATGCAACGAACCAAATAGCCCGAAAATCTGTACTCCTGTAGAAAAAAGCCACGACTCCGTGACACTTGAATTTGAGAGCGAGAAAGAGGCGCAAGCTAAAGCGGAGCAGACGGAGCAGAGGGTACGGAGCACTTGGCTGTTCGCCCTACAATGGAGGCTGTTACAACCTCGGATCGCCTGCGCAAGCGCCGAAATCACGACAGCTATTCTGGGGCAGAGCTGGTCTGGACGTCAATCGAGCGCCGCACCCACTAATTTGGCGGGCCATTAGCATATACGCTTGCACCACACGTGAAAGGCCACCCATCGACAGCGGCCTGACTCACAGGTGTATAGCTTAACCAGGTACATTGTGAAGGCTGCGGTATAAATCGTGATGCCTATATACAAACCACGTATATACTGAAACTGATCACCCGTTTACCGAGCCTTGTAGACAAGGCTGCACTAAATGCAACGCTATATACGCGGCCTACGCTTGGCGCGATGAAGCGGTCTCGAGTAAGTAGTATATCACATCGAGGGCATCCAGTCTTTCTCCGTCCGTCTTGCGATGCCAACCTTCGTACAGCGTGATGCGGTCTCCCTACAAATTCCCGTACCCTCTCCCGCAACCTTCCTGGGCTACTGGCCCTGAATTTCCGCAATAACGTTGCTGTCTTTCAAGTACGCTTCATTCGTCTACCTGCGCTATACTAACAGCGTCCACACCAAGTCAGAGCCTTGGCTCGTCATCTCCGACTAAGGACTCGCTGTATGTCAGGTGCCGCTGCCACGAAAGACCCAAGGATTTTTCGTCTGAGTGGGCGATGCCGATGCGTAAATTGCTTGTCTCTTCGAGAAGCAGTTCGCAACTCTACACGGTTTATTGGTTTGGGGCGAGGGAGCGGCCTCAAGGGTTCACCGTGTCATTGTTCTTTTTTGTACAGGCGATCAATTCTAACTTACGTGCGTACAACATCACCTTCAAAAGCCGTCGAAGAGCTTCTTATTTATCCCCCCCCCCCCCTTGTATTGAAATCACATTGACGAACATCCAACTGAAGCCCTGGGACGTGAAATGGCAGCACGAACGCACGCACGCACGCACGCACGCACGCACGCACGCACAGACCGGCTGGCTACCCTGTGCTGGGGAAAGGGTGTAAGGGGAATGAAATGTAATAGAAAAGAGATGTTACAAAAAAAAGGAAAGAGCACACACACACACACACACACACACACACACACACACACACACACACACACACACACACACACACACACACACACACACACACACACACACACACACACACACACACACACACACACACACACACACACACACACACAGCAGTAGTACGTTCACCAGAGGCATTTTGTAAGAACAGGCACTCGCCAATCTGATATAACAAACGTATTCAATATATAGATGAGAGGACGGCTATAAGCGGATATCGTTCTCCGGTGCATGGTTCTGGTGCGGGGCTCGAGTTTGGCCCGTTTAGGAGAAAGCCGCTTCCTGGCCACCTTGCAAACGCATCACTTCTCGACGAGGCTACGAGCGCATGTTGCATTTACGGAAGACGAGCGCGTACAACAATACCGGTCTATGATGGTTTTGTGGAGTTGCGCCGAACGCAACAGTTTCAAGTGGCCAACAGTATAGCGTACGTGACTTGCACAGGCAACGCAAGAAAGCACGGAAGATGGAACTGGATGCAAAGCAGCGGCCTAGTAGCATACTGGGCACGAGACGGCGTATAATTACGCGACGCATGCTAAGAGCATGTATTCGGATCACGCGAGAGCGACCGGCATCAGAGGACCACTCACGGCGATAGGGGGTGCCACGTACTCTCTTACTCTCTCCATACGTGATCATCATGGCGTACATCGACCCTCGATAATGAGAGTCATATATTATATTGATAGCTACGCAGGAGAGGTCTCATTCAGCACGACCTGGCGAGAAAAGTTGTATTTGAAGCACTTTATCATACAAAATGAGGGGAAAAAATAAAAGCCTGGGAGTTTCCTTGGCCAGCTGTGTTTGTCTAAACCTACGGGCTTTTGCGAAGTTTCATTGGCTTTCGCTGTTTTTGTTGTTCTTGATGACTTTTAATGAACTTTTGTTAGCTTATGCATATCAGAAAGCAAGTACTTCGGTACATAGTACCTTTCCATCATTCATGATAGACTTTAAGAACGCCACCCGCTACCGTTCTATAGTTCAGGCGGTTTGCTCGTGCTCGTCTCTCTCTCTCTCTCACTCTCCCCTTCCACTCTCTTCCTCTTTTTCCCCTACTCCTTCCCCTCGAGCAGGGTAGCCAACCGAAACTACCCCTGGTTAACTTCCCTGCATTTAAACGCATCCTTTCTCTCTCACTCTATCTCCATCATCATTCCTACTCCTCCTCTACTTTTCTGTTTTCCCCGTTTACCCTTTAAGCCTGTATGAAGTAGCAGGCCAGAGGCACGCTCGTCCGGCCGAACTATCCACTTTCGTTGTCATTAAATATCTCTTTCGCCCTCTCTCTTGTAACCAAAGGTGTTCGGCATTGAACCTTTCGACCAGCCGTAAATGTCCCACGGGAATCGCCGCATCAATTCACAAGAACCTAAACGTAAGGTACAGTTGGCGCGGAGAGCGCATCCAGAACAAACACGCGCCGCGACCTTGGCAGAAACGGGGAAAAGCGCAGTCGTGCTGCAGATATACTGATTAGACCATAGCGTCTTGTAGCAGAAACGATGGCACATAACTCGCGCCGACAACATCATAAAATACATATACAAATTTATATAGAAATATATAGAAATTTCTAAGTAAATGAAAATAAAAATGGCTATATTACATGCAGCGCAGTGGCACCCAGTAAGGCCGAGGACGCCAGACTGTAGGCAACGAATATACAAGCTCGTTTTCTATCTGCATCTGCTACCCAGGCCCGAGCGCGTATGCATGTTCAACTTGACAACGGTGTGTTCCTAAGCATCCTCTATGTTTCAGTTACTCAGACTAGTCACGTACACAGTCGACCACAAAAGTTAACGGGACACAGGATTCGCGAAAAGGGGGGCCGAATTCAGAAAGCGTTCCATTCGTAAGTGCTCTTCGGGGGGACGCCTTGGCCAATGATATATGTCTAACGTCACGTTTTCCCGGCATCCGCTCTTATGGACAGTTTTAGCGTAGGAACGTTTTTAAATCTGCAGTAGTTATTGTGACCTATACAGTGATCCAGCAATATGCCTTAAAAGAGGAGGGTCCGTATGTTCACAAAAAGACTCTTACTCAACAATTTTTCGTAAGAGCACTTTTCAGTCACTATTGATGATTAACATATTAGCGAATACCATGGAGGAAAGAAACCAAACAGGAGAGGCCCTGACGTCACGTTTTTGAAGCCGGAAGTGCAGCCTTCTTGGTGTGCCATCTCCCTTTGGGCCTCCAATCAGGGGTACTGCAGCTCGTCGGTGCAGATCGGCGCGAACTTTGAACTTGCATTGTTACGAGCCACCGACGCGCGTCAAAACAAAGCCTACGAAACTTCTGTAGCAGTTTTAGTGAAGCAGACGCGCTCCTGGGTCTTTTTCCGTGACACGTTGAAGAAGACGACGAAGACCCGCGCCGTGACTGCTTGAGTGTATCTGTTGCTGGCTGACACTCACACTCACATACCCTAAACACAACTTTCAAGCTTACACACCACACTCCAAAGTCAGCTTTTCTCGCGAACAAAAGGTGCTACGAGATCTTATCTCACTTTTCAGAGACCGACAGCAGCAGCAGAAGCTCCAGGAGCGCAGTTGCTATGGCAACGTTGATATTTGGGGTACCCGTTCCAGTGCTACGTTGCGAAAAACAGCACGTGACTTCCGACACACTTTCTGCAATACGTCCGTGCTGGCCAGGGCCTTTCCTGGGCTTCCTTCCTCCATGGCGAAGATCGACGGTCATCCAATGGCCAAGAGCACTTACGAATAAACAAGCTTTGCGAATTCAGCCCAGAAAATTTACATTAGCCGCAGAATCCGCGTCCCGTAGGCTTTTGTCATCTACCGTAACACACACGACTGCCGTGTGTGCGTTCTAGAAATTTTGCTGCTGCTGCATTCGCTCTGTGCGAAAAAGACCATCCGGCGGCACTTATAGAAGCGCCCTTCATTTTTCCTTCTAACTCGCGCAATCAGCCTCTTTTCCCTATAGATGCCAAGTGCGCGCGAGCGAGGCAGGCGCTGGTGATACGTGTGTTCGAGCTGGCGGAAAACAAAGCACACGCTTCTTAATTGGCATTGCCCAATGTCGCACTATTTACTCGCCCATTTGTCTGCACCCTTTTACTATCCGTACCTGGCAGATGTCCCTGGGCGCCGAGAGCGCGAAGGAAGGCTCTGCAAACTTCTGTCCTGATCAATTCACGTGGTACTACTTCTTTCTTTCTTTTTTCAGAAAACGACGGAGACGCGCGAGCTCTCACGAGTAAGGCTGAATGCAAAACGTGACGCCCGGTCACAAAACGAGCGTTACAACTGCACTCATTGCGAGGGTGCTTCCGCCACGCGAACGACCGCCACTCCTATATACTGCGACAGCAGGCTTGGTTGTTTTATTTATGCGTATGTCAACCACGGGATTAAACTCTCCTGTGTATGAGGTGATTGCTAGCCCGTATTCCCTCTCTCTCTCTCTTTGTGATGTTTGTATGTTTACATGAATAATAATAATAATAGTAATAATAATAATAATAATAATAATAATAATAATAATAATAATAATAATAATAATAATAATAATAATAAGAATAAAATCATAATAGTACAATCGAACCCGGATATATCTAACCCACATACAAGAAATTATTGTGTAAGATAAACCGCAGTAAAATTCCCCTTGAAAACTTTTGTATAAAATTTTTATTTTATATATGGAATTACCTGTATATTGAACTTTTTTGTGATCGCCTTCAAATTCCATATATCCAGGTTCGACTGCATAGGTAATTCGATACATAGAATAAAAAATTTATAGAAACGTTTTCAAGGGGAGTTTACTGCTGTTTGTTATACATGATAATTCGTTATATGTGGGGTTCGATATATCCGGGTTCCACTAATAATAAAGAAGGAAATGAAGTTGCATGCTGTCCTGACCTCACTGTAACTGTCTAGCGCAGTCTGTTAGCCCCCTGAACGACTTTCAACAGTAGGGGTATGGTCTTTAGGGGAGTAAAAAGGACAGGATAGCAGTATAGAGTCTCGCACTGTGTAGCATGCCACGACGTCATGAACTTCGACACCGTTTACTCGGGCGTAGTGAATCGTTTATGGGTAAATAAGGACTCCACTGCATTCTAAAGGAGCCAAACCTATGATATGTATTGAGACCATTCCCTATGTCAGAACGACAGGAATATAGGGGAAATTACGTTGATGTGCGAATGTTTCCAAAAGAACTGTTCACAAATGTGCGTACTATTACGCATGGTTAGCATAAGCTTCATGTGTTTTCTGCCTTACTGCTGCAGCTGTAAGAGTGTCACGGTCCAGTCAGGCGACTGTTCGCCTTTACCCGTGCCACCCAAGGTAATTTTGAAAGATTGTCTTAAATAAACAAGAAGTGCGTGGCGCCACACTGGCGCACCAGTGATCCCAGTTTAGGCACGAAAATAAAATTTAAAAGAAATAATAGTAAGGCTGTCATTTCTAGCTCCAATAATCAACCTTTTTTCCAAACAAGAAATAATAATAAATTGTACTGTTTAACGTACACTGAGGCTATGAGGATCGCCGTAATGAAAAGCTCCTGATTAACTTTGACCGCACGAGCATTTTTCTTTTTTTGCTTCAAGTTTGTGCTTGTGTTGTGCCAACGCATTCTCGTTGGTTTCGCTCGCCCTTACGGTGTATACTTTATCATGCTCCCCTTCCCCTCCCCGCTGTGCACAGTGCAGGGTAGCAACCCGGATATATAACCCCACCTGGTTAACCTCCCTGCATTTGCCTTTACCTAGCTCTCTCTCGCTCTGAACAAAGAAGCGCACTCGAATTGTGCTCGTCATGGGACGCCTTATAGAGGAAACAGGTGGTGAACAGCTCGGGCGTCGATGTTTACGATTCCAGGCGGGCGCTCGAGGAAAAAGCCGACCGACCGAAAGATACGATCGCGCCAACGACCGCGATACCGAACGCCACGGCGCTGCCAGCCGCAAGTGGCCGTTATGGCAATCGCGCTCGGGTGCCCTTGAGCGCACGCGTATGCGCTCGTCCCTATTCAGTAGCTGTCCATTGAGTTGTTAAGTGAGCTTACGACACATCCATTGTGACACGCGCGACCAAGTGCGACTATGTGCGTTCCGCCGAGATAGGCTGTCGCTTGTCGACGGGGGGCTTTTCATGACGCGCGCTACGAGGACACGTGTTTACGTACGACACGGCACAGACACAAACATTCGCATAGGGCTCCTGTATATGTATGCTCGGACACTTGCATAACAGGATGCATGCGCGTTTTGAATAAAGGGAAAGGGAGAACCGCGCCTTGAATTAGCGATGACCGCGCAAAGTGTCGCTCGAGTTCATTATACTTCAAATGTCTCGAATTTTTTTGTGTTGATGTCGCGCAAAAAAAAAAAAAAAGTTGGAGGGACGCTTTACGTTTTAAACTTAACATTATCTCTTTCTCTTTCTTTTTATAGTGTTTTTTTTTCTTTCTTTTTATAGTGTTAACGCAACGATCTAAAGCAAAGATACAAGCAAGAAGAAAGTCCAGCCCTGTAGTGGCTCATTTTCCCGGAGCCTCATAATTTAATTAACAAAGTACAACAATGTCAGCTACATTGTCGACGGATTACCAAGCCTTTTAAGGAGCGGATTGGCTAAAGCGAGAGGTGCGCAGGCTTGTGCATAGCACGGTGCCATTCTTAGACTAAAAAGGGACATATAAGCGGGCGAGTTGGAAGGGCTTCATAGCTATCGCGACAAGTCAAGGACACTAAAGAAGGTGGGAACTGACAGGATATGCACTGTTCTCGCAACTGACCTTTTATATTGAAAAACAAACGCTTAAGTACAACGAAAACTGGTGGTAGGAGTGGGCCGTCCAGCGGGCCAGGGCCATTGCCGAGGATCTCGAAAGATTTTTCTCCGGCGATGGACCCCTGGCAGCCTAGCCCCGGGCACCAACAGCCTTAACCGCTGGACAAATAAAGTTTATTCCTATCCTATCCTAAAAGCGATACTACCAAAGGCAAGTGACAACGTTCATAGCGAGACAGGTGTTGGGCTGCTGAGCACGAGGTCGCGGGATCGAATCCCGGCCACGGCGGCCGCATTTCGATGGGGGCGAAATGCGAAAACACCCGTGTACTTAGATTTAGGTGCACGTTAAAGAACCCCAGGTGGTCCAAATTTTCCCGGAGTCCCCCACTACGGCGTGCCTCGTAATCAGATCGTGGTTTTGACACGTAAAACCCCATAATTTAATTTTTTTTAGCAAGACAGAGGTTCAAGGGAAGATGCATGCTGCCGGTTTTAAGTGATCAACAGGGGTTGAACGAGGACTGTCGCTGGAGTGAGCGTTTCGACGAGGGGACGTGTCAAAGCATTGACTAAAGCGGCGTTCCTTGTTCAACACTGTTGACCCAACGATCATACAGCAGAAACACGTAGCAAAAGTACAGCGCATGTCCTGCTTGTCCTTGTCCTGACGCGCTATACCTAAAGCAGCCGCTAGCACATGATTGGCCACCAGGTTCGCCCGACATACCGAAAGATTAAAAAGATTATTAGCTCGGCCGCCTAGCAGCAGACCTTCTTCGAAATTTCCAAACAGGAAGGACATATCAAATGTCCGGCCACACCCCGAATCGCCAGAATCATATTCTTGTAAGCGTCGCCCTCGCCCAGAGGAGTAAGAAGGGAGGGACGTTCAAGTGGGGATGTCGCACCACTGCCTACACACAATGAACCTCTTCGCGCGGAGACTGCCTCTCATCATGTTGTCCACTACATTCGTCATTCGAACGCAAGGTTACTGCAAAAAGACACGAAGGCAAAGATGAGATTCATTAACTATATACAGGCAGAAGTGAAAGTGCCCGCAGAAAACTTGCGTTTCTCGCGATATACTAACATCGCTTTGAAGTGAACGACCACTGGAAGTGAAATGGAGGAGCAGAAAACAAGTGTTTTCCATCCTATCCAGCTTATCTCCAAGTTAATTGTACCTATATCGCTAAGTACGGTTTAGGTGTAGAAATTGCTTCGTCTGTTGCAGATTACACATCGCGGTTGCGCACCGGTGCAACAGTCACCGACTCACCGGGCTCACTTTCGTGAATATCTCCCAAGGTTTAGCGCTCTTCGTGCTTTTTTCTACGCCCAAATATCCCCCCCCCCCCTTTTTTTTTTTTTTTTGAAAGGCGGTATGTGACTCCAGCGCATTACACCAACACTTCACCAGGCATTGACGCATTATGTCTTTCACGCGTTATCATTTTGTCCTGAGGCTGAGTGGCAGGTTATGTCGGTCTTTGTGCGGCCCCTTCCCGTGTTTTCTGTTTGTTGTTTTAATATCTCCTTTCCATATCTTTATCATGCATATAAAGTCAGTATATACAACGCAGCCAAAAGGGAATGCGCCTGTCTTTTGTTCTTCATATCTCTCCTGCCACAATTCAAATCAATTTGACAACTACCGTGACCTTACATCAGTTAGCGAATAAGTTATGACGCCTTTGTCCGGGCGAAAACAACACGTGCACGTTTTGAAGATCCGCGAGTTATATAGTTGATATTGTGGAAGGCCTTATGAATATGTATAGAACGGCCTGGACGATTGTGTTATGCGGTGGGCGTTATTTTTAGAACTGTTCTTCGCTTTCCTGTACCGACAGTTCCAGCGACTGCTAAAAAGAGCAATTTCTCCTTACGGCGCCTCCGAAGAACTTACATGGATTTCATGTAGGAGGCGGGATCCACCCCTCTCCATGCCCCGCCAAAATAAACTTTTCTCTCTCCCTCTCTCTCTCTCTCACACACACACACAATTATGTGTAACTAACTTAACGTCGTATAGGGCTAACTGACGCGGAAAAAAGAGTTCTGGGCAATGTACCTGTCAGACCGGCGACAAGGACGTTGACAATGGCGTAGATCAGAACGCAAGAAAAGCGTATTGGTCATCACTAAGGCACCGACGAAGGCAAAGGATTCTGCGCGAAGACAGGTTGGTTTCCAGGCATGTAATGCTGGAGACGGGCCTACAGCTCGGTGCCGGCTTCTCAGCACGTGTCACTATACAATGTTTTTCTTTACAACATACATATGCCGCCATTCCTTTTCTGCAAACAATGCCCTTCAAGTTTCTCCTTGTATATACCCCAGCGATCGTGTGACGTAGTGGCAACGCCAAGGATGACACGGCGCCAGCGGCGAATCATTGCGGCGTATCGAGTGCGCAGCTGAACTGCAGGATCAACGGCGTCCCGCTAATATTCGAGACATCCGCGCGTGTATTCAGTGGTGCGCGCAATTAAGCGCCTTCCACTCACGCGGTGCCCCAGAGCAGCGGACGGCGAAGGACGTCGATTGATGACGCGCAAGCCGTCGACCTTAGACGTGGGCGCGCAGGTCGAGACACCGGGTGGGGACGACTGTATTGGCCGATTGTATCCGCTCGATATGGAGGCGAAGTGACGGACAGCTCATCGTCTATACTGAATCCTGCTAGTCTATAGATTACTGAGTACGGCTCCTCACAATAGACGTGGAGTATAGACGTGCGGCATATTGTCGGCAGTAGTCTGGTCCATTATAAGTGCGAGTGTCACTCGTGCGAACCTTTGTTCGCATGCAGATGACGACACGAAGAGCGGGAAGGTTCTGACGTCGCCTCGATGAAATGCGGTGCTTCAAAGAACGCGTGGTCGCAGTGTCGTAGATATACGAAGCGAAGCAACGAATACAAGAATTGGCCTTTTAGGCACACGCTCAGCTGCCACGCTAAAGAACCAGCCAATAGCAGGCTCTTACGATGGAACGGCGTTTATTATCTTTCACGCTGAGGTATATGCGTCATCGTATAGTCATCCTTGGATCACTCCCTGTGCCCTTTTGTGCTAGCCGAAGTGGTTTTTATATACCTTCTGGGGAACGCAGGCTCCACTATATGAGTCAAAATTACCCACAGTTCGAGCCTATAGAGGTCTGAGTAATCCATACCATGCCCTAACGCGTCATTTTAAAGTAATGTTAATTGGGTCTGAGTTTACTGGCAAAGCAGCGGCGATATTGACCGGAAGCCCCCCCTCCCGAGATGACGACTCGAGCCACGTTTACACGAATGTGACAGTAAAGTGTCCCCTTCTTTAGCGCACCACGATAATTGCTATGCGACGCGAGACGGCATCTACCCTCTCCTGGCGCATCAATGCGATTCGCCTTCCAATTGCGCATTGCCACCGTTTAAATTAATGCGATGCGCTGGAAAAGCGATGCGATGCGCCACTCGTCGCATTCATGTAAAGGCCGCTTCGCGATTGCGTTGACCGACCGAGGAAAACGAAAGCGTCCGTCTCCGGCGCAGGGGAAAGTGGCAGTCATGAAGGCCACGGTGAACGGCCTCTGCCAGCACCCATCGCCACGCGGTCGCCCAGATACGCATCTCTCGTATACACACCGATCGCTTCGATCGATGAGAGCCATATATGCTCGCCTTGCGAGGAAGGCCTTCGTGACGTCACGTAACCGCGCGCTGGCATCCGGGATTTTTCCTCAAGTGTTGCACCTCACGCGTCCGGGCGCCGCTTTTCCTTTTTTTTTTCTTTCTTTCTTTTTTTTTTTTTTTTTTTTTGCTGTTCCCCTATACACAAGGCGCGTGAGAGTGAGTTGTATGCAGGTGTTGCCGTCGTGTCACGTGCCTTTCCCAGCGTTATATGCGGAAAGCGACAACCCATAAATATACACCTCGTTAAGCTCCTTGAGGACAACGTCGCATGCGTTCACGCGATCTCATATCGCGCAACAGACGCGCGCATTGCACATACTATATTTGTTACTATCGATTTTGTTTTACTGTTTTTTTTTTCCAAGAGACGCTCAAGTCAAGACGGTTCTAACTTAAGCGAGTGAAAGAAGGTGAAGTTCAAAGTCAATTCCGAGGCTATAGTCGCCAGCAGTTGCCATTAAAGCAACGCTGTGTGGACAGAGGGCCCAGTGCATGAAGTGCTTGACTGAGTATCTGCAGAGGCAATCATGCCGAAAATGTCCGCCCCCGCCCCACCACCGCCTTCCGGCTTGAGATATCAAAGTGAGCTAGCGTTACCGTCAATCGGGCACCGATGTTTCCTTCATTACACTGCTTTGTGGGTGCATATAGCCCAATATATACGCAATGCCCTTTCTACGCAACGCCTCACGACTTCAAGTGTACCGAGAGCTGGAAGTACGCCAACATTATACTAATCCATATGAAGGAGACGTTAAGGAATTGAAGAATTATAGACCCATTAGCTTGCTTTCAGCATTGTATAAAATATTCACCAAGGTAATTTCCAATAGAATCAGGGCAACACTTGACTTCAGCCAATCAAGAGGACAGGCTGGTTTCAGGAAGGGATATTCTACGATGGATCATATCCATGTCATCAATCAGGTAATAGAGAAATCTGCGGAGTACAATCAACCTCTCTATATAGCTTTCATAGATTATGAAGAGGCATTTGATTCAGTAGAGATACTAGCAGTGATAGATGCATTGCGTAATCCAGGAGTACAGGAGGCATAGGTGAATATCTTGGAAAATATCTACAAGGATTGCACAGCAACCTTGATTCTCCGCAAGAAAAGTAGAAAGTTACACATCAAGAAAGGGGTCAGGCAAGGAGACATAATCTCTCGAAATGCTATTCACAGCATGCTTAGAAGTATTCAAGCTCTTATATATAGACTGGGAAGTCTTAGGAGTGAGGCTCAACGGCGAATATCTCAACAACCTTCGGTTTGCAGATGACATTGTCCTATTCAGCAACAATGGGGACGAATTGCAGCGTATGATTGATGACCTTAACCGAGAAAGTGTAAGAGTGGGGTTGAAGATTAATATGCAGAAGACAAACAATGTTCAATAGCCTGGCAAGGGAACAAGGATTCAGGATCGCCAGTCAGCCTCTATAGCCTGTAAAGGAATATAAGTTTATCTAGGTCAATTACTCATAGGGGACTCTGATCATGAGAAAGAAATTTACAGAAGAATAAAATTGGGTTGGAGTGCATACAGCAGGCATTGCCGAATCCTGACTGGGAGCTTACCACAGTCGTTGAAAAGAAAAGTGTACAATCATTGCCTTCTACCGTTGCTAACATACGGGGCAGAAACTTGGAGGTTAACGAAGAAGCTCGAGAACAAGTTAAGGACCGCACAAAGTTATGAAACGAAAAATGTTAGGCCTAACGTTAAGAGACAAGAATAGAGCGGTGTGGATCAGAGAGCAAACTGGGATAGCCGATATTCTAGTTGACGTTAAGCGGAAAAAATGGAGCTGGGCAGGCCATGTAATCCGTAGGATGGATAACCGGTGGACCATTAGAGTTACAGAATGGACACCAAGAGAAGGGAAGCACAGTCGAGGACGGCAGAAAACTAGGGGGGGGGGGGGTGATGAAGATAGGAAATTTGCAGGCGCTAGCTGGAATCAGCTATAGCGCAAGACAAGGGTAATTGGAGATCGCAGGGAGAGACCTTCGTCCTGCTGTGGACATAAATATAGGCTGATGATGATAGCTCAATCGCCAGTCACTCTGACGTCCACTCTTCGTCATCGCTATACCAGCTTCTCAACACGAAGACTTCCACAAAATGTCGGGCGCGAAACGCTAGAAAGAGGTCAGAATAGATAAGATCCACATCAGCAATGACTGTGCGCGGGGGCCTACATACATTTCGTGATGACTCACATTGGCCTCATGAATGAAATATGGCGTATTTCACGTCGAACGGAATTCACACAGTTCAAGCACGGCCATCAGATTACTTGAGGAATAAAAGCGTCCCCTTTCCTTGGAATGTCCCCTCCGTAATGGCGACCACGCGTGGCCGCACGAATCGACCTTCCGTATCCGAAACGGGAAAGAAAGAGAGAAATAATGCCGATGTAGCAATTCTAGACCTCCAGGAAAGCTCGGTGCTGGGCGCCTTCGGCGAGCCAGAAACGGTTGCACCATGCATCGTCACTTTTGCTGTTGACGTACGCCGCACCCAGGTAAGCCAAGTGGAAACATACCAGGGAAAACAAAGGAAGAAAAGATCTACGCCAGTAGCGACTGAGTTCGCTCGAACCCGGCAACGGCGGTGATTGTGTATTAGCGCACATCCGCTTCAAGCGTGGTCGCATTGAAAGGAAGGAATGCGCGCTCACGACGGTAAAGGATCACACATGAAGGAGAGTTCCTCTTTCCTCGTCGTGCCTCTCTCTCCTAATGTTAGCGATGCGTGAAAACCTGAATCGACCTTTCACGCTCATAATTCTAAAGCAAAAATAAAGCATAAAGGTTATACACGTTTGCAGACCTCCAGGAAGGCTATCTCTAAAGCGAGCGCCTTCGAGAATCAGGAACAACTGCTGTGCTGCCACTTTCCTTTCGTGTGGCAGCACTCGGAGCTTAAATAAACCTGGAAGTGGAAAAGCAAATAAGCAAACAAACAAGCGAACAAACAAACAAACGGCCACACCAACCGGCTCAGCTCGGGAGGCTGGCTGCTGCTGCGGCGAAATCAGGGACGCGTGGTGAACGGCCTCAAACGTGGCGGCCTAGCAGCAGACGACGACAGCCGCGATCGTGACGTCACATTAGAAGACCTGCCAATGTCGGCCTTCGAGAGCAGACGATTGCGACAGCGTGGAAGTAAGCGGGCATCCAGCTATTACCAACACCAGCCGGGTGATAGCAGATCACGGCTATATCCGTGACGTCATAATAGGGACCACGCACGTTGAGCAACTCTTTCGAGGCCACCATCGAATTGCAAGCAGTCCTTCGCCAGTGCACTTGATTGGTCTTCTGCTGATAGCCATCCATGTGGTGACGTCACGGTGGGAAGAACAGTAAGCTGGTTTCAATGGAGGAAAAAAGCGAATGGTCGGGAGCCTGACCCAACGATTAGGTCGCACGGTGACCTCGAAGGATCAGGCAATCAAATAGCCATTGGTTCTCCAGCATTGCGACCATGATGACGTCAGTGCGAACAATATTTTTTCTTCTTTTGCCCTAGGTACGGCTTCATAACCTCGTCGTTACCTAAAGCAGTCCTACACAAATATTTCGGATCCTCAAACGACGGAGATGACATCGCACTGCCAGGACATCGCTGTACTCAACAACGTGATCAACTTTACTCATATAGTTGGATGGTCGATAATGTGTTCACACATTTATCATTGAAGTTCTTGCGCGCAAATATCCACCGCGTTTCTGTCAACTGTGCAAGTATGCTGCAAGAGCAAGGCGTGCAAAAGACAAGACCGCGAGGACAACTAAAATGCATCTTAAAAGCTATACCACAGTACAAAGATTGAACGCAAGTGCCGGATTTCACTTTTATTTTTCCAGGCCCACTAATTTTCGCATACACCCCAGTGTCTGCGAGATGGAAAGTTGCTGAAAGAAGAAGTGGGGGGTGGGGTTCGCGCTAGAGGAGCAGACGCAGGGAAATAATAGATGGACTATTTTTTTTTTTAGTCGCACATCTTAGCGATAGAATAGAGCAGAAATCCAAAAACGCCGAAGTCTTACGCGCGACGCCCGTAACACCGCTCACATAACTTCACCTCAACAACGTTTCCAAGAAGTGCTGCGCGAGTTATCTCTCCCGGTGGTTCAACGCCCGCCATCAGACAAGTTATTCAATGCCGCTGTATACTTTCCCAGAGCGAAACACTTGACAACGCCACATCAGGCGAGGGATTTTTCGCCCACCGCTCTGCTAAAGTTAATCTCGGTCAGTCGACGTCCCACTCAAAGCTTATTATCAGAGTCCAAACGTGTTCGTGCTCTACAAACCCTTCGCTAGGGGGGGGGGACAAAGTACGGAGCGCTTCTATGCGTTCACGCACGCTAGATACTTGCCCAGAGCTCTTTTGATGCGAGCTTGCTCGAATCGAAACAGCTCTGGTGGTCCTAGTGAGGTTGCCTTAATGAGGTTGTCCAAAAGATTTCGGGTCGAATTCACAAAGCTTTTCATTCTTAAGTGTTCTAAGAATATACTGTATATAGGGCATCAGAATTGGCAGCAAGTTGCTCTTACGAATAATTCTTTAGCGTAAGAGCTTTCTTTGTGAATATGAGACCTGCATATTCAAATAGAGAGCCCGCGAGACTGGGTCTACACAGCAATGGTGGTAACTTCTCCAACAAGATGACGTCTGCAAAGCAACTTGTCCGATACGACTCCTTAAATAAATTATAATTTTTCATACTTCCGTATACTTGCGTCGTATATCGCATAACCTGCATGCGGCAAAATGCGTTGTCATTGTACTGATAGAGCTTCCTAAAGTACTGAATTTAATTCAGCGATTGCGCCATGTGCGATAAAGTCATCAGTTAAGTATTAATCACCATAATTAATTTAATTATACAGTTTATTATCAGTTATTCGCCAATACGCGAGATCCACCGCGATCATGACGGGTGGGTCCGTCTCTGGGCAACCGTCGAAGCTTGGCTTTTACGCACAATGACTTCCGCATGGTACCGATGTGAATAGTCAGTAAATAGTATAGTTCGAATCGCTTGGGTTAGATAATTGCCAGCGCACCTATACAGGGTGTTTCAGCGAACACGTTCAAAAATTTTTAAAGGTTGCCTGTGGCAGATAGCACAATCTAGTTCCTGAGCTGGACTACTCGAAGAGGCGGAAATAATTGAAATGCATAATCGAATAATTATCAAAAGTTTACTAATAAATTTTTCACTAACTTATGGGCCATATTGCATTTTACAAATTCCAGCCGTGGAGTTCGCAAGGCGGATCCACTTGGAACGAATTCTCAGGATGACACCAGTTTCGAGATATTAGTTCCCGAAATTTGCGGAGAAATGTATTGGCGTTCCAGTTACTTCCTTAACAAAACGTCATTCTATGCATTGAAGCACAAAGGTAAATGAAATGTCACTGTATTTCTCCTCGTAGTTCATAAAA
This sequence comes from Dermacentor silvarum, assembly GCF_013339745.2. Lineage (NCBI taxonomy): Eukaryota > Metazoa > Arthropoda > Arachnida > Ixodida > Ixodidae > Dermacentor > Dermacentor silvarum. Next base: position 85,842,626 of record NC_051157.2, read on the forward strand.
TCCTGCCACTTATATTCATTCGATTACCGAGAAATCCAATCCGCGCTACGCGAACCCCAGGCGACTTCCGCTTGCTGAACGGAACAGCTCGGTGTACGATTTGCGAATTCTATACTTGTACCGAGGCTGCGTTTCTTAGTCGAATATGCCACTGTAGGATCGGGATTTCTTTATGGATGCAAGTCGCCGTGAGATCGCTCTATGCATGACCTCCGATTCATGTATCAACGGTCGCGTCCACAACAAGGTGCCGACAGGAAAATAAAAAAGAAAGAAAGAAAGGAATATACCAACAAGGTCGGGTTGGCAAACGCATAGAATAAGAGAACTCGGCATAATGCCAGGTCAAGACAGTGGGACACGTGTGCATAATGAAGTACGCTATAGCAAGCGCTACCGGAACGTAGAGGGAAATAATTCGCTGTTTAATGTCTGGACTTTCGCACGTGCGAAGGACGGTGATGAAATGCGAGGACGCGGTTGTACCTACGTGAACGGAGTGCCGTCGTGAAACTATGCGTGTTGAGCAAATAAACTATTCGGAGGAGGAAAGTTTACAGACCGTGTCGGAAATTCACAGAAGACCGACGCCCCGACTCGGTAACGGCGTTCCCGGAAGGCTGGAACGACGTTTCTTTCGCCACTCTTCCGGCCGTATCCCAGTTTGCTGCCGGTGTCTTGGTACTTTTTCGAGATCCAACTGTATCACATCGAGAATCTCCTACAGGAGCACCGCCAAAATGAAGCACAACAGATGCTAAGTATAAAGATGCCAATCCTGAGGAAGTTAGCATCTTTCAGTGCCGTGGACAGAGAATGTGTTTCCAAATGGAGCTAGTTACGTAGGACTAGACTAGGACAGATAGATAGCAGCTTTACGCGCAAACCAGATGCGCACCTCGCGATAAGAGGCGGAGCTGGCATAATTTCCCGAGCCGTCTTTCCGGGATACTGAGGAGGAACAGCGCCAGCAGACATGCAGTGATAAATCGCGAGAAAGGAGAGAGAGAGAGACATCGGGAAGAATCGATAAGTTGAATATGTTGAAAACGGTTTTACCACCTGCCGGAACGCTCGCAACGTGTCATTTCGATGACGTCACACTCCGTGCAAAGCGTAGACCACCATGCCACGACATCTTTGGATTCCGCCGGCTCTCTACTCATTTACTGCGACGACAACAGGGTCTCACAGCGAATATCGTCGTTTCGCCTGCTTTATTCCTCAAATAACGGGATTGTCTTCTAAATAAAAACAACTTCTTATTAGATCAGGCTGAGGCGCGCGCAAGGTCGTCTTCGTCCGCTATACAGTGTTCCCTAACGAAATGCATCGACAGACGCCACAAATCTCAAGAGTCTGCGAATCGTGCGTGATAACTCGGTGGTTAGGGCAACTTGGCCCGCATTCACAAAAAAACCTCTTGCACTGCTACGATTGTTCGTAAGAGCAAATTCCAGCCAATCCTTTTGCTGTTTTCCATTAGCGAAAGCGGCCGACCATTGGTGAAGAGCAAATACGAATTGTGAATTCGGCCCCCGGTTCCCAGAGAGAGAGAGAGGAGGGAGGAAGGAAAGACAGGGAGGTTAACCAGACTTTGTCCAGTTTGCTACCCTCCACATGGGGATGGGGGAGTGAAAGAGAGAGATAGAGAAGACACCGAGCATTACAGGTGCGCATTCCAAAGGGGCATGAGTTCTCCACAGTGGCTGTGATGGACGAAGTTTGGTTTTCCTTCGTTATATGACGAGAGTGCAGCTGAGGATGAGGAGGTGGCCTGGGGACACGACGATGTCGTAACAAAAAGTACGGATACCAAAAAAAAAAAAAAAAGAGGAGTGTCGGCATTTCAGCTCTCGTTGCAGCAAAAGTTACAAAGCACCGAAAAGCGCAGCCAATTCACATTTATCCTATTCTCCCACAACACTCTGCCCAGGCGGCAATGGAGGTAAGGCGAAAATAAAAACCAAGAAATAAATAAAGAAAACAGAAAGGGGTCGCGGCTTAGGTGTGGTTACGGCACGTAAGATTAAACCGGCTGCCATGCTTTTGTTTTTCTTTTTTCTTTCTTTTTTTTTTTTTTTTTGTTACCGCGACGAGCTGCAAAACGCGAACGCTTGTGCGCTTGGCGGACGTTGCCTCTTCTGACAAGCGAAGCCGGCACAGATTGGACAGCAGATGCTGGGAGAGTCAATGACCGCCGCGGCCTCCCGTGGTTTATCGTCAGCTGCTCCCATATACTCTACGCAACAGCATCCACTGGTCGGGCCGCAATGGTAGCTGTCCTGTTTTACAGTTACTGTTTTACGGTGGTTGTTTATGTCGTAAATCGTATGAACTAGCTGGTCCTCTATTCACAAAAGTAGTTCATAGCTAATCGTGATGGCATATAATTAGTGATCGAACGAGAATCATTGCGAACCAAGGGCTGAATTCACTAATGATTTTCGTGTACAAGTGCTGTTTTCCATGGACTGTCATCTACGCTTACGAGCAGGTTTAGCGTAATAACATCTTTGTATATACAGGCCCGTATTCACAAAAGAGTCGTTACGCCTAAATGAATTCTGCCTCTGTGAACGTTCAATGCGCGCGCAATTAGGACATGAGGACCAGCGATTATCTAACGACCAATTGCTCTGGAGCATTTTTAACAGTGGAGCTGTTTAAGCTTTTCGTTTCGCCGCGTAACGTTCGCAAAAACTCGCCTAGCGATGACGTCACTGCGCACAGCTGCGCCTCGCTTCACCTTGCGATAGCCAATCAGTAGCCAATCAATAGCTAATCGATAATTGGTCAATAATAAATAAATTCTGGAAAATTGTGGGGATGACTTGGTCCTGCTTAGCCTAGCCCAAATACGTGGCCAATACCTTGCGATAGCCAATCGATAGCCAATCAATAGGTCATCGATAATCGATCAATAATAAATAAATTCCGGAAAAGCATAACCCGTAAGACCAGGACCAGCTAGGCGCCGATCAGCTCCCTGTTTCTTTAGCCTTGCGCGACTAGTGCAAGATACGCTAATTTTTATATTTTTTTTTCCACCGATGCACAGTGCATGCATTGAGTCGATCAGAGAAACACGGCGCCGCACATCTAAGTAAAGCGCCAACGAATTGGCCAGTGCAATTCGTTGCGTGCTGCCGACACCATGGAGCTGACAGCTTCATCTCAAGCACAGGCAAACTATTCCAGCCAGGAGCGAGCGACAGGATAGCCACGACTGTCCTTCCGACAGCGCACGGCTGTTTCAGCGGGGAGGCAGGCCCAGGTCCTCCATTAATCCGCATCGTCGACGGCCCGCGGCTTCCCGCTTCCGCAAGAGCGTCGCGGCGAAGGCCTACCCTCCCCTACACTACTTCCCTCTCGTCGCCCCCGGAGCTGGCGCCTTTTTATGGAAACTAAAACACGCGCCCCAAAACTATTCTGGGAGGCCGCGCCATGCGGCCTCTCTATAGGATATGCGCAACAATGTCGTCCATATATCCGTACGGCCCCATCAGCCCAAGGAACGCGACTGCTCCGCCGTCAACCCCGAAGGCCGCAAAACGCAAATCAGTGCGCCCGCGGCTTTGTCACGCTGTGTCAAATTGAAAAGAACGCCACAACGCCTCCTAATTTGCTCGGAGCGGCAGCAGCCGCAAGCACACAGCACGAATAGGCACTAACTTCATGCCCCACACCGCGACCTCGCCTAGCTGACGCACTCGAAAGGTGCGAGAAACACTATACACGTCTGTCCGTCAGCTTTTGCCGCCTCTCATTCTTTTTTTCCGGCTCGACCTCTCTCTCTTGCCTTTACCGGCACGAGGCTCTTCCGCAATGTCAACGCATCGTCGCGGCTATATACTAAACCCGACTTGCGTCGTATGTCCCAGCGCTTTCCGTTCCACTTTCGAAGGTTACGGCTGCACACCGGTCTGAAAAAGCGTCTGTAGCTGTTTGCTTCCGCAATCGCGGTCGCCCTTTCTCCGTTTCCATCCACTTTGAAGTCCCATCCACATCCTATTCGACGTTTTGGAAATTTCCAATGTAGTTCCGATCTCCGCGCAGTGAAGCCGCGATTCTTAGTACGCGTACAGTCGGCGTCAAAAATATACGGACCGCGGTATCTCGGAAAACGTTGAATTTCGGAGCAGTTGGCCACCGCATCCAGTGAAACCGCGCGGCACTATGTTGTCCACATATATTCTGATGCAGGCTTGAAATCCGAATACTATAGGTTGCGGAGGTGCTCAGATTTTTCTCAGATCTCGCGGTCCCCAAGGTTGTGATGCGGACCGTATAGCTTAATTGCATGCTTTGTCAGCGTGTGGGTGCTCAAAGTTCGCATTCCTTGGAATGCAAATCCAAGAGTATGCACGCCGTTAACCACGGATATCGGGTGGAAAGGAGCCGAGATCCTCACCGGACATCCTGAGCGACAAAAAAAAAAAAAAATGCTGCCTCCGTAATTAGACGTAACCTTCTATAGCAGAGGTCGCGCAAACTCGACCGATTTCGGCAACCGGCGCAATCAAAGAGCACCGTATCTTGGAAATCGTGTTCCAGCGAGGTCGAGTTTTCGCGTCATCCGACTAACTAATTCACTAAGGAGATAAAAGAGGAAACTGAACGAAAAAGTAATAATAATAATAATATAGAGAAAACAAGTAGAGAGAGAGGTGGGGCATTTTTAAGTATTTGGCTTAGAAAAATAGAGATAGAGCGACAAGAATAAATGAAAGGCAGTGAGGATAAACATCACTGAGTCCGGTTGGCTACCCTGCACTGGGGGAAGGGGAAAGTAGACAACGAAGTGTCCAATAATAATAAAGCTGTCAGGCAAGAGAGAGATGTGCATTGCCAGCGTTCCTACACAACGCTCAGTATTAAATGCAGGGGCGTAGCCAGAAATTTTTTTCGGGGGGGGGGGGTTCACCGGCCCGGCCGGAGAGAGGGGGGGGGGGGTTCACCGGCCCGGCCGGAGAGGGAGGGGGGGCAGGCGTCTGCTTTCCTCTACGCGACGTGATCGTTAATAACTATCGGTAGTTTAAGCAGACTCTCTACATGTATATCACAGACATGGGACCCCCCCCCCCCCCTCGCGTGTGCGTGTGCTTGTGAAGAAATGAAGAAGTAAACTAAGCTCAGTAAATGCAGTAAGTACGACAGGTACAGTGGGCGTTTGGAGCAACGGTCTCTCATCGCGCCACTGAATAGACCAGTCTTCGAAAACGCATCATTGTGACGACCCGCTCGATCGGAGCAGACATCATTAATTGTTAATTTCCGTTAAGCGTAGATGGCGTCGTCCTCGTCGGGGCGAAGTGCGTTTCACAAGTCAAGGACGGCTATACGCGTGAAAATGCACGTGTGACGAGGCTATACCTACTCCCATAGGAATAGCTTGTTCGCTGCGTCTTTGCGCTAGAAAACTTAAATACGCGCAAAAACGCGTAAGGCTTTTTTAAAGCGAAGCTTTGTACCTCTACCAGCCAAGGATTCTGTCGTGTCCGTCGTTGTAATCAAAAAACGATCCCGACGAACCGCTAAAAATTGCAGGTATAGCAGTATAGCTTACTTGAATTCAGGCATTCAGCGTACAACTAAGCACTCGTTTTCGCAAGAAAAACCACAAAAACAAGCTTCAAAGTGATGAGCCAACATGATGGATGATAAGGGCTGCGTGCAAACAACGGAAACAGGCTCGGCGCGGTCCGTAAGATTAGATTGCAGCTGTTGCAAAGCTTATGCAGCTGCTCGAAAGAGGGTTGACGTCATTCGAAACCCTCCCAGCCTAGTAACTGCTTCGGTTCATTTTCTAGACTACCCCACTATGGGGTAGTCTAGTAGTGTATATCATACCGATCATAAAGCAGTAGTGAACATTGTTGTGAAGTAAATAATAATAAAGGCCGTGGTTAAAGTTACGTTGTAGTGTGTGAAATATCAAGTGCGCCGCAGTCACCGTGAGGGTGGCGTAAAAAGCTTCGCTTTCCAACCACCTTCACAGGGTGGATTGGCGGGCAATTTTTTTTTTTCGAAGCTTTTGTCGCCCTGCTCCCTCATACGAGAGGGTTGCATTTCCTGCGGCAAGTGCATGGGCCGCTGTGTCTTCCGCTGTGTGCGAGCGTGCAGCCGTCATTTGCCTTTACGTCAACGTCAACAGATTCAGAATTGTACAGAATATTTCACTGCACAGCATAGATATGGCTTAAGTACTGCGTGCAACTCATTTCTGCTTCACTTACGCCGGTGCAAACAGGAAGCGGCCGTGTACCTCACAGAATCTCGACTGATTGGTGTACTAGTGATGCAGGAATGAACTCCGGCCTTGTTCAGTGCATAGTGCACATAATCAATTTCTCAGGACGCGTGAACTCCGACGAGAACTGCCAGCGCCTGCAACAAGAGTTTACTTACGTTGTACTGCGCACAGCAGTAATCCATGCTTGTTTGTCGGCTGTCTGTTTCGTGCATTCTGTTGCGAATCGGTGTAATTTCACTGCTATCATCAACCCTTCGTGAGTACATTGCTGGTTTGGGATTCCACAACACAACAGCAACTACCAGCCTTCCGTAAGTGCTGGTTTGGGATTCAACAACACAACAGTAACTACCAGCCTTCCGTAGGGGCGCAATCGCAAACAAGAGACGTTTCGCGCGCAATAAGGCTACGTTCACACTTGGGAAGCGGCAAGCTGGCGGAAAGGCCAAAGCGGCCGGAAAATCTTTTCCGCGCATGTCCAAGTTGTTCACATTTGTTTTGCTACCCCCTCTGCCGCCGCTGCCGCTTTCGTCCACATCCATCTAGTCTGCGTACGTTTGTCGGCGTGGTGGCGCTCATTATCGCATCATTTCTAGCGATATGCTCATTCATTAACCCACGTACCGTCATCAAAAGTGATCATTTTGCGCAACTTCGCGTGTCATCTGCGACCTTCGGTAAATTCCTCGTTGGCGTTCCGTAATTATCCTCACACGGGCGCGGTAGCGCTGAGTCACAGCTTGGTGCCTAGGCGTGATTATATTTCTTTAATAGCTTTTATTTATAAATTCTAATAACATTTCATCATTTCGTATTATTGTCGGCGCCTCCAGGACACCAAAGGGGCAACGGGAACACCAGAGCTAAAACCCGGGCTGGCCCTTGTGTTGGGGCTCGCCAAAGCCTGCGCGTCCTACTTGAGACCTACGCTCCCAATCTATCGTCGCGACGAGAAAAGCACCCCGCGACTACTGCAACATACCGTACACGTGCGAGGAGAATTATGGAGCGCCAACGAGGAATCTGCCTAACTATTGTCTGTCATGGAACTGGAAGAAGAAATTGCTTGTATACTTCTACCTACTTGTTTTCTGAATTTTTGCAAGATTTTGCCGCTTCCGAGTTGAACCCCCCTGGCTACGCCCCTGATTGAAAGTCATACAGGTATTCCAGTCACTTTTCCCCAAGACCACCAAGGAGCACGGCTCCAGTGCGGCCGCGCGTGCAAGGAGAAACCGGGACGTAAACACGATAGGGTATGTTTGCCCGGTCGAATGTCCACATCTATCAGCGGGTGAATGCTCTGGCTCAGTTATCCGACAACGGCTGCTCGCTGCCCCTTATGCGACTTTTAAGGCGAAAGCCTTTAATGGCTCATACTCGCGGCGCCCGACAGTCCGTCCGTCCGTGCCCTGGAACTGTGCCAGCTGTGGCCTCTCCCCATCATACTCTCTCAGCAATCACGTGATGGCACAGCGGCGCATAGCATATCCAGACATATCTAACCACCAAAGATCTCGAGTACATATCACTACATTTCAGTGACCACAAGGCAGCTATCGTAGGCGTCGACCCAGCCAAGCATAAGGAATTCATGGGGCATTAAAGTAAAGACACAAAGAATTCATGAATAAACAGTCCGTCGTTTACATCAAACCACACTTTGTCAATCTTTGTCAGAAAAAAAAAATTGTAGGACACTTTGCAAATTACAAAGTGTGTTCGGCGAAAGCCTGTGCCCATTCCACTGGGAGTATCATGCACAGAAAAAATGTTGTCGCAGTTTCACCTGAAAGGCGAAGCATCAATTGCGATAGCAAATTTGTAGAGAGCTATACGGAGTAATGATATTAGCTTTATCAGCTGTATAAACTTGGACATGCAGCAGCACCGGCAACACGCAGAACTGTTGTCGACGCCGTCGGCGTTTTGCCCGCGTTCTCTCAAAATGCGTGCGGCGTTGGTGACTGTTGCCGGAGCCTCTGATATAAATAGGCACTTGGTGCCGCAGCTAAACGTCACCTCCTTTCCCTCCCCCTCCTCCCCCCTCCCCCACGGCCTCTCGCGCGTCGGAAGAAGGTGCGTTTGCTCTACATATATGGTGATTGTAAAGGTGGAAAGAGACGCCTACTTCTGCAGCCCTTAAGGGAGCACGGCGCAGAACGCGCGTTTGTTCTCCGCCGTGCGTTCATTCCCCGTGAAAGCGCGCGCCCCTCACGGCCTTTCACTCGCACATACAACGTTCGGCGCGCGGCGACGATTTCATCTCCATTGACGTCATACGGAACCTCACGGCGACGGCGACGCCGACGGCAGAAATCTGCTTTTGAGTGTCCACTCCATATAATTGTTATCGCAATAAAAAAAAAACACGGCACAGGCTTTCGCCGAACACACTTAGGAGTTTAAAAAAAATCACAGCATATCCACGGGGTGAATGATGATGAGTGGGCGAAGCTCCGGAGGGAATCATCGGATCTCCCGCTTAAGGGGACGCTAGCACAAACGCGTTAGAAACGTGCAGTACTCTCTAGTAAGGGGGAGCGGCCACAGCGTCTTACGCAGCCATTTACACATGCCGGAACGTGCACCGCGTTTGCCGACGCCATTACATGACTGCTGAGAGAGTATACCCCCCCGTATTCATAAACGCTCATCGACTTGAACTTGACTTGCCACCGCCTTGGGCAGCGCGTTCGAAACGCATTGAAGGTAAGGCGGAGAGGCCACAGCGTCTTACACCAGCTTCTTACACGGGCCGTAACGCGCTAGCACAAACACGTTAGAAACGCGCTAGAAACGCGGCCTTTCGTTAATGTTGGGTATTTATTGCCATCGTGGTGCGTGTGTCTATGTGCGCTTCGTGGCGTAGTAGGCTAACGCCGCGCGCTCGGAAGCGAGGGGTCCCTGGTTCGATTCCGCGCTACGGACACAAGTTCGTATTTTTCTCATTTTTCTCAGACTGGTTACACACTACTACTACGACGACGGGGACGGAACGGGTGCCGCTATAAGGAGCTTCGCTCCTAAAATGTCCTTCAATTTATTGGACGGTCACCAGCGATCGAGTCTCGCCCATTCCGCTCGTTCTTGAGGCTCTTGCTTTTCTTCAAGTCATTGCACATTCGGAAAGCAACGATCACCGCCCTGCTCGTTTTGCCGCTGAACAGCAATAAACACGCACACGCTTCATTCATTACGTCGTAAGCTGGCATACGCGGCCTCCAACTTGTATAATTGCTGCGCTCCTAGTCCAAACAGGGGCACACGCTTCGTCTAGTCGCCATCGAGATATAGCTCCAAACGCGTGTCATTCTATAAACCGTGACTTCTATCGAGCAGCAAGCATCGAACACGAGGCAAACTGTGAACGCCTCAAGACAGCATAAACATATTTAATAAGCACCTACACGGCCGAATTCACGAAGTTTATCGTTCGTTCGTGATCTTTTCCATTGCCTGGCCGCCTTCACCAATGAAGTTCAAACTACGGATTTCAAATGATAACTTATTTGTCGAAAACACCAAGAATGTCGCGGCTTACTAATGAAAGTGTATGCACATTATCTAGTGGTGTTTTTTTTTTCTTTTTTTTTTTTTTTTTACTAAACATGGTGCAGCGAACGTGCTGTTTTTTGTTACTTACTGGTTTAACCGCGCTGAAAATGCTAATCTGGGCCCGAATTGACAAAAACTTCTTACGCTACAATTGTTGGTAAGGAAGAATTTCAGCCAATCCGGATGCAAGACATACTATTATCTAAGGCGGACGGCCAACGGCACAGAGCACGTACGAAAGAAAAGCGTTGTAAATTTGGCCCCTAATGTTTTGTAGTTTGTGTGCATGCATGTAGCAAAATAAAAGCGTTTTTTTTTTGTTTTTTGTAGCCGTTAAGCTGGCACTGTAAACCACGGGGATGTGGGACTTAGTGCAAAAATTATCCATATATCCCAGTCACATATGTGTAGCTATGTGCACAAATGTTGTAAGTAAATTTGTTCTCATCTTTATACCTCCAGAATCAGGTTTGGGTGGAATTTTATCTTACGAAAGAATTCTCACGTAAAGCTTTTATGAATACGGGCCCCCGTCCCGTGCCTTATGCCACCAGGACGGTCTTCGTATGGAATACCACTGTTTACTGGAAGATTACAGCGCACGAGGCAGCTCCAGAGGCATGTATAGGGAGAGATGTATATTCTCGACAGTGAATCTTCAAGGTTCCCGTTTGATGGCTATAAGGTTACGATTACTGCATCACTACGCCACGCGTTGATCTGATTCTGCCGCTACTACACCATGCAAATCGAGTTTTTTCACTCGTACCGAATAAGCGCGTGAGCTTTGCTTTCTTTTCCTTTTTCGTTCCTTGTTCATCGAAACGCGGCCCGCAAGCTTAAAGTCATGGCTTCCTACATGGTGATACCACGAATATCACTTGATTGCGGTTTCTCATGCAAAAAAAAAAAAAAAAGAGAGAGAGAAACCGCATTACTTGCCCACAAGGAACAGAATAAAATCGTTCCAAGTCGCGAGAACCACAACGAGCAACCAGCATTACTTTCCCGTCGGCGGTGGGAGACATACGCTTCAGGCTTGCGTGGGCGTAAGAAGCTGAGTTGTCTAAAAAAACGAAGGGAACACAGGTGCGCCCTAACCAAACAGTGAATACGCAGCTGTGCCTGTCAGAAGCAGTCGTAACCAACCTAACAAACAACAACATCGACGCTTTGCCGAGCATCGGGTCGAAGCAAGAGCATTTGAATGGTGAAAACGTAAGGCTGAGCTCGATGATGAAAAAACATATCCATTGACCCATTAAATCCTATATTTACACAGGTCTGGAGATGCCATAAATGTGCTTTTTTTTTTCTGTAAAGACCTGACCACACGTACCACGTCAGCTCGCGTCTGATAGCGGAAAACGCGACAATTAACGCCCAAAAACCGTCTAAAACCAAATCCCTTCATAAAATCAAGATTTTCTCTCTCTCCTCTTCGGGATTCGATACGCGCCTGTCGTACGTGTCTGGCGAGAGGGAGACGCTCAAGTGTCGCCCAGATCTGTACATTCCAGATTTCGGCGTACGCGCCCCTGGGAGGTTGGAGAAGGCGAGGGCAAGATGTGCGTCCACTTAAAACCTGTGACCAAAGGTGGGGAGGACCCTACAAATTTCTGGAATTTCGCTTTATCCAAATTCTCCCTCCACACAATGGCCTATATACCGTGCATACCCGGCCCTCACGATGTTCATGTCCCGAGTAAATTGCCCTATTGGAAATAATGCGAACATACGAAATAGTCACTCTTTACTTTTCTTCGGGCTGTTCTTATTCTGTTGCATCTTTATTACATCCCCTTTGCTGGCCGTTGTTCAGGTGTCAGCAGTCGATAATGCGGCCCTGCAGAATTCTCCGGTTTCTTGCGGCCCTGCAGAATTCTCCGGTTTCTTTCTTCCAACAACCACCGACAGTAGCTTTTTTTTTTTTTTTCACAATCAGACTAGGGTGCCCGACCGCTCAATTACTGCCCCAAATATTACTGGGCCGGTATACTAAAAGGATTCCTTTCCCTGCTTTCTATTCCTTTTTTATCATTCACCGTTTCACGCCATGCCTATACCGATGATAACGTGCGCGGATGCGGAGCGCCTCTCGGACCAGTGACGAAGCGCGATAAGGAAAATCGCTGGAATCGAATGGTTACATTATACCGGCCTAGATCTTCGCTTTATTCCTGTAACTTTAGTTATCTGTGGGTTTCCTACAACTGCCAACGGTTCTTGGCACATCACCCATTATAGCCAGCGTAACAACGTGCTCTGCATGGTAAACCCACCACAAGCGTGTTGCGTCTCTGTCTTTTCATTGAAACACTGCAGCTCGTCGCTTACGTCGGGAACGATTCACTTCGCTTTCGTAAGCTCCGCCAAAAAATCCCGACGCAACACGGCCGCATCTATAGGAGCAGATGTACGAGCGCACAGAGGTTAATAGCAAGATATTTTAGGCGCTTGTATCCGGCGTTGAAGAGCTGAGTCCACTCAGGGCAATCTCTTATCTAATCTTGAATGTGCACAAGGTTAACTGGAGTCTCTTCTATAGACATTCGACAGGTCGAAGAGATTTCACTGCTTATACACAACGAGCTACTAAGTATACCCGTATGAATTGAAATGTATACTTGTTAGAACTTTCTCTGAGAGAAACAGCGTACTTGTGCAACAGCACCAAACCAACTCACTAAAAACAGTGCCCTTGAAAGCGCAACACTGCGCCATCTTCTTTTGCCCTTTGATGTCGCCAGTTTGCAACGGCTCACATTGAAGAGAGGCACAGGTGCTTTTCAGACTGTTGCAAGCAGGTGCAAAAACCATGTTGCCACAGCGCTTACTCTTTCGAATAGGTGAATATGTATACCGGCCCGAAAGTTGTTCTCGTTGTAGAAGCCTGCTTCAGTTTCACGGACTCGCCAAAACATAAGTACGAGTATTTCTGAGCCGAACATTGCTACATGGCTCGATGCTTTTGGATGCTTACCGGATTAACAAGCCGATTATCACATGTGGGGGGGGGGGGGGGGGGGGGGCGCGGCGAGCTCCCGATGCTATATATGCGTTGATAAAGTATCCACATCTCTTCACTGGCTCATATTGCAGAACGCTGAAATGGGCGCTTCCTGAAAACGCTATTTAACCAAGGCTCCGTGTACCTTTGGAAAAACTAAGTATAGATGATGGTCGTCACGCCCAACACAATGCGTTTTGCCACGGCCAAGCGGGCACGTTTACGAAGATGGCAGCTGTAAAATGTCCGTAGTGATATACGAGAAAAACTCTGCATTTATTTATATGTGTGGGCGACACGGGGATTAAAAATACTGGCTTCACGCGATGAAGAGTTTTGCTTCCATTTGCGGATTGGTAGGGCCACGCAAGAACATCCGCAATGGCGTATTTATTCGACAGACACCAAAAGTGCGTGCTGAACTTTTTAGACTTTTTTTTTAAATAACTTTTTAGGCCGCGACTTATGTGTCGGTGCGCTACTAGGATGGTGAATGGTGTTACACATTCTCGGCTCTCATCAACTGATGTACAGTCATCTGGCAACGGGTACAACATGTGTCACTGCCTCTCCCCGACACGTTCTTCTTGATCAACGGCATTTGCCTCGGAAGCTACAGCCAGATCTAAGAGGATGATGCTAGCTGCGTGCGCGACGAAGTCGTCGCGTGTTTTCGCGCACGTGCCAGCGGTGCACACACGCACGCACTTACCCAGTAGTGGGCCAGAGTGTTGATCTGGAAGGTTCGCGTGATCATCTCGTCGGGCAGGTCGAGCAGCCGCTTGCCGGACACGACGCCGGCGTTGTTGACGACGATGTCGACACGACCGACGTCCTCGCGGACCCGGGCCGCGGTCTCGTACACGGTCTTGCTCTCGGCCACGTTGCACACGTAGGGCCAGGCCTTGCCACCGGCTTCGCGGATGAGGCGCGCCGTTTCCTCGTTGCCCGCCCGGTCAATGTCCCAGAGCACAAGGCGCGCCCCGCGCTGCGCGAACCGTAGCGAAAGCAGGCGGCCGATGCCGCTGCCCGCCCCCGTCACCAGCACCGTCTCGCCGGCGACGCTCTTGCGGTGCAGGTACTGGCGCGGCACGAACTTCATCACGATCGCCTCGGCGATGTAGTACAGCACGAGAAACAAGTTGTACGCGATGTGCCACACCTTGTTGCCCGATCCCTCCATGGTGATGGCTGATCCTCTTCGCTCTCCGACGAGACCGCTGTTGCTACACCACGCCCCTGAATTCGTACTCACACGGAGATCAAGAGAACGGCTCAACTCCGCCGCAAGCCACGTCGGTGTTTTCTTCCCGGTCTGTTCGTTCACGGCCCGACGCCGCGCACGCTGTGCGATAAACTTGCAGCTGAGGGCCCCTTTCCGTCGAAGTACGCGGTCTCCCTCTCTCTCACGCTCTTTCTATCTCTCTCTCTGCTACGTCACAACGGGTCCCGTACAGAGCAGGAAACTTTCTCGCCGCTGTCGCCCTTCACCTCCCTCCAACCCCTTGTCACCTCCCTCCCCCCATGATGAGCAGCTGGAGGGAATGCTGTTTTTCCGCGGGCGCCGAGAGAGTGAAACTCCTTTCTCCCTCGCTCTCTGACTTCCAAACTCTGTCTCGTCCAGTGGGCATTGCCTTCTCCGTCCCTACTACCGCTACTACGGGCTCCCACTCCTTCCTTGCCGGACGAAGGTTGTTCGCTCGTTCCCCGAGTTCTCGCAGTCGTTCCGTTGTCAAGTGTGGTGTGGAAGCTCGCGAGTTTCGCGCGTCTCGCTTCTGTGATCTCGCCCTGTCGGCGATGGCAACAGCGGGGACCGGCGGCCCCTCACCAACGTCGTCACGTGCTTGTTGCTTGCCACGTGGTTGCGAGCGTTCCAGACACTTTCACTCTCTCACCTCTCCTCCTTTTCGACACCCCCGCACCTAGATAATTTGCTATCTTTCCTTTGTCGTTACTCGGTCTCCTCTTCCTGTCTGCTCGGTGTGTACTTTTCTCGTCGCATCCACCAATTTGTCTCGCACTCTTTCCCCGCCTTTATCGCTCCCTCCGCTCTTTCCTCACACCGACTTTTCTTTTTTGTTATCTCTTTATCGCAGCCTCCTCGGACGACTTGTCAGTGGCAGCTCGCGGCTCTCTTTAGGCGAACTCCTCCGAGCATCGAGGTATTCAAGAAAACGTTCCGCAGAAATCGGCGTTTCTTGTTGCAAGCTTCCAAGTTCCAGCCTTTCTGGCTATCGGTGCAAAAACTGTCTATACAAAATAGCATGAGTCTCAGCTGTCCCGAGAAGGCATTTTCTTGTGTGTTGTGCTCCAACACAGGGACGTCGCATTCCAAATAAAAAAAGAAGGAAGGAACCACCTAAAGTTTTCCGAGCACGTGACGGAAGCGGCCTATCATTTCTCCAAAGCTCAGTGATAGTTCTTTGGGTGCAACTGCTACGTTTTCTTATTCGTAGGAAAAAGCTCGATGGGCGCTGCCTCGTCAGAGGGTAGTCTGTCGCAACACCTGACAATACAACTAGGCTTCGGTTGGCCTTCTGTATTTAGTTTCCTTATGCACGAAATCCCAGAAGCCTCCTCCTCCCTCCACCTGTTTTTTTTCTTTCTTTTTTTTTTTTTATGATGAGCCAGCCCTTGCCGATAAACTCGGCCACGTGGCTGTTCGCAAAATATCGCGCACCCTCTGTCCTGAAGAGACAAGAGTTCTTCTCTTGATCAATACTGGTTTCGATCGGTATTTGTTTTGCTATGGGCGGACGTTGTTCAATCCACACCTAGCATCAAGGAAATATCAGCAGCAAGGTGCGCATCGATTGTTTGGTGCTGGGTCAACAGAAAACTTGAGCAGTCACCGGTAATGTGGCTTTTCGCCGTTGCAGGTGTCAATCGTCGCGCAGTAAGACACATATAAGACACATAACGCCCAGTTTTTTACAGAGAAGCTGTATACCTCTCGTAAGTCGGAAAATTTCGTGGCGTAAACACAAAATTCCAGGTTAACAATTGAAGGCAAACGACATATTTTTTTTGCAATCAGGCATATATATATATATATATATATTATATATATATATATATATAATATATATATATATATAATACTTGGTGACAACAACAAAGCTCAGCTCTTTTTGTCGATGCAACTAGTTACGGATCGGGCAACCGCTACGCTATTGCCGTGGTCGATGAGAATGGTAAATTAATAAGCGCGGCGTCACTAACGAGCTCAATTCATGCTGCCGAAGAAGCAAGCATAGCACTTGCAATTACAATGAGGAGAAGCTCCACGATTTTCTCCGATTCCCGTACAGCTATTAGGAACTACTCCACCGGCTTCGTCTCAATGGAAACACACAAGTTACTTATACACAGTATTAATACTCATAATTACCAGCAACCGGATAGCTCACACTTAGTCTGGTTTCCGGCTCATCGGGGCCACTCGGTCAGCCCCAATGGCTGCAATCCTAACGAGCAAGCTCACTCTGCTGTGCGAGATCTCACATGCCGCGCATCAGATCGGGAACTGCTCCAGGATGACTGCGGCTCCTACAAAGACCCACTTAGCACTTTTCACGAAATCACCTCACACTATAGGGACGGCAGGAGGTTTTTTCCTCCCCCCCCCCATCAGAAGCTGAACAGAGCTCAGGCAGTCACATTAAGAATGCTTCAAACTAAATCTTATCCTACATCTTTTGTGCTTAACAAAATTGACCAAGAATTTCCCGCGGAATGTAAAAGTTGTGGACACACTCCGTGTCTATTTGATCATATGTTCTGGCTGTGCCCCAACCAAAGGGCTTCGGACTTCAACAGTGAGGAGGACTGGAGTCGACGCATATCCAGCGAAGTCCTCCAAGATCAACTCCTGGCCGTCCGGAGAGCTCATGACATCGGGAAAGCCTTTGGCCTACCGGTGCCTACGTGGGCGGAGCCACCGACTTAGCCTGGGGGCTTTTGCCCTCGGGCCCTAGTTTCTCTGGACCAAAATAAAGTTCTTGCCATGCCATGCCATACTTCGTGACGTCACCACGCTTTCATATATAAAAGGGAAACCCGTCTAGCAACTCATTCAGTTCATTCTAAGACTGCCATGGATAGACCACGGAAATTAAAGACAACAGAAGAACAGCGTGAATACAATGCTCAACCATGTGTGGTGTTTGATAGCAGCTTCGCTGGACATTCACGCTCGTTGGGCGGGATGGCGGCCAACTTTTTTCTCTCTCTCTCTCTCTCTCTTTTTCACATGAGGGAACCCTGGCTTTTTAAAGCAATGCGTCGTTAGTCACTGATAGGTTAGACAGCAAATACCCGGCATATAGTAAACATGTATATGTTTTTACTTTGATTTGTATAACTTAAGGTATTAAGTCTTTAAGGCTGGAAGCCAAGGTAAAGCGCGAAGAGAGACCTGGTGCAGCACAGATAACAGCGTCGCCTTGTTTTCCAACTGCACTGACGAAGACAAGTGCTGTTGTCGAAACGTTGGCTTCAGCTACCTTCCCTGTTCTACCACTGTTAATCGCTTCAAGCCTCCATCTCCCTGTGAACCGCTCCCCTGTTTTGGTTTTCCAACTAGATTTTCTAGTGAGTGATTCGGCCGCTACACGGAAGAGGGCGCGAACTGTATAGGTTGAGCTTCTTTTGAAGTCAGAGACGCGCAGAGCAAGATTAGTTTTGAATAAAGGATAAGGAACACTGGTCACAGACCCCGTGAACGAGGCGCAGACGCCGGACCAATTTCCAAAGCCGATTTAACAGCTTCCGAAAATAATCCCACGAAAGCAAGGACAGTTAGTAATGGGGCCTCTGGTGCGCCAGCGAACGCCGGTTGCTGTTCAAAGACCGAGCCAGAGCCCAGAGTTGTCAAAACACAACAAAATATATTCTTCACACAAGGCAGGTACACACACACGTGCACACTTAGGCTAGACATATCCCAATCTAAGTGTTGCCCTGATTCTATTGCAAATTATCTTGCTGAATATTTTATACAATACTGAAAGCAACCTAAGGGGTCTATAATTCTTCAATTCTTTAACGTCTCCCTTCTTATGGATTAGTATAATGTTGGCGTTCTTCCAGCTCTCTGGTACACTTGAAGTTGTGAGGCATTGCGTATAAAGGGCCGCAAGCTTTTCAAGTATGATATCTCCTCCATCTTTGATTAAACCTACTGTTATTCCATCTTCTCCAGCCGCTTTTCCCCTGGTCGTGTCTTTCAAGGCCCTTCTAACTTCATCGCTAGTTATAGAAGGAGCCTCTGTATCCGGTTCATCACTATTTCGAATGAAAGTAGCTTGGATGTTTTTGAACACTGTACAGGTCAGTATAGAATTCTTCCGCTGATTTTACTATGTCATCGAAATTGCTGATGATATTACCATGCTTATCTTTCAGTGCATACATCTTGCCTTGCCCTACTGCCAAGTTTTCTTCTTACTGATTTAATGCTGCGTCCATATTTTACGGCTTCCTCAATCTTTCCCACGTTATAATTTCGAATATCCCTTACTGTCTTCTTGTTGATCAGTTTTGACAGTTCAGCGAATTCTATCTGATCTACGGAGTTGGACATTTCCATGTTTTGTAGTTTCTTTATTAGGTAATTTGTGTCTTGGGAGAGCTTACCTACTGGTTGCCTTGGTGCCTTACCTCCCACTTCAATTTCTGCTTCTGAGATCAACCTAGTTACGGTTTCATTCATTACTTCTATGTTGTCAGATGGGTATTCACAAAACACAGGAAAATAATTAACGACAAGCAAAGAGTCCGACGCGTAAAGTACAAAATGAACAGGAACACTAAGTGTCCAATCGTATTCACCCGTGCTGGTCTTGAGCCGGACGACTTCGGCGTAGCTCGAGGCAAATTTCGAAGGAACTTCTTTCCGAAATGCAGACGCTCGATGAACTCGTCGACTAGCTTGCCGGGGAGCGACTTTCCAACTTCCTCCGACGACGGTCGGTCTTCACGTTACATCTCTTCACCGGAGCGGTCTGAACCTTCTTCCGATTCCCGCACGGCGTTTATATAGTCTCCGCCGGGATTCTCGAACCTTCCTATCGGAGTCGTGATCTCGTAGCATGGCCAAAGCCTGGAAATCTTCTAGTCAATTCTCGCATCTTCGACCGCCGCTGTCGGAGCGTCGTCGAGGAGGGGTGATGACTCTTCCTGTTGGCGCACGCTTGCGCTGTAGTAATCTCTCTATCTACTCGCCGGCTTAGAAGGTGTCTCGGCGCACTCTCTCTCTCTCTGGTTACCGTCGCCTCGTCGATGCTTCTAGACGTATAGACGCCGTTGGTCGCGTCAGCTGTTTGAGGCGTATGCGCTCTCCCCCTCTCTGGAAGCTGCCGCGGGGCCGGCGTGTTTCTTTCGCTGGCATGCGTGACGCGCGCTTTGATTACGCGCTCTTTTGTGACAAACACGGATGAAAAGAAATGGCCGGCTAAAGTGTACAAAATGTGTACCTCAAAAGCGTGAACACAGAATGGAGGATGAGGTCAAGGAAGTTGGCAACCAAGTACAGGGTAATTGAAAGGGCATATAGACAACCAGGAGTCATCAAAAAGAAAGTGAGAGAAATAGAGACGGTAAATTGGATGCAAAGGATGGGAACAAAAATGTGAAGATTTGCATAAGTAGCAAGAAAGAAATCAGGAGGGCAAATCTCTATGATAACGCAAAGGGGAGTGCCTTGCTATTTGAGGCCCAAGCTGGCTGCCTGAGGACAAGAAAATACCGGAGCAACTATGCGCCACAGGATAAAGCATGTAAAAAAGAAGAAGAAAAAACTGTCAGCCCTTCCACTGGGGTGGAGATGGAAGACCAGCGAAGCAGTACTATGGGGGAGGGGGGGGATTATGTATTTCCAATCATGACTATTAGGATGTGATGGTGTAATTGGTTATTTGAACTATTAAAGAATGAGAAATATATATATCCATTGGTTTTCATTTATTTAGTGACCACAGGGACCATGGCCTTATGGTCGCTACGGTACACCGCCATAGGGTGTACGGTAAAGGTTGGCACGTTCTTCATAAACACGTTACCAACGCCGCGCGCGTTCGGTGCGAACGCGGGCAAAACACCACCGCCGTCGACAACAGTTCTGCGCGTTGTTTGTGTGACCGCACACAACCGCTGCCAAAACGCTGGCGTGAGCAAGCGCGCCAGCAGCAGCGGGCGAAGGTTCATGCGGGCTATCGCTTCAACGGAAACTGAGTGGCGAAAGCACAGCGCATACAAATGTAGGAGCCGTGTTGCAGATGGCTTTCAAGATACGGTGCGCGCGACCGCCCGGCGATAGGGTGCCTACATGCGACGCCGTTTTACGGCGTTGCATGTAGGCACCTTACCCGGCGCCCAGAGAGAGTGGGCGGCACAGGCGGTAGAGGCCGGCAGGACTGCGCGCATGCGCCGCAGTGGGAGAGCGGGCAAGCACACGCACAGTCTATAGGGTACCTCGATGCCCTCCTCGCCCGTTCCTCCCATTCCACTGGGAAGTCGCGTTTGCTCTCCGCCGTGCGTTCGCTCCCCGTGAAAGCGTGCGTCCCTCGCCCTCGCGTGCTTTCACTCGCACATACAGCATACGGCCAATTCGAGTTTTTTTTTTTTCTACATCCGGACGCGACCATCGCAAAGTCAGCTCTTAACAGCTTCGCTGTATAAAAAAAGCCCCGGAACGACTCGGCACATTGTAATAGAATGCCAAGATATTGACCCAGCGAGGCCCGCAGGGAGTGTGCACATTCCAAAAGCATTGTGATTCAAAGATTAACTGAAATATTAGCTGTTCAGCAGTCGGGATAATTAAGAGACAGTCAAAGTATTGGTGGAAGCAAAGCAGGGAAGATATTGATATAACTGGAATCATTGCAAGCACATGGTAATGGTACAGTATAGTGGTAGAGGTTTTAAATAACAAAGTTAAAAATCGACATCAGATGGACAAAATCGTGTAACATGCAAAAATTGTAACAATGCTCGAAATATATTTTATTCCACGGCGATTACAATGTGTCGGTTCGACAGCTTTTTATTATTAATATTGTTTTTCTTTACATTAGAATGACCGGAAATGAAGTCTAAAAAGAAAGCAGCATTTGAGCGGGAAATGGTGGATAACCTATCATATACGGGTAAGAGGAAATCTACAATAAAAGCCTGGAATTACTTAATGACCGACCCTGTCGTTTCGAAGCCAAACAAGACATAATAAGCTATTTCTTGGATTTCTATATCAAGGCTTGTAAGCAGCAAAGGTGGAGAGCAATTAGCCAGGAAACAATAGAATCGCCTTTTCGAGAGAACAACAAGCAGAACAAAAACAACACCGCGCTTGTTTAGGTAGCTGCCGCTGCATGCGTGTTCGTCAACTATATCGTGTCCCGCCGACCGAAACGGCCGGAGCAACATGCCTTACGTTGGCCTTACGTTCGTATGCAAGTGGGAATGGTGGGAGGGCGTCCTTGAACCATCCGACGACGGCCTCGCGGTGAGCGAAATGATGTCATCTTTTAGGTCTCGCGGGACATCGTTCACGTGATGGGAAAAGTGAGCCTACAATTGATTCTGCACAGTCCTATGTGCTTTCAACCAGCCGTTCCGCCTTGCGCTGATTGCACGAGCGTCGTGTACGCTCATAATAGCGTTCCCGATAAACAGCTGTGTGCAGTATCTCAGAGCGTGAAATCTGAGCGGAGCGGAGCGTAAGCGGCGCTCTGCTAAAACTGTCTACTATATAGTCTGAGCAGGAACGGATAGTAACGTCTATAGCTAAATGTAATTCTTTACTTGAGTGCTGAAAAACTTCGATGGTGTTTCTTGTCGGTCTGATTTCGTGCACCACCGAGATGCGACGCTTGCAAACTCTGCTGGCGGCGCTCCTCATCGCCGGCGTATAGGGTGCCTCAATGTCCCCCTCGTCCGCCGCTGCGGCCGAGGAGGACATCAAGGCACCCTACGTCGGCGTTGCGAGACTCTCGGCAGTTGCACTGTAAATTTACACCCTTACGAGTGAAAAAAGGGTGTACATTTGTCTATAACTCACACCTATACACCGTTTTTTGCGTGTAAGGGTGCGAGTTACAGACAGGTTTACACCATTATTCACTTTTTAAGGGTGTAAATTATTTTACAGTGTGCCGTTGCGTTGTGTGCCGTGGCGCCGCCCCCGTGTGAAAGAACCCTCTCCAAGGAGCTCCTGCGCAGGGCTAAACCTTGTAATCGCGGTCAATGATTCGCCCCTCGGGCGAAAATGCCATATTTGTTTTCAGCGATATGTTGCAATTATTAGATACTTTCAAATTAGGAGACGCAAACGGCCTGCGTTCCCGAATCTAAAGCTTCGTATTGAATGTTACCAACTTGATAAGTTTACCGTTTCCCCTAAATGGTAGCCAATCCCATGACAGCGACTCTTGCAATTATTGGGTGCACGTCGTGCCGTCTTTCGTGCGGAAAGAATGCAAGTCGTGATACACGCACGTACGTTGTCGGAGAGTACCAGGTCCAGGTGTACAAACTCAGCCAGCAAAGCGTAGGCCGCCATAATGGGATACTGCTTTTTCCTCTGACCACCCCGTGATTGCTGGATTACTTTTTGAATAGCGCTCAATGTCATTTCCTCGTGTACGTCTCACTCGCTCCTTTCCTCGCGCCAGTGATTGCCTTAATATCTCGGTACATTGTGTAATATGAGAGTTCCTCGCAATCCTTGCTAACCAATTATTTCCTCCTCTATGGCGAGAATAAAGATGGTGGATTTTTTTTTTTTAGAGGAAGATATGCGTGAAAAATGGAATGTCGCAATTGAGCGCACTCAGGTGAAACTCGCGTTTGGTGAAGTTATATATAGCTATGTTTGATCAGTAAAGCACAGCCCTCTGCCGAAAAGTAAAATAAGTTCAACGCACATCGAACACTGAACGAGGACAGTGAAGCCGTAATTTTGGGCAGCGGATGTTGCGGAGACAGAGCAGAACGCCGGTCTTAATTATAAGGTACACTTAAAGCGAGAACGCAATCAAAACTTTTGATTCGTACACGCTTCGGCAACTTAGAGAACAGCAGTTCCTTATATATACGTCAGCCTTGCGTGATGTTCACTGGCGTAAAAAAGAAAAATATAGAGCTTTATGACTACATCAAGAAAAGTCTTGAGAGTTACCTATTTTACGATATATTTTCCGGAAACTTGTATATGTTATATTGCGCATTGCCTTCTATATGCATTTCAAGGTTACCTCGAAAACAATGACGTAAAATATTTATTCCCGTTAAAAAGTCAGATGCATGCTAAACTCTGTGCATCTGGCTTAATCATACTCTTGCCGTCGTTTTTCCAGACAATTCACGCTAATTTGACGTAAACCACTGCGTAGTTGGAAGCGCGACGAAAAGAGACCGTGAGGTGCTTTTAGAACATCGCGAGATGGCATGACAATCCAGGATGTACGATAAAAACCCCAATACACCACACAATGTTACTCATCTCTTTGCTTAGGCAAAGAAAATCGCCTTTTTTTTTTTTTTGTCACAGCAAACATCGGGACATAAAAACTTGGTCCATGCACATGGCGGTGCTGCTCTTGGAACCTCTAACGGTTGCATTTAAACAGAAAAACGGGTTATTCGTGTTTATAACACACAAGTAGATCAGAAGAACTGACTTGAAATGCGGTTATGCCATTGAGCTGTCGGCGGCTCTCAGGAGCAGAGCAGCCGCTAAAGTACGTACGTTTTTCGCCCCCTATAATGCTTACGATCGGGTGTGCGTGGAGCTGTGAATTATCACAGATGACAGTTAATCTTGTAACTAATCCCTTTTTTAGAAGTTCTACAATATCAATGTAATCACATACGTAGCAAAGATTAGAACGATAGTGCAGAAATGATCGAAAGAAAAGAACTAGATCATGAGACGTTCACAGAGGACCGCGGAACATAGCCGTAGCCATCCGAAGCTAATAAAAATTTAAGTGTAAGGCAAAGAAAAGAATAGCAACAATGACCAACTTGGGAACAGAAAATCTTCGTGGTAAGTAAGATACTAAACTTACGTTCTATTTGGTGCAGTTCTTAAGTTTACCCGCACAATATAAACTCGTTCTATCTTTAAAAAAATCGCTGGTTGTTATTCGGAGAGAGAGAGGGAGGGAACATAAGAAGTGATTGGTCAGTGAAGCATTCACGAAGTCGAGAACTTATTCACGAAGACGGGTCACTAAAGAAAACCTCAGCCACGTGCCGCCTATATATATATATATATATAATAGACTGCTAAGTCAGCTACAGAGCGTTGGACTTGGGCTATGTAGTCTTTGCTATGCAAGGATTCTCCTAGCACGCATAAAAAGCACTCGCTGGTTCCGCAGCACCATGAAGAATTATCACTGCACATCCCTATCGTCAAACGAATCACTATCTTCGTACATGCGCACGAGACATCAATAAGTTTAGATAAAGCAATTTTTTTACAAGATCATGCATGAAGTGCTGATGGCGCGCCGCCGTGAGAGCCATCTCGTTTTTCTATAACAAACTGCTGCTCGAAAAAGGTCAACACATCACCATTTTTTGTTGGGCGCGGACACCGCAGCCGCGCCAGCATCTATTGCCACGCTAAGCACAGAGGCCAAAGGTGATGATGATGATGATGAAGCCTATCACGCCTGTGGCTCCTACCCACGGAGGGGGATTGGCCAAGAAAGGTGCAGAACAGGCTGCATCTAGACGATCTTTTCTTCTTCTTCTTCTTCCTGGGGTTTTACGTGCCAAAACCAGTTCTAATTATGCGACACGCCGCAGTGGAGGGCTCCCGATTAATTTTGACCACCTGGGGTTCTTTAAAGTGCACTATACAACGCAAACACACGGGCGTTTTTGTATTTCGCCTCCATCGAAGTGGGGCCTTATCCGGGACCATAAAATGTGATAGGAAACCCACACTTTCCGCCTTCACTAATTCTCACGCGATGGTAAAACTTGTGCACGAATGGCTCAGTCACAGGCTTATTCTGCGGGCATTATAAGCTCACAACTCCTTCTGGGGAGTTATAACTGTATCTCCCGTATTTGACCCCACCTTCGATTGTTTTCACACTCCGCAAGTGGAGTATACGTTTTCTTTGCTAGGGAACTGAAAAAACATCACAGCATATCCACGGGGTGAATGATGATGAGTGGGCGATGCTCCGGAGAGAATCATCGGATCTCCCGCTTAAGGGGACGCTAGCACAAACGCGTTAGAAACGTGCAGTACTCTCTAGTAAGGGGGAGCGGCCACTAGCGTCTTACGCAGCCATTTACACATGCCGGAACGTGCACCACGTTTGCCGACGCCATCACATGACTGCCGAGAGAGTATACCCCCCGTATTCATAAACGCTCCTCGACTTGAGCTTGACTTGCCACCGCCTTGGGCAGCGCGTTCGAAACGCGTTGAAGGTAAGGCGGAGAGGCCACAGCGTCTTACACCAGCTTCTTACACGTGCCGTAACGCGCTAGCACAAATGCGTTAGAAACGTGCTAGAAACGCGGCCTTTCGTTAATGTTGGGTATTTATTGCCATCGTGGTGCGTGTGTCTATGTGCGCTTCGTGGCGTAGTGGTTAGCGCCGCGCGTTCGGAAGCGAGGGGTCCCTGGTTCGATTCCGCGCTACGGGCACAACTTTCGGATTTTTTTTTTCATAAAACGCCGGAAGCGTTCTCCGGAAGCCGGAAGCTGGCTTCCGGAACCGGAAGCGGAACCGGAAGTCGGCTTCCGGTTATACTATACGTATACATATATATGTATATATGGGTATACGTACATATACGGACACACAACGCCATCTATTGAGCAATTCATAAAACTAGACGTGGCTACCTACTACGACGGGGACGAACGGGTGCCGCTACAAGGAGCTTCGCCCCTAGGTAGGTAGGTAGGTACAACTTTATTCGACAATAGGTGTCGTTCAAGGGGGGAGGTAGTCTTTTAGGTCATGCCTGACAGCCACCTCCCCGGCTCTGTCCACGGCCCGGAGCTGATCCTCCAGGCTGGTCCCGGCGAGGATATTATTCCATGCCCGGGATGAGGGAGTGGCCATGAGAGAGTGGGGGGGAGGGTCCTTCCGGCAGTCCCAGATAATGTGGTTGAGAGTGGCGATCTCTCCACATAGCTTACAGTGGGGGTCTATTAGCTCCGGGTATATGTAGGAGAGGATCTGGGGGCAAGGAAACGAATGCGTCTGTAGGCGACGCCAGGTCATTTCTTGACACTTGGTCAATTTAGGGTGAGGTGGTGGTCTCGATCGTCTCGTGATTCTATAGTAGGTGGTGATGTCACTGTAGGAGGTCAAAGGTTCCCTATTCGAGTCCTGCAGGTCGGAGGCCTGTCCCACCGCTCCGTGGACGAATCCTCGAGCATGTTGGTGGGCAGCCTCGTTCCCCGGGTTCCCCGAATGGGCCGGGACCCATACAAGTTCGATGGGGCAAGCGAAAACCTCTGCGTCGTCATCGTCCTCCCCGCTTCCATACTCGGGGGGAAATTGAGAACGAGAAGAGAGAAGGGGGTGAAGTAGTCGTAGCGTTGTAGGAGCTACGATGCCACGAGTGAAGTTGCTGATGGCGGCCTTGGAGTCGCTCAGAATTGTGGTGAAGCCTGCCGCTGCTGCAAGTGCGATGGCGACCTCTTCGGCTTCAACTGCGTTGGGGGCTCTCAGCGAGCATGCTGTGCGTAGACGGGACTCGCAGTCCCGGTTGTTGGGAAGAGAGACCACACTGATGGCGAAGTTGTTATTGGTTGGGTATTTGGCGGCATCTACGTAAGCCGCTTCCGGGTTAGACCCGTGAGTTTTATGGAGAGTCCTTGCTCTCGCTTTTCTTCTTTCATCGTGGTGGCCGGCCAACATGTTCTTTGGCATTGGCTTGATGAGGAATTTCCTCCTAATTTCTGGCGGAATCGTGGCAGGGTCATTGCGCGTGGGAGAAACCCTGTGGCCAATGCGGTCCAGGATCCAACGACCCGTCCTGCTTCCTTGAAGCCGGTATATTTGCGCAGTCCTTTGCGCTTCTAGGAGTTCCTCCAGGGTGTTGTGTAGGCCCAAACTGAGGAGGCGTTCTGTTGAGGTATTACGGGGAAGTCCCAGGGCGGTCTTATAAGCCTTGCGTATCAGGCGGTCTAGGCGATCGCGTTCGGTTTGTCGGAGTTGTAGGTATGGCAAAGCGTACGTGAAACGCGGCACGACAAAGGCCTGAATGATCTGGAGTAATTCCTTCTCCTTCATGCCCTGCCTGCGTGCGCTTACCCTGTGTATCAAGCGAGCCGTCTGATTTACCGATATGGCAAGGCGGTCTAGTGTGATATTGTTGTAGTGGTTTTTCTGCACGATGAGGCCAAGTATCCTAATGTGCTCCACTTGGGGTATTGGTGTACCATTAACCAGTACATTGATAATCGGTAGTGGAGATTTTATTCTTCGTAGGTCGGGAGGTCGGAGGATCATCAATTCAGACTTGCTTTGTGAACACTTGAGGCCTGCGTCACCCACATGTTGGACGACAACGTCCGCGCGCCTCTGGAGTGTCTCCTCTATCTGCCCGTCGGACCCGGTGGTCGTCCATAGCGCGATGTCGTCCGCATAAAGTGTGTGGCGCAGGCCCGGGATTGCATCCAGCTTGTGGGGTAGTGACCTCATTGCGAGGTTGAAGAGAAATGGTGAGAGAACGGCTCCCTGAGGGGTGCCACGGTCGCCGAGTTTGATCAGCTGGGAAGTGAGGCAGCCCACCGATAGCTCAACCGTTCTGTCGGAGAGAAAGGTACTAATATAATTGTATGTGCGCTCTCCAGGTTGTAGCGCGGCTAGACTGCTGACAACGGAGGAGTGCTTCACGTTGTCGAAGGCCTTGTGAAGGTCGAGTCCCAATAGAGCTTTGGTGTTTTTGCCACTGTCTGGTTTGATGATGTCATGGTGCAGCTGGATGAGGGCATCCTGGGTAGAAAGATGTGCACGGAAGCCCAGAATCGTGGGGGGAAGAAGGTTGTGCTCTTCTGCGTAATTTTGTAGGCGACAGAGCACAACGTGCTCCATCAGCTTTCCCAGGTAAGAGGTAAGGGAGATGGGTCGGAGGTTGCCGAGCTCGAGTTTCTTGCCCGGTTTCGGAATGAAGGAGACCCTGGCGTGCTTCCACTCTGCAGGTATTTGGCCGGATCTCCAACATTTATTCATGTATTTGGTGATAGCCCCCACTGATTTCGAGTCGAGGTTGCGGAGCATCTTGTTGGTCACTCCATCTGGACCTGGTGCCGATGTTGTGCGCAGCCTATGGAGTGCCGCGCAAACCTCGGTCTCTGAAAAATCAGCATCGAGTTGGGGGTTAGGGTTTCCCCGGTATTCTGGTAGCGTCGTTCTGGTGTTACTACCGCCATTTAAATTGGCTTGGGTATTGATATAGATATTGGCCAGTTCGTCAAGCAACTCCTCGTCCGAGCCCGGGTATTGGTGAATGATGCGTTCAAGACGTTTCCGGGTCTCGGATTTGGTGCTGTTAGGGTCGAGGAGATGGCGTAATAGATGCCACGTTTTTTTGGCGCCCATTTGACCATTCAGACTGCTACATGTTTGTTCCCACTGCTGACGTTCAAGCGTGGTGCCATGAGTTTCAATGTCGCGTTTTAACTTCGCGATTCGTCGTCGGAGTTTCTTATTGTGCCGTTGCCGCCTCCACCTTCGCATGAGGCCTTCTCGTGCCTCCCACATATGTAGGAGACGAGAATCTGTAGACGCCAGATTCTCCACACTCATTTCCTGCGTTGAGGTTGTGACGTCGCTCTTTAGGGTCTTAATCCATTCTCCGAGGTCAAGAATTGTGTCGGGGGCTGTTTCCCCCCGATACTGGCGGAAATGATCCCATTTGGTTATGCGTGCCGCCGTGCGGGTTCGTTTGTTAGGTGAGGTGAACACTGTTGTGACTAGGATGTTATGGTCACTGCCTACCGTTAATCCAATATTTTCCCACTTGGCTCCCGTCACATTTCTGCCCAGGGTAAGATCAGGGGATGTGTCCTTACATACGCTGTTTCCGACCCTTGTCGGAGGTTGCTGTGGATCGTTGAGGATAGTAAACCTTGTATCTTGAATGATTCCCCATAGTCTGGTCCCTTTAGGGTCCGACTTGGGGTAACCCCAATCGGGATGTTTGGCATTAAAATCTGCGGTGACGAGTAGTTGAGCGTCTTTGGCCATGCAAGATGCTTTCTTTAATATGGGAGAGAAGTCGGCTCCCCTGCTTCGCCCCTAAAAAGCGCATGTTTCCCACTGGAACAGCGAACATACTCCACCAGGGAGTATAAAACTCTCCACTGAGAAGTATGACTCGGGCCGTAGTATAACACACGAAAATGGAGGTAGTGCGTGCTGTTACTCCCATTTTCGTGTCATTTACGTGTATTTTTTCAAGCGGAGCTTGTATACGCTAGCCTGCGCGCCGGCGATGTAACGCTAAAAAACATAGCTGCTCTCAGAGCTGCACAGGTGGCCGGCACGCGCTCGTGCTCGGCACGCGCTAACGGGGAGGCCGCGTTTACAGGGGTATGAGCCATTGCTTAAGCGGGTATGAGCCATACATTCTCTTACGTAACGGACAGATTTAATTTTGAAGAAATTTTATGGAAATTCATCCAGAATGAACGCGCTCGTCGACGTGCCGATTCTAGCGTGAGGGCTTCCGAAGCCCAGGCCAAACGTCAGCGAAGAGCCGCCGACCCCGAGATGCGGGAGGCCCATGTTGAGGCCTAACATCAGCGTCGTCTAGCCCTCCAGGAACATGACAATGGTGGTGCACGCCTCGGCAACGCCAGCGCCAACTTCCCCGGTACGACGGCCAGGTTTCAACGCGAATTCCTAAACCGGAACTTGGAGCCAGCTGCAGTGCGCGTGACTCGGCTGTGGTTCGAGTACAACGTGGTACTCGTCAGTGCAATTCGTTCGGAGGAACACCTAACAAACACACGAGAAGCTTCGCTTACTCCCACTTCCTCGACAGGGGAGGGGCTACTAATTTTTTTCAGTCATTTTTATCGTCTACACGCTGCGTGTTCTGCACCTTTGACCTCGGCGCTGAGCGTGGCAACACGTGCTGACGACATGGTTTTGAAATATGGTGTACCCATAGCGATGCTGTTAGGTTTTCCATCCGGTATTTATCGACGTTCGTGTCCCACATGTCGGATGCACGCTTATATCACGTCTGTTCGGCTTTTCTGAAGTATAGTTGTAAGTCTGTGCCTGTCCTGCTTAACGCGTTTTTCGGCCTGTATATTATACTTATGAACTTGAACCAACTAGCCCAAATGAAAGTTTTATTGTTATTCCGGCAGTAGGAGTTATTGTATAGCGACCCCTCCTTCAAGTTCGCAAATAGACAAGTTTTTGAGTTATCGCAGATACGTGCAGGCGATGTCGTGCGAAAATGGCGGTCCTATACCGTCTAAAACTTAAGACATGTGCTGTAATTGAACGTGCAAGAGCAATATGTTACTAGTTGAACAACCAGTGTTTTAAATTACTTAAAAGATAATTTAGCGCTTATACACTACAAACCTTTTTTACCCCCTTAATGGCGTTTTACTGTGTCTGTAACTATCACCTTTACACTCTAGAAAAAGTCAATTTCAGTTGTTCATACTGCCCATAACACCCTTAGCACCAGAAGGTTGTTCATGGCGAACAATACATCCTTACGGAAGCGTAAAGTTTGTTTTGGCAATCAAAACACCCACACCGCCACTTTTGCTACAATATGTTTGGCAAAAGGGTGTGTTTGGTGCTCGATACCCCCTTAAAGGTGCAAGGTGGGCTACAGTGTACCACGTTTGCTCAGATTTAGCAATAAGATTGTATTTTCCAGCCAGCATCGTTTAATAACAAACTTGTTTGCATCCAGACTCCATCGGCCACAAGCAGATATAAGCCAGTGCGCGTCTATGCTGCATCTATAGCTTCTCCAATGGCGAAGTGCGCTTACGACGGCGCCTAAAAAAAAGGAGGGGAAAAAAGGAAAAAAGAATTTAGACGGAAAAATGAGGCAATCAAAGATGTCATATATTTTACTGAATGCTTCAAACCGGGAAAAAAGTGCAATCGTGTAGCGAAATTTGAGTGAACACTAAGCAGCGGGGACAGCAAAACTTTCTTTTAAAAGTTGTTATATAATACAGAATTATCTTCAGGCAGCGGCAATGCATATACTTTATTTATATGACGTATATGCGGCCACGGCGGCCGCATTTCGATGGAGGCGAAATGCAAAAACGCCCGTGTGCTTGCGTTGTAGTGCACGTTAAAGAACCCCAGGTAGTCAAAATTAAACCGGAGCCCTCCACTATACGGCGTGCCTCATAATCAGAACTGGTTTTGGCACGTAAAACCTTAGAAAGAAGAAAGAAGAAGTATATGACGTATTTTCTTCCGTTGTCGCCCTGCGCCGTGGCCCATACCCTCTTTAAGCCGGGTGATAACTAGTCTTTTGTCATGACCCAAACGCTTACCGTACAATATGTCTAAATTGTAGACCCCACGCCGCAGATTTCGGCCAAGATTCAGCGCAGCCGTCGGAATTACGTCGAAAAAAGAGAACGCGCTGCATAGATTTTGCTGCTGTGTGATGACTCAGCCAAAATACAACTAACGAGGTGTGGTCACTGTGGTGTCGGCGCATTGTAACGCAATATATGGAGACAATTAGGATCGCTAGTCGCTAATGCATTCTCTTTATGTTACATTAACGTACAGATTATTTACCATGACTGCCGCGCGAATCACCTGATTGCAACTGCATCATAAGTTTACTCGAGCCTAATCATACCAGAATGGCTGATAAGCTATATACTGCCATCTTGGTCGTTGTCTTAATAACAACCATTATGTCACATGCGTCTCTAGTATGCATTGCATGTAGTGTCGGAATAATCTTTTCGCGATGAAGCCCGCTCGTAGAAAAAAAAATGCCTAGCAAAAGTAATCCTCATTTCATCACGCAGCCACATTGCGTGAAGCTCGGCCAATTATGTAGGCCCCGACTCTGTATGTATGGATGGGCGTGTCGGTCGCGCCGCTGATGGCTCCAAGTTTTCCTTAGTCAGTCGATCAATAGATAAATCTTTGTCGCCTCCTGGAAGTCTCGATACAAGGTCATACCACGAAATTAAACGGAAGTCCCACGGAAAGTATATTTCCGGCCTATTTACGTCTTTGCTGCAAGTATATTGCCTGCCGCGAGATATATATCCACCCCATTCAGGTAGGCCGCGAATGACGTGACTTCCTGTTTGTTTTTCGGCCTATTTAAATTGAGCAAGAGATTATTAAATCGTGTGGTTTAATTTCCCAAAACTGGCACACAGTGAGTTATTAGGGACACCGAATGGGGGGATCCGGGTTCATTTTGGCCACCTGGGGTGATTTATAACGCGCCCATTGATCTAGGTAAACGAGCGTTCTTGCATTCTGTCCCTCATACCACATGTAAAAAAACAATTAGCGCAGCTTGCACTAAGTTGTGCAAGGCTGGAGAGACAGCGGAGCTGGTGATCACCTAGCTTCTTCCAGTTTCGCTTGCCTCGGCTAAGTTTTGCTAGGTCCGGCTAAGTTTTGCTAGGCTCGGCTATGTGTTGCTAGGCTCGCAGTCTTGGGGTTCTCGGGTATACACGCAAGCCACTTACGTCCCGTTATCCAAAGCTCTCTAATATTAATGTTAGCAATAGCAAACGTGGCGCCTTCTTCTTCTTCTTTCTGGGGTTTTTACATGCCAAAACCAGTTCTGATTATGAGGCACGCCGTAGTGGAGGGCTCCGGAATAATTTCGACCACCTGGGGTTCTTTAACGTGCACTACAACGCAAGCACACGGGCGTTTTTGCATTTCGCCTCCATCGAAATGCGGCCGCCGGGGCCGGGATTCGATCCCGCGACCTCGGGCTCAGCAGCGCAACGCCTTAGCTGACTGAGCCACCCCGGCGGGTTCGTGGCGCCTTCGGCACCGCGAGCGTGGAACTTCCTGTCACTTTCGTGAATATTGTAAATATATACTCTTAGTATTGTATATATAACCCCTCTTTACTCCTGGCTATTCGTTCTGTCCCTAACTAGCCTTCTTTAATTTCAATTATCTTTCTGCCTCATCACCCCGCCCTCCTGCTGGCCGATGTTCAGATGTCAGCCGTCGGTTAGGCAACTGCATAGCCGCTATACTGTGCCGCAGCAATTAATGAGGACACGTGCGATGTACAGAAACGACACAAGTCTTCAAAAAACCTATTTGAAGCCAACTTGGGTCACTGTGTATGCGCCACTAAGTATGCGCGGACTTCACGGCGCCGCCGCCAGAAGGCACGGCGTGTCTAAAGGAAGCGCGAGACTAAACTAAACGTGAGACTAAACTAAACGTAAAAGTGTACTAAACCGCGTAATCATCAAGAAAATGGGCCGCGGTCCCTTGTCGCTAATATCGCTGCAGGCTTAGTCATGCACCACGTTCGACAACTTTCGTGACAAAACGGGTTCCGTGTAGTGTCGGTCCAATTTGCTATTATTTAGGAGTGTTTCTATATAGGTCTCACATAGACCAGCTTCGCGTTAATGTTAGACGAGACCGGAATGGTTCTTGTGCATGACCAGAATTCCTGTCGATAAATATTACGTTACCATCAATTTTTATTGACATTCTATTAGTTCCGGAAGCAGTTCTGAAAATAAAATATGCAGCATTAAATAATATTTTACCGGCAAAAAGAAGAAGAAACGAGATCGGATGGGAGTTCGCTTTTGTGTGTGTGTGTGTGATCTCGTCCATGTATCGGTAGCCGAAGGGAACACACGCTGCACTGGCTCTGTGGTTATGTACAATTATTCATCTGAATGCAAGGTCACGTGTTCGATTTCTACCAGTAGCGGCCGCATTCCGGTGGAGGCATAACACGAGAACGCTCATGTATGCACGTTAAAAGTGGGGAAAAAAAAAAAAAGGGGGGGGGGGAGGGGCGGCACCTTATCCGGATCCTTCCACTACTGCGCCTCTCATTACGCCTGCGTTGCTTCGTGACCTTAAACCCCATAAATCAGGCAATATTTCTCTAAGAACCACCCTCAATGCAGGGATAAGAGGAAACAAAGGACAGAAATTGTGTCGATGTCTATACGTAAAGAAGGCAAACATTTTCTCTCTAGAAATTGCACCTCGGGAAATTATGCGTCAGGATTCGCAAAGAGTGATTTGCGAAGAGAACAAGTTGCGTCATTCCACCGGCCAGATTGGCTTTCAAAGCGGTTGTGCGTCCAGTTTCTTGCGAAAGTCGTAAAATTGTCTTGACGAGCCGAAGCAGCCGAATCGATCATCACCATGCAGCTTGTGGTGGAAAAGACGAAGAGAAGTCCTTGAGGAGATCCACAACAGCGATTTCCAAGGTCATGCGAAGAGCTTGAAGGCATCAGGAGAATGTATTCGGTGAAATTTCGCAAGAACGTTCGGCGAAGCTGTCGGATGGGTTCTAGTTCCATTCTTATGCCTTCGCCCGCATGAGTCCTTCGTCGGTTTACGTTGTTTGAATACCGCTAGCTACTTCGGTTACTCTGGTTAGATGGTGCAAGAGAACTTCATGATAGGAATATAAGCATCGCGGTGGTTTTCTTTATGCAAAAGTCTAGTATGTTGTCGCCTTGCACTGATTCGAGTCAACCCTGGCACACAGTCGGCCGACAGATGAGCCCAGCAGTGCATAGCACTCGCTTCATAATTTTCCCAATGGTAGGTATTCTGAATGGGCATAAGGAAATAAAAATTATTTACACATTTTTGTTTTCACTAGGAAACGCGGGGATGTCACCCTTGAGCAGTGTTAAGTTGAACGACCTTCGCTTGTATGTTTTATTTCTTTACACGTAGACGGATATAGAGAGACTTTCGTGTTAAGGTCGGCGACCTTTCCTTGTGTCTTTTATTTATTTTATGTAAACGGGTATAGGCAGACTTTGCAGAAATGCTTCCACATGTCTGTGGGCCCAGGAAGTGCGCACTCTTTGCCGATGGTCGCTGACCACACGTGCAGGGCATTTCGAACCGACAAACGCGTCAAACGGGTGCTGACAAACGCTTCACTTGTCGGCTGTCGCTGTTGTCGCTACCCCCGGTGACCGGGAAGCCGGACAAAGAATAAAAAGGCGCGCGCCGGCAGCACTACTTGTGAGGCTAATGGGCAGATGCGAGTCGCGTGTCTCAGGCGGTCTTCGTCACATAGAGGAGGCCGCCGTCTGTTTTCAAGCAATTACACACCGCGTTCTAAAGTGCGCAGCTTGCTCGAGTGCATTGACCGAATAACGAGTGGATTCAAAAATGGAAGGGAAATGCTTTTCCTGGCTTTTGGAGGTGTACTTTACTGTTGCTGTTTCTTATATGGTTGGTTCGTTTGTGTCTGTTTTGAAGTGAGGCCGCAGTGCAAAGAGTGGCCAGGGGAAAACCGGAAAGAGCGAAAGGAGCCAATAGGAGTGGCCGAAAGAAAACTTTTGGGCTGATTAGAGCTAACCATTGGTTCGTGACAGTTGTGTGCTTGCAAAACCGCTCGTGATTGGTAGAGTTCTCCGGCCCTACGCTGCCGAGGGGCAGAGAAGCGAAATTCCTGCGTGAATCGAATTGCTTAAAACGGGGAATTCGGTCTCTTTTCGAGGGAGAGCTGGAGTCGATGACTCCGCGAGCTGTTGGCGAGCTGTTTATATGTAAATAAACCTGTACATACGGAGGAGTTGTTGCGAGCCTTGTTTGCATTGTGCAGCCTGCCAACGAACGCAGAATTGAGTGCCAGGAGCCCAGATCAACAAGGGTGCCATCAGGAGCAACGGACTAGCAACGGCCTGAACTCGGTACCAAACACAACTGGCAGATTGCTCATTCGAGCCACACTTCGTGAGCTTGGAGGAAGGGACATAACGACAAGAGAGAAGATTGCAATGACTGACAATGAGGACGAAGAGCATAATATTATAAGCAGATGGTCAATTGGGACTTAACAGAGTACTGGCATCGCTGTTGCTGAGACGTAAACGTAATGACGGGAATTCCGATTCATTCTAGCAACATTTATCTCGCATCACCTTGCTGCATGCATTACAACGCTTATGACGTTACAGCTTCAATTTACATTTACGGCCACTTGAGATGGCTTTTTCTGCATTGCAAAGAAGCACATCTCTGTTATAAGGCTACGCAAGATAGAAAGAAAGAAAAGGAAAGAAAGAAAAGGAAAGAAAGAAAGTAAGAAAGAAATAAACCCGATTGTTGCGACGGGTACAGGTTTAACAACGATGTTGCCTAACATGCACCGAGAATCGGCTAGTACCTCGTTGAGCTTGATAACCACGTAATTCGTTCTGGTGCCGCTTTGGCCGGTAGCCATAAAGCGACTCATGGATTTCCTCAATGCCGAAGGCTACTCAGAAAACAACGAGCAAGTTTTCCCTCGGCCGTGCAAAGCTTAGGTACAGCGAAACTGTCGATCCTCAAGTCTTACTGGCTGCTACTGCTGGGTATTAACTTTGTTGCTGCTAGGCTTTAACTTGGTTTAACTTAACTACGCATGTAGGAAGGTATTCTCGAGCGATCATTTTCGTAGGTACCTTCCCTTTCGCGACATTTCGCGTGACTAGCGCTGGACGCGTCGGCGCCTACGAGCGACAGCGTTCCTGGCATGCCACAAACGCAGGCAGGCTAACCAAGGTTGGCACAGTGCCAAGAACGCTGTTGCTTGCCGACGCCGAACGCGTTCGAGGCTAGCCGCTCGATATCAATCGG
Source organism: Dermacentor silvarum (assembly GCF_013339745.2). Taxonomy (NCBI): domain Eukaryota; kingdom Metazoa; phylum Arthropoda; class Arachnida; order Ixodida; family Ixodidae; genus Dermacentor; species Dermacentor silvarum. The sequence continues at coordinate 85,879,283 of NC_051157.2, forward strand.
CGAGCTTTTTTTTCTCCTGGCTCAGCACGCCGCGGAGAGAAGAGAGGCGGAGGTCGGGAAGGGAGGGAGCTGGCGAGGAGGAGACCGCGTGCATGCACACGTGGTCTCCTCCTCCTCCTCCTGGTTGCCATGGCTACGGCGCGGCAGTTTCTTGATACGAACCACTAATTACTGCTCGCTTAAACAGCTTCGCTGTTTAAAAAATGACGCTCTCCTTTACCTCTTTGCAGACTTCGCGAGGGCGGCTAGCTGTCCGGCCGAGTATACTCACATATCCATGTGGTACTCACACTCCTTATGTATACTCACATATCCATGTATTCGTATAGATTGTATGAGTAAACGATTGATTGATTGGTTGATTGATTGCTTGATTGATTTATTCATTTTTTGATTGATCAAACTAAACCGATCCCGCGAATACAGTGTCATAAAAGCTGGGCCGGTCCCGGACACATTATGATAAAAAAGTTACAGAGGCACTTAAATCTCCTTACGTGCACTGAAAGCGAAAGCGTCCTGGGCGTGTCGACTATATCGTCGTCCATGTCACGTGACATTGTCACATGACGTCATCACTTGGTCATGTGACCTTGTAGCTTAATGTTCTTACTTGGTCACGTGACAATGTCACATGACGTGGTCACTTGGTCATGTGCTCGAATTGGGCACAGTCAATTTTGCGGGTGGGCCTCCCCAAATTTTGGGGGTGGGCCAAGTCAACTGCGGGAGTGGGCCAGGACGGCTTCGAACGTGGGTCGCCTCAATTTTCGATTTGGGCAAAGTAAATTTTTTGGGTGTGGGCCATGGCGTCCGTTCGAGGCCGTGGCTGTTCACCGTGGGATTTCGCAGTGCGAGCCGCAGTAGGTCCAGCGCCGGGAACGTGACGTCATCACTTGGTCACGTGAGTTTGGTACCATCGGATGTTAACGCCGGTCGCTCACCGGATTTTCCGCTTCATGGGGCATATAATGCTTTCGCATTAAAAGAGTTGACTTGGTGAGCCGATTCTGATACCACTGTGTGCCCGATATGCGTCATCTCAAGGGTTTTAACGTGGTCTGTAACGAGGGCCGATCCTGGAGGCAGTGATAAGTCACACTGCAGCACTCAGACGCCTCATAGCATTGGCCAATAAAGCTATCCGACAAGTGTCCCCAGTAGCTTATCTCAGCAGGTCTACCGGGAAGCTATCGCTTGACTCGGAGACAAGCGTTGACAGATATGTATACGCGTATATCTGCTGTTGTAACCAAAAAAAAAGCGAAAAATTCCCCGATGCATGCAGATCAGAACAACTCATATATCAAAGACTGAGAACCTGTGCAAGGGAGTTCTCACGCCCTTCGGAAGTCCCCTGGTTTGCCACTGTAGGATAATTTTATTGAAGTCATCCATTTTATTGTAGCGAAAGCTACACTGGCCGCATTCTCGCCGTTTCGCTGGGGCCGGTGGCAGCACCGCGAGCTGAGCCGTTGCCTAGCAACCACCGCAGCTGGCAGCATTTCTTTCTTTCTCTTTGGTCTGACCACCCCACGGCGCCTTACCGGCGTCTGACCACGCCGCAAGCGACGTCTGACACGCGTCTTTCACCCGGCGAACTGCTTCACTGGAGAGGGGCCCGAATGCCACGCGCGGCGGAGACTGAGGAAGAGCTAGCCGTTCGGCGCGCAAAACGCTTGGACTTGTCGGCTTATAATTTATACCTGGCTTATATCGATGAGTGTATACCTAAGTATAATAATTACAGATAAATCAAAGGCTAGCCAAGTGAAACCAAGACTTAACCAGGCTAAACCAAGCTTTCGCTTTGCATATCCAAGGTTGGCTGAGCTAAGCCGCAACCAATTTTTGAATGCCGGCTCGGAAAGCATTTTAGCGCTGGCAGACAGGGAAAGAAAGAAGACGTAGACACCCCGATGCACTGACCTCAACAGTTTATTCTATGGAAAATCCCACTTAATTATTGTGTGTGCATTCGCCCACCACTCCTGCCAGAGATGAATACATTGAGGACCACACCATTCCTGCTACAAATTAACACGTGGTGGTAGAATGAACACATAATATAAAAGTGTGTGATTATCCAGAGAATAAACTGTTGGAGTTAGCGCACCGTGATGTGTACGTCTTCCTCTTGTTCCTGTCTGCCTGCGCTAAAATGCCTTCCAAGTGCAAGTAACGCTGAAATTTTAGTGGAGTGATTGCTCGGATAGGGTGTTTTTAACGTTAACACGATCGTTTAGGTTGTCGGAGTTACAATAATACATTATTTGGTTTTTGCGATCTACCAAATTTATTTACATTTCATTTTATTCTGGCTCGGAGAAATCATAACTAAATCGGTTATTATGTCTGTTATTATAACGAGAGATCACTGTTATCAGGAGTCATTACAATGAGGTCCTCCGCGTTGTCAGCACATGTTAGTGCTGCACATGTTAGCACCATTGGCGTCCCACAAGTGAACTTCGCCTCACGGCTTCTCACTATGCAGTGAAACTTACGCGCAGGAGAACGGAGACGAAGTTTCTTCATGGGTTCCATATACGGCGAGCTCAAAATGATATCAGGTTGATGTCTGACGGATTCAGTGATTAGTGGCTTAAATAAAGTATACTAATCAACCAGGCTTGAAACTATTAACACCCTCCCCCCATTCCTCCCTGTGGTCGGGCTCCATTCCGATGCTTTCAACAGCTTCCTACTTGCCCCCCACTGCGCTTGGCTCATCTTCGACAACGTCATGGATTGCGTTTGACGTTCCTGAAATTCACCTCCGTACTTCAGACAGGTTTCGTAGTCACCAATATACGGAGCTTATATGTTATCGCTCCGCCCGTCATATCTTCGATACGGACCATTAGTAACGGCACTACGTATAGACATTTGACGCTTCGGTCATTAGCGAGCGGAATACGGCGCGAGTACTGCGAGCAGTGTCGCGAGAGATGTGGTACTTATTGTCATCCTACGTCCTAAATACTTCTACGTATGCGCACCATAAGTACTCCAAGTTCCAACGTACGTCGTCTTGTGGAAAGAAGGAACTTATAGGAGCAAGCTTCTCCACAAGAAGCCTCTTATTGAGAAAAAGCCAGATTTACAGGCGTCGGCTGCATACGTGCAGACAAATTTGCAGCTGCATCGCCAGGTTGACGGACAGGCGAAGTATGTGCTCGATGTAGGGCCATATTCACACAACTTTTTCCGATCCGAGGAGCTGCCTGTCATTGGCTGGCCGCCTCCGCTAATGACACGCGGGTCATTATGACTGACCGGAGCCTCTTCTAACGAACCGCTCCGTGCGAGCTGGTTTATGAAAGTGGACACTGAAAGCGCGTAATGCGCGTCACCTTCTCTGCCACGGCTGCTGCTTGCACGAAAGAACGCGGCGCCTGTGTTCACAGACCAGTTGCTAGAGCAACTTGAAAGAACAGGCACCGGGCCACTCGTTGTAGCGGACATAAGCGGTCGGCCAATGACAAACAATTCGTAAAATGTCTGCGAAATTGTTTTCTGAGCACGATCAAATCGGAATCTCTCTACCGTTGTGGCGACGACCAATGGCAGCGGCCAGTGGCAGGGTCGATACCGGTGGCGACGCCCAGCTCTGCAGCCAATGCCAATTTTCCGGCATTGCTCGCTTCTCGGCGAGACGAGCCGAACAGCAATCATGTTGCTTGAGTAGCACGGCAGAAGCATGATGGTGGTGGTGTTTATTTATTATTATTATTATTATTTTATTATCATTATTATATTATTGCGGGGTTTGGGTACGTGTCTGTTTGTAATAAGCGTAGGGTTAGCGCTTGCGGTCTGTTAAGTTTGGGGTGTGGGGGCGGAAAGATGCGGCGTCCAAGCTAGAAGTGTTTGGTGATTTCATTATACGTAATGGGTGCATCCCGGTTGGTCTCTATCTCGGCGAGGTGAGGTTGCCCTGGGACGGCGCGGTCAGTAAGCGCACGCGCTGCGTCGTGGGCGATCTCGTTGAGGTTTGGCGGGGCACCCGGCACCCGTCCGAGTTGGGCGGTGAACCAGATGACGGTGTGGTGCTTCAGGGTACTGCGGAGGATGCGTAACGCTTGGTCCGAGACGACACCGCGTTCGAAGGCTTTGATGGACGGTCTGGAGTCGCTATAGATGACATTCCGTTTGCTGTCGAGCATAGCTAGGGCTATGGCTACTTGCTCCGCTATTTCGGGCTCTCGAGTGAGGATCGTGGCGGAGTTGAGGATCCGCTGCGAGGATGAGACCGCGACCGAGGCGAAGGCTCGGTTGTTGCGATAGGCAGCGGCGTCCACGAACGAGACATCGTCCGTTTTCATGTCTATGCGCCCGAGAAGGGCGGTCGCTCGCGCAAGGCGCCTGCCTCGGTTTAGGTCGGGTTGCATATTTCGCGGAATGGGAGCGATCGAAATAAGGTCTCGGATCTCGCGGGGGACCGGCGTCAAATCTGGGAGATCCCTGGTCATCGAGGAGAAAAAGCCGAGCTCGCGCAGAATTTGGCGGCCCGCCTTGGTGGTCGTGAGTCGGATCATCTGCGTTCGCTCCTGAGCCTCGGCGATCTCTTCTAGCACGCCAGAAGCATGATGGTGGTTGTGTTTATTATTATTATTATTATTATTATTATTATTATTATTATTATTATTATTATTATTATTATTATTTAAATGTAGGCTACGTCAAAGCCGGCTACCCAAAATCCAAAATTTTCAAAAATTTTTGTTCTAGTCGCCACGTAGTCGTCGTCGTCGTCGTCGTCGTCGTCGTTGTTGTTGTTGTTGTTGTTGTTGTTGTTGTTGTTGTTGTTGTTGTTGTTGTAGCAGCAGGCGGGCTTAACCTGGCATACTCCACCGGCTTGGACTTTCATTTCATTTTCGGTCAGGAGTATACAGAAAGTATGGGTTTATAAATTAGACAAAAAGAGAGAGAGAGAGAGAGAGAGAGAGAAAGTGATATTATACGTGAGTTTACAAAAGATAATCGGAAGCTGCTGTGTTGAATTTTAGTGGATCCGTGACTCAGACGACGGAGGCGGGCTGGTGTATCCAGTTCGATGCGATCTTCGGAACAAATGGGTTATGCAGTACTGGTCCGTTCCACATTGTGGGATTTGTAGATTAAAGTCGTAGTCTCTGCGTGATGAAAAATACGTTGGAGTAGCAAACAAGAGCTTTTATTTTTAGATTTTCGTTAGTGTTACACATCTTGTGGGAAGTACATATGCGAGAGATGCTACGTCGCGTGGTGACACCTGGCAAATTGTCTTTTTTAATTCGGGACATTCTAGCGTAACGGTAACAGACAAAATAACGCGAGTAGAACGATTTTGAATAGATTCAAGTGAAAGGATAACTGTGTTATTGTGAGGGTGTCATCATTTTGTGCTCTTTCATTAAACTTCCTTCTCTCTCTCTCTTTCTCTCTGCATAGATGAAAAAATTATTAAGATCTTAAAGGGGTCAGGAACCACTCCTCGGGCGTGGTGAAATAACATAGTCCGCGGATAGCATACGATGTTGTGAACATCTCAGGCAAGTTCTGCTGTCGTACGCCGTCCGTGGAGCTCGCAAGCTGAACGCGAAGTCGCCTTTCTCTCAAACACTCTCGTTTCAAAAGACCCCATGATCCTTGCTCTTTTCGGTGCGCTCTATTGCCTAATAAAGCATACTCCAATACACGGATGCTATTGACGCTGCGGTCGGCTTCACCGCGCCCGCCGCGAGGTGCCGCCATGAGTCCAGTGGCTAAGCGCACTGCGACTCGCTGAGGACAACCGCGTTTGGCTTACGTTTAGCGCTTCGTAGGCACCAAAACTGGAAGTCCAAAATGAAATTTGAACTGCGCGCCACGGTGACGTTTCCGAGGCGGAGCGTTGTGGCCCCGCCCCACTCCGCCGTAGCCTTCGCAGTGCAGGGCATTGAAGGAGGAAGGGGGGGGGGGGGGCACAGCGGATATGCCATGTTTGATTGCCAATAACTCCGCTTCTGCTGAACGCATTGAAGTACTTTTTGCGGCAAAGTGATTCTGAAATAGCCTATTTTTACTTCGAATGTATTTATCCACTTCGATAAAAAGTGGTTCAGGGCCCCTTTAAAGAGCATGTATGCGCGAAAAACGAGATATTGGCAGTGGTAATGTCAGGGTTAGATTCAAATTATTTTCGTTTTCACGCTTCGTCGATGGTGCGAGGGGTGCTCCACTTTTTTATATTATTGCCAGGACAGGCTGGTCGTGAGCGGTAGATGATAAAAATTTAATAGAATCTAAAGAAAAATATTCTTACATTATAACGGCCATTTCATTTTCTTTTGCAACAATATTCGCGGAAACAGTCGGTGGAACTTGAGTGATACGCGCACCTAATTTTTATTAAAGAAATCTTAGTTATCCACGTTTTTTTTTTTTTTTTTGCGTACGTTGCAATCGTGGAATTGAAATGAGTCGCTACCATGGAGCCAATTATGAATTCGAGTCCAGAGAAATCTGGCTAGTAAAACCTGGGCCCACATCATGCAAAGATTCTTTTCGTTTTACATTTTTTTTACCTTTCGTCATTGATGATAAATAAATATAATTGGACCAAGAGAATCCTTACGTGATACGGCCCCTGTTTCTAGATGTTCGTTTACGCAACGTATAGCCCATACACTGGCATGTCACGTGCGTTACTATATATTCTCCTAAATCCTGCCTTGCGCACTGCCAGACATACGGCGATGTATACGGTGCAACATTTTTCCGCTGAAAATTAAAAAAAAAAAAAAAAAAAAAAACTGGTGCCGGCTTCATTGCTGCTACTAGGTGGGCAGGCGTGAGTGTACTCTAAGCACAGTAGCTTTTATTGAGGTACACATTTTCACATTTTATATAGTTCACCAGCCTCCTCTTACCTAAAACATATGGCGTTATGCCCACTATAGTTTGAATTGAAGATAGAAATTAGTGCTTACAGATATTTGTCAAGCTGGCTATCCGGTTTAACCGGAGGGAAGTGAAGCCAGTCTCGAAAACCGTTGTCCGGATTTCAAGAAACGGATATTCAGGATATCCGGTTTAAATAACCAGTTAGTCGGATATTCGAACATTCAGACACGAATATTTGGTGTTTAAAAAAGGAAAGGTAAGGAGGTTAACCAGAGCATGATATCGGGTTTGCACAAGCGGTTGCAAAAATAACTACACATATAAGAATACAAGAAAGAAAGAGAGGTAATTTTGGCACAAGTACAGAAGAATAAATATCCGGCTATTCGATTATCCGAATATACGAATACTATTAACCGAATGACGAACCGAATGACCCATCACTCCGGTTATCCGGTTTTCAAATTTGAATAACCGGTGAATCGAATAAAAGATAACCGTTTTTTCCGCAAAACCGGTTTGATGTTGCTGCGCTAATAGAAATAATGTGTTAATCATCAATAAGTCATATGCCGTCATCAATAAATTAAATGAATGACGGGAGTGTATAGCAAATTGTCTTAATATCAATACAACCAAAACAAAAGCGGTTCTATTTCGCCTGCGAGATTGTAACGTAACGCAAGAACTGTCACCAAATTCACAAATCGTTTTGTTCGTAAGTATATATGTACTCTTTGTCATTGGCTGGCGGCCTAGCATCAGAGTTGGCTTGAATTTGCTACAACAAACAATTATAGCGCAAGATCTTTTTGTGAATACGGACCCTGAACCTTAAGCTGTATGAGTCTAAAATTAAAGTTATGGCCACGAAATGATGCGTTACTGCAGTTACCAAGTCTACTAAACTACATAAGCGAACAGCGCGGCACCTGGAAAGGTTTATTACTTTTTAAGGCAAGGTCTTCATTGGCGACTTCACATGGGTTTGGCGTACGAGGAATCTGGGTGCCTATAAACCCGGCCATTTCGCGCCTCCAGAGCGTTGTAGCGAGTCGCGAAAGGTATCGAAATGTAAGTTCCAACGAAACAAGAAGAGAGAAACAGTCGCGGAGAAGGTTAAAGTTAACGGTATGGGCGTAATTGGCGCCGATATAGACGAAAATTATCCACATTGCACCATAGACTGCGCTATCTCCGGTATCGGCCTACCTGGCCTCAGGAAAGCAATGGCATCTCAACGAAATAAGACAATGTCGACATACATGCGCGTAAAAAAAAATAAAAATAAATTGAATGATAAAACTTGACATATAAAACAAACGTAGGGTGCGGGAAAAAATATGTCTGACACAGGACCAAAGAAAATAATGCATATAATGCAAATATATCCTGTAATTATGCAACATTGCATCATTTTTAATGCCACAATTTCAGTACACATACACCATGCACGTCAATTTCTTTTCTTTTTCTTTTTTTATGCTTCGCATAAAGGATGGAACTGGTGTTGTATAAGTATTGTCAAACGTTCGCTAATTATGATTATTAGAGTGGTGTTATGACTTACTGTGCCCACTTTGCTGATACGCGAGTAATGACATGCGACCGCTGTCATGTTAGCAAAGTGTGTATATCGTATACGATGTTCTATACAAACCGTTGAACTGTTTACTAATGGTTTATTTTATTTTATTGTATTTTTCGGCATCTTGCACGTTTATTTGGTTACTTAGCTTTTATGCGGCATCGCATGGTGCGTATAGCTTTTATAGAATTGTATAGCTTTCTATTGCTGTTCTTTAGTGTTTATTGTGTTGTGTCTCTTTAGTTTACTTTTGCTTCTACAGAAAAATAATCTATCACTATGTAATTGCTCATTTAGTGTATTCTTCTATGAAAACATGCACGAGTTTTATTTTTTTACACCTGTCTGTTTTTGTCTGTCTGTTTTCACATCAAGTTTTTGTTGCCTTTTGTCTGCCCCGCCTCAAGGTATCCGACAACAAAATAAACTTGAAACTTCATACTTGAAAATGTACTTATTTTTTTTTTGTCAGGCCTAAAGCTGGCACAGTGTAAATTTTACAGGAGCGAAACATAGATAAATACGGCTCCAGGTGTCACGTTATCGCATCTATAACATGAATCCTATAGCTTCAGTGCTAAGGTTGAATGTATAAACTGTAATACGTCGGCGCTGTATCTCCGGCGCTGTGCTAACGAAAAATTACCAAATCATGGAAATTATAGCGGCCTTAAATTTACTATTATTTGAAGTAAAGAATGCATTGAGCTATACATCATGAAAATGCGCACCTAGTGCTAATGTTACCGTATTTAGAGCAAATCTGCCTGGCTTTAATTGCGCTATTGCGATGTGCTGGGTCTGTTCCAGTTAAAATGGAAATTCTTGTTATCAGAAATTGTGCGATAATAGCCTATAAGCTTACTAATTAATCAATTCAAATTACTAATTTATAACTTGAGTTCACATATGTTGCACCTGCGGAATTGAAGTGGGTTGCTTCTACGAGTAGTTTCCATATAGTCTTGAGGATACCAGTTTGGAGATGTCCTTTACAAAACTTGCGTCGGAAATGCGTTCCCCGTATCATTTTTCTCTACAACACCTTATTGTACGGAATACCAGTGTATTTAAATCCTAATTTTTGAAATGAATATCGTGAAACTGGCGGCACTCTCAGGATTTCGCTAAGTGAACATATGTTTTGAAATTTGACTGGCTTCAATTACGCTATTGCCGCGTCCACGCCAAAGTCAGTAATTACGTTATTGGCGATCTATTACCGCACAATACCATCAAGTGAGACCAACCACTGCTACAAGCCTTGTCAGCAACGACTATATATAATTCGGTATTCATTTTTAAACATGATTGGCGCAAGCCGTCGCCAGAACAACACGTATGTTCTACGACTATACAATAAATACACAATTTAAAATTTTAAAGTGTTAACTTGATAGCGCAACGTAAACAGAGCCCCGGCCGTGTTTCTCGTCTACTGTATGTCCTGTTGCAAAGTGTTTTTCTTTCTTTAAAGGCCAATTGCAACTCCATTTCACTTTGGTATAGTGGTTATAAACGAGTACGGGAAAGCTGCAGGGATAATGATCGCATAATTCTCTAATTAACAATCTTAAACAGCTCCTTAGCAGAGACGAGTCCATGGGGTGACGCAAATCCAGCTATGTGACGCAGATCCAGCCACGGTGTAATCTTCTTCCACCGTGGATCCAGCTAATCGTCTCCGCTAATCGTCGTGCTGAGAATTTTGGGTAATTTCCGGAGAGTGGTAAAATTGCCGCGTATTTTCCCCCCAGTTTTTATGTTAAAAACGACTGTTTTTGCCATCTTTTCGTAACGCATGCAAATATTTATAAGCAGGCTTTCCCACAAGCCTAACCATCCAAGATGGCCGCGTTCCCGGTAGTAGCACTGTTAAATTTGCGGCACGCGTTTGCCAATCTTGGACGGTGTGGGGAATGGAGGACGACCTGAATGTTGTCACCGACCTGCATGTTTAAACTTTAATTACGATTCTAACCCGAGGTGCGCTATCTTGACTACGTCAACGGGTGTGTAAGGAGAAGCGCACTTGCAGGTTTTGCACACCGTCTGTCTGCCTCGGAATGCGAGAGCCACAGTGCAACTATGTGCAAGTTTGTGTTCTTCACGCAGGCTGAGATATGCACCTGGAAGTGGAGTACGGTCGGCGCGTGTCCATTGTGCAGCGTGCGGTGCTGCCGGATGTCCACTTTCCTGCACTACCCTAACTACGACTTAGGCGCACACTATGCATGGCCTTCGCATATGAACACACACCATGTACGGAACGAGGCAATGAACAACAAAGATAACCTGACCTTCTTGAGTCGATTTGTTTTGCATGTTCTCGTCTAGGTTCGTTTTTCGCACCATACGTAAGTTTCAAATTGCGCACCAACAAAAACAGCATTCTCGATGAATAAAAAAATTAACAAATATCATAGCTGTAAATACGGAATTTTATCAATTTTATATGCAGAGCACTTTCTATTCTCTAAATATTTTTACCGATCAGTTTTATTTTTATAATTACGTATGTTTTCGCTTCTTCTCGCGTAACTAGCGTAACTTTTTCTTGAGGTCAGCCACACTGGCGCATGTTCCTCGGGCGGCTACCAGAGGGCAGGGGGGTCGTATTTCTAAAAGTGTTCTGGGGCTCTCTGTTTCAAAGTACGACAATTTATATGGTCCAAAATGTCATATAACTACGTCGTGACGGCCCACAAGCCGACTGGCGTGTCTGCCTGCGCTACAGGTCAGTTAGAAAGCGCTCCATATCCTCGCGGCAGATTGAACGACTTTGCAGTGATGCTCGCCGTTGCGACCTCACTTGATTCGAGCACATGCCTCGAGTCTTGAGACCACATAACCGCATTGCATCGTTGTTGAACATGATTTATGCTTCAGATGCTCACAGTTACTTACAGTGAATATAACAGTCTCCTTGTGAGACTGGTTGGTGCTGATTCAGTGCCCACTGCAGCGTTGAAAACAACGCTTCACCACTGTTTAGCGATGTTTACTGCATACGACCCACCGGTATTTCGCGTCGCTCGGCGTTCTTTCTCTCTGCTCCGTCGCCTGCACGTGAGCAGTTGTTAAGCAGTGATGAATTATTTCGTGCCTGCTCTTGGTTTCCTGTTACAGCGCACCAGTCGAATGCAAGACAGTTAGCCGTCAGTTTGATATTAGCTGTGCTCTTTGCCTCAGACGCCACTGAAAACGAGCGGCGGGCGATGGACATGGTTTATTGATTGTTGCTGCACATTTGTCAGGCTATAGTTAATGTGATAAAATGAAACAAATTTGTTGTGGTGCTTGCTTTCAGTCAGGTGCATTAGGGGGACAATGTTTTGGACCGCCGGCGTAACGAGTGTGAATGTTTCGTTCTAGGCAACTTCACGTCACCGGATGACATCAACCTTATCCTCGCCAAAAACACTCGCCTTGAGATTTATGTCGTCTCCCCAGAGGGCCTCAGACCTGTCAAAGAGATCGGCATTTATGGGAGGATAAGTATTATGAAGCTTTTCAGACCGCCGGTAAGCGCTCTTGTCATTCGCATAACCCACCTGCACAGCTTGTGGAATTTACGTGGGTCTAACGTCTCGGGCGTTGCGTGTTGTCTAGGCAGGGAAGCTTAGTCGTAATTAAATCAAGCTGTGCGACCTTTTTCTTTGCACTAAGAGAATAGCTTATTCATAAGCATTATTGAGATAAACAAATGTTATTGTTGAATGGCCTGTGAAAATAAATGATTAGAAAGAAACACAGGCATTAGGTCTGTAGACGCTAAACATAACCATCTTAATATGAATTAAATGTTAAAAAAAAACCTTTTGTTTCAAAAGACATTCAGGCTTCTGCATTCATTCAACTATGCAATAAGCTTATCTACACACTTGTGTCATAATTGGTTCTTGCTGGGGTGATGGCTGCAGTGTCTAGCACACTTATGTGTTGTGCAAGCAGTTGTGGGGAAATTTATGGCCACTTTACTATGTGATATGTCATGTACTCTCTAGTCTTTGGCCTTCTCTTAACATGGCATTTTATTAATCATGTCACACCATTTAGCCCCGCAGCAACTCTTATCTACTACATCTGTTACATGGGCAGGCTAAGTGCGTTTTGACTTTGTCTTAATTCTTGCCTACCCCAGTTGATCGGTTAGGCCAAGAGCTTGAACACAGTTATTCCATTGTGGCAACTGCATGTGGTACTGTGGTTAGGTTTATGGAGCAAAAGGTGAAGAATGAACTGCTGTAAGTAACCAACTGCGGTAGCACATGGGCGTTTGGCTGCTGAGCTTATGGTCATGGGTTCAATCCCTGCCACATTCTCAAGGGGACAGAGTGCGAGAACACTCATGTACCAGTGGCGCACCGACGGGGGGGGGGGGGTTTCGGGGACCCCCCCCCCCCCCCTGAGGCTGACTTAAGCCCCCCGTTTTGTTTAACCCCTTTTCTTTCCTTGCGCATTTGAGTACTGCAACTAAGATGTAAGACGCGCAATCGTCTGCACACTCGCGAAAAGTGCATTTTTTGACAATTTCCCGTGAAGAAATTGAAATTAGTGCTGTTTTGATGGTATTGGCAAACTGTCAACCCCCCACTGGCAGAGATCCTGGGTGCGCTACTGTCGTGTACCGTGCATTGGGTGCATGTCAAAGAACCAGAAGTGGTTAAACTTAATCCGGAGTTCTCCACTACAGTGTGCTTCATATGAAATCAGATCGTGTGTGTGTGTGTTTTTTTTTTTGGCATGTAGAACCCAAAAATAAATTTTTAAAGCTGTAACTTCTTAGATGGTCATTGACAGCAGTTATCACTCTTTATCATGTGATCTGACCAGGTGAACCTTCGTTGAACCCTAAAAAATACTAGGTTCTCACGTAACTGGGTACAACCATGGTAGGCCGTAACTAAGGTCCAGTCTAAGTGCATTTAGGTAGACTGTGCGACTGGGGTATGCAGCCACCACATTGGCTCAGTGGCTATGGCATTGTGCCGCTGAGCACAAGGTTGCAGATTCTATTCCTGGATGTGGCGGCCGCATTCCAGTGGGTGTAGAGTGTAAAAACGCTTGTGGACCATACTTTAGGTACATGTTAAAGAACCCCAGGTAGTCAAAATTAATCTAGAGCCCTCCACTATATGACATTCCTGATAACCCACTGTGCAGTTGGGGGGGAGGGGGGGCAGCTGTAGTATAAAGGTACATGTAATGTAATGAGAAAAGTGTTCCCTTTTCTAAGGATGGTGCCAAGTTTGATAATATTTACTGAGGCAAGAAGTAACCTCTTTTCGGGTACAAGAAACAAAAATATAAATCTATGTGCACATGGATTAAGGCTTATAAAATTTGAATTCACAGTAAATAATAAAAATGTCGTTGATGCTTCGTACACTTGGAAGCATAGTAGCTGCATTATATATCAGGTGCAATGATTTTCGGTGCATACCTCTGCCCCCTGTTGTTCATTTCAGCTATCGTTTGTTAGTTGAGTGAAGTAAGAATGAAATGAAAGCTGCCTCATTCTTATATATCTGTTGTATACACCTTTTCTAAAGCACTTGCATACAAAACAACATATGTCCTTTCTTTTGCTGCATGACAATCTCATGCTAATTGAAAGTCAGGTGCAATAATGTTGCTTGTTTTTTGCATTTTTTTTTCCTGCAGGGAGAGAAGAAAGACCTACTGTTCTTTCTAACGGCAAAGTACAATGCGGCAATACTGGAGTGTGTCCAATATGGGGACAGCATCGAAATTATAACCAGAGCGCATGGCAACATTGCTGTGAGTTTCTTGTAGCATCTTCATCCTATGTAGCACGACAGGCAGGGCTCAAAATTTGCAACAACGTTTTGGCCATATTTGGTGCCCATAATAGGCTCAGTGGCTTTGTGGGTAACACGTGCCTTCATATTTTTCAGAAGTATGTGTAGCAGAAGCTTCACTCTTTACATGTGTGTTGCAGCAATGAATCACCACAACTGAATTATGGCAGCAGTTTACGAGTGTGAGCTTACTGACCCTGGGAAATTCCTATTAACTGCTTGGCCAGTGGCCTGCTCCTAAGTGGATATGCTATGTTACACCTGCAGTTGAAAGGATGCTCCATATCTGCCCCCTTGTGCATGAACAGTGCTGGCTAGCACTCTCAGGGCTAATCTTGGGCAAATACGAGGTGTGTTCAAAAAGAAACCGAACTTTTGATATAGCGCGCCAACCGGCAGAGGGAGTGCGCTGCGGCTACTGAGCGCATGTAGCGGCAGGTTTTGACAACAGACTGCCATTTGCCACGCTTCACTCTGACCGTTACTTGGCGAGCTGCAGCCGCTGAAGTGAGCACATGAACAAGCTGTTCTTCGGATTGGTGCCAAAGTGACAATGAAGAACAGCGTGTGTGTGTGAAGTTCTGCTACAAACTTGGGAAAACTTTCACTGAGACATTTCAGTTGCTTAGCCAAGCATACGGGGAGGACTGTATGAGTTGCACGCAGTGTTATGATTGGTTCAAGCGTTTTGAAGACGGAGGAATGTCGGTCGGTGGCGATCCCAAGCCTGGACAATCTTCCATATCCACAGATGATGACCACATCGAGAGAGTTCGAACTGTGATTCATGGAAATCGTCGTTTGACTGTTCGAGAAGTCGCTGACGAAGTGGGTATCAGTGTAGGATCATGTCATGAAATTTTGAGTAACAAACTTGGGATGCGTCATGTCAGTGCAAAATTCGTGCCGCGTTTGTGAACTGATGAGCAGAGGCAGACCCGTGTTGAAATCAGCCAGGAACTGCTCGCCGCTGCCAATAACGATGAAAACTTTCTTAAGAACATCATAACAGGCGATGTGACGTGTTTATGGCTATGATGTTGAAACGAAAGTGCAGTCATCGCAGTGGGTGGCCAAAGGTTCTCCTCGTCCAAAAAAAGCACTCATGAGCCGGTCACAAATGAAGGTGATGTTGGTTGTGTTTTTTTACTGCAAAGGCATTGTCCATCAGGAATTTGTGCCACATGGTCAGACGGTAAACAAAGAAGTTTACCAGGGAATCCTAGCACGTTTGAGAGATTCTGTGCGCAGTAAGAGGCCTGAATTGTGGGGAAATCAGGCTTGGATGTTGCATCACGACAATGCCCCGGCTCATGCGTCGCTCCTTGTCCACAGTTACTTAGCGGAACACCACACTCCTGTTGTGCCCCACCCACCATATTCTCTGGACCTAGCCCCAGGAGACTTTTTTTATTCCCCAAGCTGAAAACCACCTTGAAAGGACGTAGTTTTCAAACCGTAGAGGGGAGACCCAGGACAATGCGAGAAGAGACCTGCATGCCATTCCAGAAAGTGCGTTCCAGGAGTCTTTCCAAAAATGGAAGAAAAGATGGGAAGTAGAGGGGACTACTTTGAAGGGGACAGCACTTAAAATGTTCTACCATAAGCAGTAAAGGTGTTATAGCAAAAGTTCGGTTTCTTTTGGAACACACCTCGTACATAAATACCCATGAAAGTGGACAGGAGGATGGGCACTGCAATATTTATTGGTAAAGTACCGCACATGTAATGCAGAAGATGTGGGCTCAGCTCCTGCATACCTGTGGCAAGTTGTGTTTTCGTTGATTTTCATTTGCCTTTTTCTTATTATTTCCTTATTTCAATTAAACATAATTAATCTTGCTGGAAGTTCAATTGTCTGATTGCTGGCCACCTACCTTGCTTGCCAAGGGAAGTAGAATACCATGCTCAGATGACCTTAGGGTGTTTGTAGTATAAAACGAATATTCTGTAGCTGTTCTTAAGCTTGAAACTTGCAAAAGCACACCATGGACAGGATAGAAGCGAACGAGAAATGAATAACGAACATGGCGCTTACTGACCCGCTCAAATTCACACCCTGTTCTTAGGATGTTCTGGCATGGACCATCCTCTCAAACCAGCATAACTACAGTACATGTTGGCATGAACTCTGCTGTGCCAGCTGCTAATACTCGACTTTTCTTTTTTAGGACACATTCTCGAGGCCATCGGAGACGGGCAACATTGGCATCATAGACCCCGAGTGCCGAGTGATTGGCCTTCGACTGTACGATGGGCTCTTCAAGGTTATTCCTTTGGACAGAGACAATAGGGAACTGAAAGCCTTTAACATCAGGTTTGTCTCGTGATTAATTTAGAGTGTGTTGAATGCCCACAACATTCACTTCTTTATTTTGGCTCCTTGGTATCTGTGGAAACAAAATTCATTATTTCAGAGATTGCAGCTTTAAAGGGGTTATTTGGTGGTAACCTTAAACATTACAGAAACTGAAGTGAATTCTGTTCCTCTACATTTGAAACAACTAATTAACCCAATCATGCTTTCACATAGTTAGTTCCACATCAAGGAAAATTAGAACTTTAAAGGGCTCACCTTTATTTCTGGACATTTGTACGAAATAAGATATGTCCTTATTTAAAACTTCGTTACTATAGTAAATTGTTAATTAGTAATTAGTTTGCTAAACTATCCACAACTGAAAACTTGCTCCAGTGTATCAAAAACACTGCATAGGCTGTTCCCTGCATGCCATTAAGTTTCAGTTGCATAAAACAGAATTTTGAGGTATCATACTTGGTGTAGCAAATCTTATATGTTGGGCATTACAAGGTTAAAGGCACCAGGCACCAATGAAAACTTTCATAAGGAGCTTTCTTTTTGGATATGAAACTTGATAGCCACCGTGCTGATGTAGTGGCTTTGGTGTTGCGCTGCTGAGCCCAAGGGTGTCGGATCGAATCCCAACCGCAGCAGCCGCATTTCGATAGGGGCAAAATGTGAAAATGCCTGTGTAATGTGCATTGGGTGCACGTTAAAGAACCCTAGGTGGCTAAAATTAATCCGGAGTCCCCCACTACTGCATGTCTCAAAATCACATCATGGTTTTGGCATGCAAAACCCGAGAATTTAATTTTAATTTTTATGAACTTAATGGGAGAAGGGGTTTGTTACAAAAAATTACCTGTTCAAGTAACTTATTTACAAGTAATACAGTAATAAACATGCCCTCATTTTTCCCAGGCGTTTGTCATTGCAGAGAAAAAAGAATTGCCGTGCTGATGCATGATGGGCTTTATTTCTGAAAAACAAAGGCTTGCTAGATTCCTTGTGCATGTGTGTCACGACATTGTTTCAGTCTCGTGCGTTTATTTTGTGAGCACAGGTGCACTTCAACATTATTTGCGGCATAATGCCTCAGCCTAATGACCATGTGAAAACTTTTATAAAAACCACTCGGCTGTTTCTGCGCACCTTGTGCAGGATGGAAGAGCTAACGGTGCAAGACATGGAGTTCCTGCATGGCTGCAAGACGCCCACCATTGTGCTGCTGCACCAGGACAGCCAGGCACGTCACATGAAGACCTACGAGGTGTCGCTCAAGGACAAGGAGTTTGTGCGGGGCCCCTGGAAGCAGGACCATGTGGAGAGCGAGGCCACCCTGGTGATCGCTGTGCCAGAGCCCTTCTGCGGTGCGCTTGTCATTGGCCAGGAGTCCATCACCTATCACAATGGGGACCAGTACGTCGTCATCACACCACACCTCATCCGACAGAGCACCATTGTCTGCTATGGAAAGGTAGGCTGATGCTCCGATGGTTTGAGGCATTTCAAGACAGTCTGTGAAAGATGCATCTCTCGAGAATGGGAAGCCATGAGGGTAGGGGCAAACCTAACCTTTCAAACAAGGAAGCTACACTAGAGAGAGAGAGAGAGAGAGAAGCAAAAGCTAACCAAGGTCGAGCTGCACTAAAAAACCTACGGTTTTTTGCATATGGATGTCCTGTTTAGGGGATGGGCACCAGCAGGAAGGCTGCTAAACAAACTTCAAAAATGGAGTCTCTTTACTGAGCAAACTTGTGCTTGCAAAAGAAAAGTACATCTGGGAAGTCGCAGCAGCATTTCTGTTAAAACAATTGGCAGCCTTCATGGTGCTGGCGTTCAGCTCATTTAAAGCATCACTGC
This sequence comes from Dermacentor silvarum, assembly GCF_013339745.2. Classification (NCBI taxonomy): domain Eukaryota; kingdom Metazoa; phylum Arthropoda; class Arachnida; order Ixodida; family Ixodidae; genus Dermacentor; species Dermacentor silvarum. Next base: position 85,897,731 of record NC_051157.2, read on the forward strand.
AGATTCTGGACCAACTGGCAGTCACGATGGCATGCAGTAGCTTTGCCACCGCAACATAATGCAAACAGGGCTGGAATAATGTAGTGATTCTATTCTAATGTTATTCCTTTTTGTACTTCAGTAGCCCACCTACATTATCACCGGGTTTGGCCTGTTGCGAGTCGTGGGTGATAAAAAAGGAATAGAATTAAGTGGAACATTCCTTATCTCACACAAATCATGTCGACGTCACTGTTCCAGTGTGTCCAGCTTACCAAATGTCACCGGGGCACAAAAGTGCACAGCTCGTTGCTACAAAAGTGTGTACAAAACAGGAACAGGAGGGCCAGCGAGTCAAATATGCATCAGCCAGTGGGAGTGCTCCCTGTGCAACGTGACAGCAGCAATGAATTCTGACTGTTTTACTTTTCGCTTACATCTAAGGCTTTTATTTTAGCATGGAGAAATATAGTGATGGAGGCTTCTAATTGCCTGAAGCTGCGATATCTCCTTTTTACTGTGGTACCAAGATGGTGGCACTGTGTCAACAGAAACATTAATGGAAAGCCCCTTGATTCATGTTGCAATGGCACCTCTTGAAACCCAGTTTCCTTACTTTATTTTTGTCAACAGCACACTTTAAAAGTGCAATTTTGTAAATTTCTATTGCATGTGACCTAGAGAAGCAGCTGAGGTTTCTGGAAAAAATAAATAAATGAAACAAATGGAGTGTTCCTTAGTGGGGTAGGCAGCATTTTCTTCTCCACTCACTACGGTGAGAACGCCGGCTTATCTAGTGGTAACTCAACAAAACACCCCCTCTCTTTGTTTCGGTATCGCCAATATTGCCAGGCAGACAGTGTTGGCCGTGAGGGTGGACGACAGTTATAACGTGGTAATGAATATAGCAAAGTAATTTAGGCTCCCTCTTCAACTTCGTTGAAGTTAAGTTTCACTTTATGTGCATGAAACCACCTGCCACTTTTTAAGTTTTCGTTTTCGGAACTTGTCAAGGTGGACGCTAATGGGTCCCGGTATCTGCTGGGCGACATGGCGGGTCGACTGTTCATGCTGCTGCTGGAGCGGGAGGACAAGATGGACGGCACCACGGCTGTCAAGGATCTCAAGCTGGAGTTCCTGGGGGAAATAACCATCGCAGAGTGCATCACCTACCTCGACAACGGCGTCGTGTATGTTGGATCCCGCCTTGGCGACTCACAGCTCATCAAGCTCAACTCGGAGCGCAATGACCAGGTATTTAGTCCTCTGCATGGTTGGGGTTTGGCAGGGAGCTGAGCAAAATGGAGCTAAGAAATCAGCAAAAAAAGCGAAAGCTTGCACTAGACCGTGCAAAGCTCAAGACACAGCGAAGCTGGCCGATTGATTGCGTCTCTTGGTTGTAGCTAGGTTATCTCTCTTTCTCTCGCTTTCTTTCTTTCTCTCTCTCTTTCTTTATTTCTCTCTCTCCTTTCTCTCTCTCTCTTGCTCTCATTTTCTCTCTCTCTTTCCCAACGGAAGTTGTGTTGCAATCGTCAGTACAATGCAACCATATGGTTCCCATAAATGCACGTTCTGCAAACGTAGGTGTATAGCGCAGTGGTTATGACACTTGCCTTTGGACAGTGGGTACCCGGGCTCGAATCCTGCCTTGCCAAAAACGTTCATTTTGTTTTATTTATTTATTTATTTCTCTTGGGCGGCGAGTGCAGACGCGCCAGGATGACGTCACGGCGCATGCGCTGTAGCGCGCAGCTGGTGGGAGATCCGCGGAGCTGTGTCTGTGTGGTGTCACCTGGTTGCCATGGCTACGGTGTGGCAGTTTCGTGCCACACGCACAAATTACGCCTGGCTTAAGCTGTGGAAGAATACGACAATGGTCGAGCCAATGCTGATGATGATAATTTCGTGGCACACGCACAAATTATGGCTGGCTTAAACAGCTTCGCTGTTAAAAAAATGGAGCTGGACAGGCCATTAAATCATAGGGCAGATAACCAGTGGACCATTAGAGTTAAAGAATATGTGCCAAGGCAAGGGAAGCGCAGTCGAGGATGGGAGAAAATTAAGTGCAGTGGTGAAATTGGGAAATTTGCAGGCACAAATTGGAATCAGCTACTGGAAGACGGGAGTAATTGGAGATTGCTGGGGGGAGGCCTTCGTCCTGCAGTGGGCTTAAATATAGGCTGCCGATGATAATAATTGGGGTAGTGTGCCCAGCTTAACATGCAGTCATACACTTCTACAAATGGTTGTTTATAATAAAATGAAGAGGCATTGAAGAGTTGTGAAGCATACCATGTGAAGCATACCTCTACTCTGGTGGTGGCTGCATAGGGCGCGGCTGTGCACGCAGGCTCTATCTTGAAAGTTATCTGCGATGGGGACAGAGTGCGCTGAGTGCTGATAACTTCATGTGCACTGGCTTCTTGCCACTTAGTTCGCGTTGAAGCGAGAGGCAGCACAAAGGTCAATTTGCTCGCTGTTGCTGCCGCACTACCTTAGTCCAGCGGTATGACAGTGTGCGCGGTCATCAAGTGAGATGTGTTCATGTTTGCTTGTTCGTGCGTGACACCATGCTTGTTAATTTAGTTAGCAAGTGAATGTTTACAAGTTTAAACGGTTGCTAAAACTACTGTCCTTACTTCGTACAGGTGTCTACTAATTTGCTATTGCAATTGATGATTCACCTTTCGGGAGAAACTGCCACTTTTTTAGAATAGCCATGGCTGCGCATGGCTGTCAGTGCAGCTGGGCGCATACATAGCTTGCGTGCCCTGTTTTAGAGATGATATGCTACGCGTGTAAAAAGTCCGCGGGCCAAAATGACATGGCATCAGCGTGTGCTGTCTTCCCGCGCATTTGGTACTGAAGATAGCCTAATTTCGAGTTTTGGAGACTCAAAGTGAGAGGCAGACGAAGCATTCGCTCCCCACTGCTGGCACTTTTCATGATACTGTCGTCCCACTGCAGGCGACACTATCAGCTGTTGGGGTGGAGTGGACGCGAAAGCATGGCTGGCTTTGCTTCTCCCGAGCGATGTGAAGATATTGTCGACACGGCACGAAACCAGTGTCTTTCGTTGCTGGCTCTCAAATTCAACAAAATGGATTTATTTCTTATTTAAATTTTGTTTTTCAAATTGCCTGATTATTCGGAAAATTTTGCGGCCCCTTCCGGTTTAAAAGAATCTATCGACGACTGTACTTACTTGCATAAAAATTAAATTTAAATGCAATGAAATTTCATTTCAATGAAGCAAATTGACGACCTTGCTGACTGATTAATCGAGGTTTAATTGTGTATTGAATTGTAGTCTATATCAAACAGTTGTAAAATCCCCATGGAAATGCCATGTAAAACTATGGCAATGTACTAAGCATACATTGAACTCTCGTTCACCGCCACAGTTGATATATTGAACGCTGTGCCCCTGCAAGTGCACTTCTAACGGTGACGAGATCACTTTGATTGCATCATCGGAAATATTAAACGCCGACAACTTTGAAACGGTACTCTTTTGGCAGATTCGGTCGAACAAGAGATTGAGTGTGAAGGGCAGTACATGCCAAGGAGGAAAACTGGGCAGCATGATCTCAGTCTTGCTTACTGCGTACAGTGGAACCTCGTTGATACGATTCTGCGTAATGCATTTTTCAGGATGATACTTTTTCTTTTTTTTTTCTTTCACGATAATACCATTTGGTTGGATAATACGTTGGATTATACGATTTTTGGATGGATACGCTTTATTTTCCGGTTCTCGTGAAGATCGTATGAATGAGATTTCACTGCATATGGAAGACTCATGCAAGCTGCAGCCATTCATTATTGGCAAGAGCAGATCGCCACTCTACTTCAAGAATGCGAAAGGCCTCCCGGTCCGATGCACTGTTCTACAAGAAAGCTTTGATGACGCTTGGAACTTTTCACTGAGTGGCACTGGCATGAGATGCCGAAGTGGAGATGCTGCGCCACTGGGTTTTCTTGTAGACAAGGGCTTTCTGCGAATGGCATTTTAGGATTTTGTGAGTGGCGAAAACTAATCCAACCCCAACCTCCATTTGTGAACGGATCTTTACATTACAGTTTGAATTTAACAAACAAAACCACCGTAATCCACATCTGCACTCGTGGAAAGACCCTTATTGCGGCAGCGGTGCACCAGACTCATCGCTGTGCAATTCACAGGTCTGTGCTGAACGCGTTTCATTCGTGCTTACATGGTCACAAGTGCAGTGGAAATGGGCAAGCTGAAAGCCACTTTTGAAACTAATCGCGTTTGTGTAGTAATGGCAGTCACTGACGCTGGGGCCGGAAGGGATGGGCAGAGAATAAAAGGATGTACCGGCCATGAGGTGTCGGAACGTTGAGCAAGAAGAGACGCGTGGACTTCTTAGGGCGTTCGAGAAGCGAGGATGACTGGTTACAACAGGAAGTCTATTCCGAAACCCGACACAACACTCTACCTGTCTCATTGACCATGTATTACGGTCAGCTGGATTAAACAGAGTATTGTTGGTATTGTAAGGGATACGCTGCCGGGCACGTTTACATGCGATTTACAGTACCAGTGCTCTGATAGCTGCGTGGCACATATCCATACAGGCTAGCTTGCTTATGGAGTGTGTCCATTTCTATCTTATCTTGAATAAAATGTGCAACGACCACTTCGTAGTGTGTGACGCGCACAGTGGTCTCCTGTCCCGTCAATACGTGCGCATGCTTTTAGGGTTTGCATTGCAATCAGTATATCAAGGACCATTCCACAGCGCGAGCGACTTGCAGTGTTTTGTGAGCAATAAATAAAATAAACTTTCGTGTGTTTGACACGGTTTTGGAGAAGCAAATCGATAAGTCCCCGCTTTTCACGATCTCGGGAAACTGTCAGAGACGTGCGGAGATCTCAGATTAACTTCAGGTAGGCATAATGTGTATTTCAAATTATTGATATATTGAACTATCTCGCGATTCCCTTCGAGTTCGATATATTTGGGATCGACTGTATTACTAATTATTGGATATAACAAAGTAAATCTAAGATATTTTTTTTTCTTATAACAGTTATTGGTTGGAGTGAAGATATTTTGTCAAATGCACCTTTGTTATAACGAGATTTGACTGTATAACGTTGGTATTTTTATATCTAATGTGACTTTGTTATAACAAGGTTGAACTGTAGTACAGTATAGACCACTTATAACGTAACCGCTTATAGTGCAGGACCAGATATACTGCGGTCTTTTCAGACTCCCGTTAATTTTCCCATAGCACTCCACGTATACACGTATCGCTTATAGTGCAGTTGCGGGAAACAAAATACTGGTTACAGTGCGGCTGCCTGGGAGTATGGAAGTCAGCGGAGACGGCGAACGCTCCCCTCAAACGGGCGCCCCAAGGAGTGCTCGAGGAAGAAAGAGAGACGAAGTGGAAGAGAAGGGCACGTGGTGCAAACGAACAGCCAGTGAGGCTGAAACCAGAATCTTCAGTGCGAGTCGTGAAATATCACGGCGCGCATAGCGAGAGAGGGCCACGAAACTGCCAACACCGGCCAACGCTCGCTTCACGATAACGGCAGTAAACGAAACTTCAGGGAGCGGGTGGCGCCGGCACAGCACGGCAAAGGGCGCACGCGGAGACCGTGGAATGTGAGGGAGGAGGGCAGCAGGGAAGCGTATTTTGCCTCGGCTACTCCGCCGCTTCGGTGGCTCCCCTCGCCCTCCCTCGTAGCTCCCACACTTTCGACTGTCACCGTGCGCACCTGCCGTCGTGCAGGCGCCGCCGCTCCAGCCGGCCCGGCGCCAGCTCCCCGTAGTTTCGTTTTCGGCGTTATCGGGAAGCGGGCGTTTGCCGGCGTGGGCAGTTTCGTTGGCCGGCCTGGGGCAGCGCCGCTGCTTCCCTCTGCGCTGTAGCCGCAGCGTGCAAGGTCAACACGTGACTAGAAAGTAGAGGAAGCATAAAGGAGAAAGAAGGGTTCACTGACATTTTCTACGCGTGGCTACGGTAGCGTGGCTGAGACGTCGGCACGTACATGCATGTTCCGGCGCAACGCAGAATCGGTGACCTTGCCGTTTGAGAGAAGGTGAAATTTCTGCCGCGTTTTTGTTTGTTTGTTTGTTTTGTTCACGCGCGACATTAAGGGGTCTCTCCTAAGCTTTTACTCTATGGCGGTGCCAGAGCAATGCCGGTCGGAGGCGCCGCCGCGTGAGTTGGTTCGAATTAACGAGATCCGACTGTAAATTGAATGCAAACGTTCTAGCTGCATTCCTCGACTGTCGCATACGCGTGGCGGCTCGGTGCACATGTTTTGCATATGTGCGGGCCTTGAAAATTGTTGCTTTGGTTATAGTGCGGTACCGCTTATAGTGCGGATATTCGCGATTCCGGCGACTTACGTTATAAGCGGTCTACACTGTATACTAGTTGCAACTTACTACTACTACTACTGCTGCTTTTACTTTCCTTGTTTCTTCGGCATATTTAATAAAAGAAGGATTTGATTGCAACTTTCCATCCTTCCGGCAATAATACAGGGTTCATACGTGGAGATCATGGAGGTGTTCACCAACTTGGGTCCCATCGTAGACATGTGCGTGGTGGACCTGGAGCGACAGGGGCAAGGCCAGCTGGTGACATGCTCAGGAGCCTTCAAGGAGGGCTCCCTGCGCATCATCCGCAATGGCATCGGCATCCATGAGCATGCCAGTATTGACCTGCCGGGCATCAAGGGCATGTGGCCCCTGCGGGTGGGGCCCCGCGCGGCACCCCAAGGTGGGGATGGCAAAGACCCTGGGGACAGCACCGAACGTGACAACACGCTTGTGCTTTCCTTTGTACGCCAGACCAGGTACGTTGTGCCAAGTCTGCCCCTGTAGTCAACTGCAGTGTTGGTCCACAAACGCTGCAATCTTAGGCCATAAATTCAAACATTCTTCTCTTTGTTTTTGTGCTAAATTGAAATGCTCTTGAAATGCTAGAGCTGTCTGTACAGTCATTTCTCTTGTTTAAATTTAGCCATAACACTACATACTATAGAGTAGTTTGGAAACTTGGTTTAACAGCCGATGGCAACATCTCCTCAGAGTGTCTTCGAAGTCATACAGTGGAAACCGGTCGACACGTTCCTTGCTTTTTCATTTCCCCAACTGCTACGTTGGGTTTTCGCGGTCCTTACCTAAATCCAAATGACTCCCGTGTATTATATACCCGTTTGATATGTCGCCATTCTGTAATGTTCCGCCATCTCACATTGCTTTTGAATGCAGCAGTCATGTAAATTCATCGGTGTAGAGAGAAATTTGCTCTCGCACCTTGCTACAAATATGATAAATGTATATGCCGCTATGACCGGTATATCTTAACAAGTGAGTGATACGTTGCAACATACTCGAAGTTTGCAATAAGAGACTGAGCTTGCACAGGCATATCAGGAGGAAACGTGCGCAGAGCATTTGTCAAAAACTTGTTGAAGCACCCGAGGGTATGTGCACGGGTTGAAACCTACTAGGGACCGAGTGCAGGGCTACGTTTTTTTGGGGCAGGCAAGGGTGCATAATCGCCAGTTCTCTTTAGTCAGCTTCACTGCAATAGAGCCGTGTTATGCGGGGAAGCATATGCAGAATATTGCGGTGAAGCATATGCGGTGAACATCGTACACGTCCCTTAATTATACCACGTGCGCATGTGCACTCCCTGATCACAGTATGTACGCCAAGACGTCTAATAACTATTGGCAGCCATTCACACCTGTTTCTGATGTTGCTGTGGTGATTTGCGGTGTTCCTGATTGTTACATTTCCCCTGCTGTTACATTTTTTTTTCTGCGACCTCATGAAAAACGTATTGAAGGGGTTCCATTGCATGTTCCATTCCATCGCCTTTAGCTGCAGTAGTGTTCAGCCGACCCCACTTGTAATGATCCCAGATATAACAAAGTGTTGATTGTAACAACCACATTTCACTGCACTTAAAATTTTCTGCCCCCCCCCCCCCCCCCCATGGAAACTACATCCTGATATTGTGAATATTTTAAAAAATGCCATACTATTACAAAGAACACTTCAACCCCAGTAAAAGGAGGCAGGATGCACGCAGAAGTTTCGAATCGCAGAGGCGTGGCTGAACTAGGCACAAGGCAGAACGCCACTTGCTATTCACAATACAGTTGCGAACATGGCGCAGTGCATACATTTAGGCCGACAATTACAGAAATACAACTTGAGTTACATTATTGCAGATGCGTTACTTTCTGGTGGCACGAAAATGGTCTTGTGCCACTGACTTTTTTTTTCTTTTTTTTCTTAGGGTTCTCATGCTGAGCGGTGAAGAAGTGGAAGAGACAGAGCTGGCTGGGTTCGACACGTCCCAACAGACTTTCTTCTGTGGCAATGTTCGCAACAAGCAGCTTATTCAGGTCTGTCTGTCTCTTCCTTGGGGCATCATCCTGAACTGAACATGACACACTGCATTATTGGAACTCATTGCTTGTCTGGCAAGAATGTCATATAATGTTTTTCAGTGATAGCCAACAGACTGAGCACTAGATGTAATATGGATCACCTGTGCCAGAATAAATGTATGCATGTGGCATCCCTTTTAATCAGTGCATTGTAGCACTATGGTGAAAAAAATTGAGCTCCTCAGATCCCTTTATTCTTGCTCATTGTATAGCAAGGGCCTCAACATTGGTAGCCTTGATGCTATGAGGTAGCGTACGGAGGGTTTCCTGGCCATTTGGCCTACGTTGAAAAGGGTGTTCCATATCTGCCAGCATGACTGTGAAGGGGTGCTTGCCAACACTCGGAAGGCTAATCTTGTACACATACGCAAATACCCAACAAAGTGGACTAGAGGATGGTCGTCACAGTAGTTCAATTAAATAATGAGCTGGAGGTGTAATGCGGAAGGTGTAGATTCAACTCCCACCTGCAGCAAGATATCTTTTTGTTCTCTTTCATTTCCCTTTTTCTTATTATTTCTAGATTTAAATTAAAGCATAAGAATTAATTTCCCAATGTTTTCTCTGGCTTCATTGTCTGTTATCTTTGTATGGTTATGCCGTATTTATTCGAATATAAGACGAGGTTTTTCCACAATTTTCAGCCTTGAAGTCAGCCCCCACCTTATACACGAATTTTGCCTTTAGGTGTGGCTTTACGGCAGCGCAAAATTCACCTGACAGTGTTGCTTTACGGCAGCCGTGATGCCGTGAAGCCGCACCTAAAGACAAAATTAGCTTATAACCCTCACTCTGCGTCTTGAAGCTCCCTCCTGCCCCCCCTCCTATTTCAAGGTCGCCATTTGGCATTTTAGCTGTGTAATGCAGTATTTCAGGCGATCTCCTCTGAATCTCGATAATCCGTCGGCTACTCTGTATCGCCTTTATATTGGTGTGTGTACGCACGTTTTTTTTTCTTGGTCCCCCCAGTTGTACCCTCGCCTTATAATCATGACCACCTTATAATCGAATAAATACGGTAACTAGCAAAAAGCCAGGCCCCTTGGATTTTCTTATTCCTGTCGCTCACGGTGATACTGACAGTGCCAACAATGGAGTTATTGTGATTGCTGTAATCGTGCAGGTCACTGCAGCAGCTGTACGTCTTGTGGACAGCCAGACCAAGCAGCTCCTGAATGAGTGGAAGCCACCAGGTGGACGTAACATTAGTGTTGTGACATGCAACCAGAGCCAAATAGTGTGCGCCGTTCGGAAGGAAGTGTTCTGCTTGGAAATCGGCGATGGCGTCCTGAATCAGATCAGGTATTCAGTGGGATCTGTATCTTTGTAGGGAGAAAGCTCGACTCGCATATGGGGGAAGGGATATTGGGGCCAACTCAGATTTCCTGTTAAAGCAATGCTGAAATGTTCTCTGTAGACTAGCTGAATTGAATTAAAACTGCGGCATTTTAGAGCTATATTTTGACTTGTAGTGTAGTGACTTTTAGAAGAGTAAGTGGAATTTTGATTTGTGGCCTTTTTTGTTTTACGAAAGTTGCAAAAAAAAAATTGGTAAAATTATGACTCGGAGTGTAGATCTCTGTAATGCTAGTCTAGAAACGGATATGATTCTGTAAGCTTTACCTGTTATATCGCCTAAAGAAAATAGGGTGCATGCATTAGATTACGGCTTACATGAAATTATTACAATATTTAGGCAAGCTTTACAGAAGCTTGCTCACAGATAGTTGTATATTTTGTTGTTGTGTATAATCAATTTTGCCTGCTTTAGATGTCGCAATAGATGCAGTTTACAGAATTATGATGTCATTTTTTATTGCAGAATTATAGGTCTATTCTTTATTTTTCTTTTATTAAAAATAATCTTCTGATTTTCAGCTAGTTTTGTAAAAAAATTGCTGACCCAATGTTAAAGCTTGTCCCAGCAATTGGCAGACTTAAACATTTTTTAAAGCAACAAGGGCACCTAACTGACCGAGCAATACGATTTTTTCGTTACTGCTTATACGAGGGCCCTTTGCCCCTATTTTATTAGCCAACATAAGGTACATACAGGTAATATATGTAGGGTAATATTACATATATTACCAGGTAATACTATTCTACCTACTTTACAACATTTTTCCACATAGTCCCCACACCGGTTCAGACATTTGTTCCATCGCAGCACTAAATTTGAGATGCCCATGTGGTGGCATTCAACCGGCTGACTGTGGAACCACCGTCGGACTGCTGTCTTGGCTGTCTTGGCACTTCTCAAAGGGAGACAGGGAGACACCGTTTCCCATACGTAGGCTGCATTTCTCTGTGGATTTCGATGGGTGTTTGTCCCTTGCTCCATAGAAAACAAATCACACTTCATTGCTCGTATGCCATGGAGGTGTAAAGCACAACCGCCATCTTCAACAAGTGACAGCAGCGCCGTGCCGCGGAGCTCTCGGCAGATAAGGCTTGACCAGTGTGATGATTTAGTTTTGTCCAAGAAATGTCCACTGCTGAGAGTGGATGTGTTGACTTTGCATTTACAGCCGTAATTTGGCTAAAAAAAAATAGGGGCAAAGACTTTCCGATTCGCCCTCGTATGAACGAGAGCACCTGAGGTAAAGCTTCTCTTTAAGGCACCTCACTGGTGGCAGTGAAAGCGTTAATAGTTGCTGGAAAGGTTGTCTTATGGCCTACTTCTAGGCTTGCTGCCTCTGATGCAAAATGGTTAACCTAGGTGTCAATGGTTTCTTATTTAGATGTACACAAAAGGGCAAGTCAACTACATGGCTCCTAGGATGGGTAGCCGGGCTAGTTGGTATTTCAACATTGGGAAACTATGGTGCTGGGACAATGAAACATGAAGAAAGAAAACATATAAGTGCTTGTATATGCCCTCTTTCTTTGTGTTTCGTTGTTCCAGCACTCTAGTTTCCCTGTGGTAAACGACTCCCTTGATAAAACCTTGATTGTGTCTTTTTGGGCTGCATGCATCTTTCACTCTAGCTAAACTTTGTTCTAATGAGGTACTCTCTAATGAAGTAATGTGTATTACCAAACTAAATATCCCATGAAACTTAATGAAGAACAAAATGTTTGATTTCTCTTATTAACAGAGTGGTAATATCCTGTCAGTAATATCCTGTCAGTAATATCCTGTCAGTGGATTTAACGAGCAATTTTTGTCCAAAACTAGAAGTGTCAGTCCACTTCACATCATGTAAATCGTTCAATTTGAAGCAGTTTTTAAGATCATGTAGGGCTGTTGGCAGATCATCACACTGTAGCTTGTTTCATTTGATCTGCATTCCATGAGGGCTATTCACATAGGTTAATTATCCAGGGCATCAGGGAAAGGGTTATTGAGGCATTGTATGTAGCAAGTGCATGCACAAAGACTCTGCAGCTAATCCCTCCCGAGCTGTGGAAATCGTTCGTAGCTTTTGAACGTGTGGCACTCTTAAAGGGGAGGGCTCCAAGTTTGTGTGCTTTTCACGAAGGTGTGGCGTCATTGTACATATTGCAGTGGGGAGGGAGACCTTGTGTGACCAGTCCTATGAATTTTGCTCATGCAAGTGAAAAAAAATAAATGACTTAGTTGTGAGGACATAATTCACAATAAAATTATGTACGCTGTATTCGGGCCTTATGTATTGCAGGATGACAGGCAGCATGAACTCGGACATTTGGCAATCCAACTTCTAACTTCAGTATCACTTCAGTGCACATGAAAACACCAAGGTCTGTCTTGAGGTAGCAGTTGCTGCTCATAAGGCATCGCTTCAGGTTGAAAATGTCATTGTGCATGTGTTTCGCTTGGGCATCTTTTGCACTGCTGTATTGTTTCTGGTTGACCGGCTGTGAGCTGGATGCCTGGTAATATATGATTTATTCTTGGTTGAGGTCGTGTTGAGGTCGTGTGAACAGTGGTTGAAGTGAGGTAACTGCACCACTATTTCGACTTTGTCGTTAACAAGGTTTAACGGTACTCCTCTCTGTTAGGTTGTTCCTTGACAATGTGATCTATGGGTAGAAGTGTGATGGATAATCATATACGGTTTGAACTGAATTGGGGCAAACAGCTTGATAACGGGACTTACGGGTAATAATGTGAGGGAATGTGATGGATAATTGTGTACTGTTCAAACTGAATTCGGGCAAATAGCTTGAAGCAAGCACCCTGCTTGTGGTTTGCAAGGATGATTGATGCTAATAGGATTAAATTAAGAATATCCTAGGTGCAGCACCGAATTATTGAATTCTAGCAGTAGATCCACTGGCAGTGTGTGTGCAGTGAAATGTTACTAGAAATGCACATTTGAAAAGCATTTAATCTTTTAAGGGTAAAAGTATTCTCAGGTAGAAAACGGAAGGCTGCATTGGGGGTAGGACCTGCTACTCCGTGCTGTAATACAGTATTATTCGTTTTATTACTTCCTGGTAGCACCAATCGCTGTGTCGCACAAAGGGTGAGGTCACAAAACATATTACATTTCGCTATGCTTCCTGGGTAAGTGTGATCAAGAGTATGACAGAATCCCGTCTGGTCAGGTAAGAGCATGTTGAGCAGAAAATTGGTTCGCTGACCAAGTAATAAAGTAATTTGCAGGTCCGACAAGCACACACCTTAGACAGGACAACAGAAGGTAGACATAAGGTTAGCGCCAGTCCTGTCTACCTGCTTTTGTCCCGTCTAAGGTGTGCATTTGTCAAACCTGCAAATATGAACCAACTAGTCAAGAAGCAGCACATCTTAGAAAAAGTATGCAATGTTTCTAGTTTCCTGTGGAACCCTTGTCCACAATCGGATCTGTTCACAATCAAAGACAGGGTTCCATAGGCAGCTCGAAATATCAAGACATTCTTTTTTTACTTAATTAGTGGCCCAATTTTCTGCTCAACTTCCTGGGTGTGTGTATCATAATGTGGTTCAAGCTGCATGGCATAGATGAGTTTCATGTTAGGTACTTCAAGCACTCATTATTAGCCCTCTTCGATTTGTCGTCCTGGACTGACCAGGACTGCCCGAGGCGTTGGATGCACAACATTCATTGGCTGAAAGCATCGCCTCGAGCAGTCCGGGACTGTGAGGGACGGATAATTGAAGAGGCCCATTGAATATGCCACAGTGTGCCAGTAGAGGAGGACAGAATTTGTAAAGTGGAGAATCTGTCCTTTTGCCACAGTAATGCAGAGCTGGAAAATGAGGTGGCCTGCCTGGACATTACACCCCTTACGGAGGGGGCTGAAAAGTCAACATTATGTGCGGTGGGCCTCTGGACGGACATTTCCATTCGCATCCTCAGTCTGCCCTCTCTTCAACAACTTCAGAAGGAGAACATTGGAGGCGGTGAGGGAATGTTCAGTAGATCCTTTACTCACTCTCTATGCTTGTTTTGCCACGTGAAGTGCAAACGCGGGGAAGGGTTCATCAGACTGTCTTGCTCATTGCAGAGATAGTGCTATTTGAACCGAGTTACAGATTCTGCTTTTAGCAACTCTGAGAGCTTGGTAAAAGTATGACACATTTGTGTTCAGACCAGATTCTCAGTGACGGTATAGAAGCGCGTGTGTGAATGAGCAATTCCGTCATGAAAGTATAATATGGACTCATGGACGAACAAAAATTCTCAGTTATTTGAAATTGTGCTCTAGTAAAAAAATGTTTGGTAACTTTGGGCATTGCTGAAATTTTATCCTGCATCCAGCTCATCACAGCTATGCCATGTGTGCCTGTATTGACAAAGCTTCTTTACCTTATTGTAGCACAAAAGAGTGTTTGTTTGTGGCCTGGTGTTTGGGCATTGCCCACACATGATGGCAGTTAGCACGAGAAGAGGATTGCCACAACGATAACCAAATGTGGGAAATGTTTACATGAAAAATCTTTTGTTAATATGGGCTTTGATATAGAGCACTTGGTCTCTAGATATTAAAAAAAATGAACATTCATTATTTATTTTACAAAGAAACAGCAGCTGTGTGTAACTGTTATGTGCCGTTCACATTCTCTAAACAACCATATGGGCAGGCAGTTGCCTAACACGGACATTCATCATGGCAACCATATTTGACTTCCACAGGTGTGTTGTCAGCTTTGTTCACTGTGCATGTTTAGTGAAATTATAATTGCAAAGTGCATTGTGTTGTTAGAAATTTTTCAGGACGGAAATCTCTGAACTACATTTGTGGGCATACAGATAAAGAATGCATGATTTCTCACCTGACACCTTTTTCTTGCTTGCTTGCTGTTACTGAAATATGTTTCTGGGTTTTGCCTAAAATCGCTGTGAAATTTTTAAAAAATGTGCATATTTATAGCAATCGTGCTTTGTCGTCACGCTTTTTCTATCGGATGAGGAATAATAAAGCTGTGGCAACGGTATCACAGTGTGCAGCTGTATTGGAAAATGCGTACTTGATTGTGATTGCTCTCTGTGATTTATAAACATCGTGATTGCATTGGGGTGGCCTGGCGCTCTTTCGCCATACCTGGCCCTTGCGCCATTAAACACCATACATCATCATCAGTTACAATATGATTTCAATGCTGTTTTCATAATTCCTTTTTTTGGTCAAATCTGTGGCTGTGCAGAGATAATCCCAAGGTCGATACTGATCACAACATTTGAAGCCATTCACTATCTCCTGTGTGCCCTTGGAGATGGCTCTTTATTCTACTTCCTACTTGATGCCACAACGGGTGCCCTTACGGACAGGAAAAAGGTGAGCAAAGAGCATTTCTTTTTAAGATGTTGCTAAAGCTCATGCAAATTTTACAGCAGCTTGTAACAACACTTGAGTGTGGTCTTTGCATGGCTCACAACTGCAAGTAAAATTCAAGGAAAGACAGTAACCTAAACATTTTGTATTGGCAGTCGTCCAGACCCCTTTGTTATAGCACATCATGTAATTTGCATTAATTGTTAAATGAGACTACAAATGTTGAGGGTGAAGGTTGTTATGAAGAGTCATGGGTCTATACACCAAGAATTCAGCTTGTAGCGTAGCAGGGTTTACACTGTAAGTGTATTATCTTCAGATGGTAGTTTGCATTCTTTTAGCTGCCGAGGGCTCCACAACCAGAAACTTCAAATAAGGAATTGGCAGAACATTAGTTCAAAGTTTCTTTTTTATCTGTTGCACACTGTTCATTAAGCAGATTTGAAATTCCCTAAGGTATTCCCTAAAAAAAGCATCTTCCGGAACGTTCATAGGTGGTGATGATCTGGCCGGCTGCCTTGTTAGAATAGTCTTCAGAAGTAGGGAAGTTTTTCTGGCCTTTGTGCCTTTCCACACACGCACACTCGTGTCGGCCACAGTGCAGGCTATGAGCAGTTTTTAAATTATGATATGTTTGCCACACTGGTATGTGGCACTGCCATCATTGTTTCATTAATGCAGTATCCTGCTGGCAAAACTCTAGTCGATGTTCTTTACGGTCATGCTGTTGCCGTTTGCAGGTTACCTTGGGCACACAGCCAACAGTCTTGAAGACGTTCAAATCGCTGTCAACGAGCAATGTGTTTGCCTGCTCTGACCGACCCACAGTAATCTATTCGAGCAATCACAAGCTGGTGTTTTCCAATGTGAATCTTAAGGAGGTCAATCACATGTGCCCTCTCAACTCTGAGGGTTATCCGGACAGGTGACTGGTGTTTAACTGACTTTGATATTGTTGTTCTTTGGCTTTGTGTTGTTTCACGCTTTTGTATAAGATCTGGGCCGTCTGCCTATATGTGGAAAAGCTTGCTTGTGGGGCCAATTTCAATATTGCAGAATACAAAGATCATAAAGGTAGTTCAGTGGCTCTCACAAGTGGCCGTGGTAATAACGTCTAAGAGGAGAAAGCAGAAATTTCAGTTTTTTTTTTTTTTTTTTGAAGCATGAATGATTGAATAATGATTATAATAATACTAATAGCATGAATAATAACTGTAGTATGGGCTTTGGCTAACATTTCACCTGATTATGTCAATTGGTCAGGGTGCGTACAGGTCCTTGAAATCCTTGAAAACCCTTGAAATTGAAAAGTGCGTTTTCAAGGCCCTTGAAAGTCCTGGAATTTTTTTTTCCTTCCTTGAAAATCCTTGAATTTCGTGAGCAGTGCACTCCGATATCGACATTGCGACCTCCTTTCTGTGGTAGATCGGCGTCGATCTGACAAACTCCAAATTTCAGAAACAATACGCCGTCGGGAGCACACATATGGTTCGGTGACCGCACGGAAAAAGTAAAAGGCTTCATCGCGTCAAACCGCAAACGGAGTGAGAGACCCCGTGCCGCGCTTCGCGGTGCTGGCTCGGCTGGCTGTGTTTACGCTGCTTTCCTCACCCTATCATTCGTTTCACTCCTTGCCCGTCAGTCTGCCTTGTCCCGCTTTCACTCTTGCGCGAGGTGAAGTTAGTGAAGCTAAAGAGAGCTACAGTCGAGCAACTTTACCACTGATTCTCAGTGCCTTTGGGTGGAGGTTTGTTGTAATAGTATTTATGATAATATAAGTGCAATAACATTACCGTATTTTCCATTCTATAAGTGGCACCGGTATATGAGACGCACCTGTTCTTTTGGTAAACGATTTAAAAAAGTTAGTGACGTTTCGCTGCGTGAACGCGGGTCACGCGCAAGCGTATAGGTGCCATATATTTCCACTCCAGGGGCATTTCTGCCGTTGTGGCTGCCGCTATGTTCCGTATAAAGTCTAATGGCGATAACATCGTCCCCGCGCGCCGTGTGCTGTATGTGTGAGTGAAAGCATACGACGGTGAGCCGAATCGCGCACAAGGGAGGAAAGCGGGAAGGCTGCCCGGGAGGGAGGAGGGGCTGCCTGTACTCTCGTAGCAACTGCGTAGTTTGCGCAGCGGCGCGCGCCTTATCTTGACAGCGATCTGCAGATGTGACGACTTCGGGGTCGATCGACTCGCGGTCGGCCTACAGCCGCTTGCGTTGCTGCTCCATCCTTCTCGCACGGCGCTCAGGAACTCGATCACAAGAAGAACCCGGCACCTCGATAGTGCGCACAGACCCCGTAGCAATTAAGTCAACCAGCGCGCTTCACGTGGCCATCAGATCCGATTTTGACGACAGTCTTTCCGAAAAAAAAAAAAAAAAACTTGTCTTATGCACCGGAAAATACGATATGCTGAATGTTTTGGAAATGTTAGGTGAACCAATCCAGTTAATACTGCAGAAGCCTGAGCAGCTGTTGTGAGTGTTCGCTGTGTTAACTTTTAATATTGCGGACTTGAGAAGTGATAAAGACAATGCATATTTTACAAAATTGCAATATACATCTATTTATTATAATTTAATGGATGTGTAGCAAGACTACACCGAATGGTTTGGAAATGTTCGGTAAACTCGCCCAGATAATACTGGAGAAGTCAGAGTAGCTGTTGAGAGCATTCATTGGTTTTGTGAACTTTTTTTTTTTTTTTTTGGTATTGTTGTGAACTTGCAAAGTGATCAAGGCTAGACATTATTAACATCATTGGGATATACATTTATTTCTTTTTGTTTTAGTGCAATAACCCTATGCTGAATGTTTTGAATAATTTTAATTGGTTCAATTTATCCAGCCTATACTAGAGAAATCTCAGCGGCTGTTGTAAGCGTTCATTTTGTTTTGTGATTTTATCAAGACTAGACATTTTTATTTTAATTGTGATACACATTTATTTATTGTAAGAGCAATAAAACTAATCATTTTTGGGAATGTTAGAGTAAAGAAATCCTACTTTGGATGCCGCTTTGAGTGCTTGAAAAACCTGTGACAGGTCCTGGAAAGTCCTGGAATATCCTTGAATTTTTGCCTTGGAAACATGTACGAACCCTGATTGGTGTTTCTGAATAGGAGCCTAATTGATGTCTCAATGTGGATTAAGTTATTCAGGCATTCAGTCTATGACTTGAATTTTTATGGGAGCAATGACCGATAAAATGCCGACAAATACTATCAACCAGTTGAAGCAAAACCTGATTGTTACAGTGTTGCAATTAACAGCCCTTTGATATATGTGAGGAGCAAGTATTATTTTTATGCTGCTGTTCAGAGCTTTGTAGTAATTCTTGCTGCAAACAGATGAGACAGGCTGTTAATGACATTGCACATTGTTTATATAGCAGACCTGCCACATCTAGCACAAAAATGTGCCAGACAGCTAGCATACACAAATATGACTGCTATTGTTAGCTCACAGAAGCATGTGTGTCTGTCTGACACTCTTGCAAGCATCTCCAAAAGCACTTCATGTGGAATATATGCGTCATAACAGAGTACTGATCTGACGTGTAGTACCACTAGGCATATTGCTTGTTAGATTTCGTGCCTAGTGCAGCATTTCTGAGTGCCTTATTTGTGTTCTATTACATCGATCGCTACTTATTACATCATTGCTTTCTTTGATTAAAGGTGCAAATCAAAGATAGGGAGCCATGTCTGCCATATGACATTCTGAAAGTGTAAATCCGGTTCTTGCATGACAACAGTTGGCCACCTCGAAAGCCACATCCACAGCCCATGATTGTAGACAGAATGTAATATTGCAGGATGGACATGTTGACAATGGATGATTTTGAAGCCGAACCATTCTTAGCCATTGTACGATTGTTGTGCAGGAAAGATGAGACTCTGCAGAAAGCTTGAGGGATCCCAACGCATTAGTGCAGCCAAATACTTGTTTTCTTGCATCAAACTAAAGATCTCTTGTCTCTCAGGAGTTGGCAAAGCTGAGAGAGTTGGTGTCTTTGGATGCTTCCAAAAAGCAGGATTAAAATCAGAAGTACTCAGAACTGATTGCTAAAGTCTTTCAAAGTGGTGGGAGTAGAAGGTCTTCCCTCAAACCTTTCCCTTAATTTCTGAAAAGGTAGCTGCAAGTGTAAGGCACATTTTGTGGTACCACTACTGAAGTAGCCATCCCATATAACCATTTGAAACTTCCTCACGCTGTAGTTCACTGTTACTTTTGAAATCTTGCTCCTCCATTTAGTATTACACAAAGTGCTGCTACTTTTATTTTCTTCTTTCTTTTGTGAAATTGCTTTGACCTTTGTAGCCTTATCCTGTTCTATAGTTGCTTGACCTGTTGCTGCTTTCATCCACAGCCTTGCCCTTGCCAATGACAACACCCTCCTTATTGGTACCATTGATGAGATTCAGAAGCTCCACATTCGAACTGTGCCTCTTGGGGAGCTGCCAAGGCAAGTTGCACCCCCCTTTTTGCATCTCATTTTTTCAATTTATTTTTATTTTTTGTTTTTTACAGGAGAGAAAAAATAGCACCCCGCTTCAAAACCATTGTCATGTTTACGGAGTGTTCTCTGTGTTTTGAAGCCACTGTCTTAACTCGTGAACATGGCCCCAAATACTGTTGGCAGTTTCACCCAAAGCATGAAGCATTGACAGCAATAGCAAGGGTTAGCATAGCACTGAGGCTCCTTGAATGGTGTTCTATCAAAATGCAGGGGCGACATGTTGGCACTATGGAACATGTGAGGTTATTGCTACTGCACAACAGAAACAGTGCCCTGGGATCTACCAGGCATTTCGCAATGTGGTCTGATGAGTGCTGCCAAAGGCATTGCAGGCGGCGTTGTGCATCTATTGTGCATGAAATGAGACCACCGGAACACCGTTCATGTTTGCCAGCAACCAATGAAAGTATTAGATAGCTTGGCTTGATGTTTACGGTTTACTTGATGTTTACTCAGCACGATGCTCATGCCAGCAGCTGATTGAACTGACTGTGACAGTGTGTCCACTTGGCTTCATCATTTTTGCTGCCAAACAGACTGCGTGTCGCTTGCATCTCTGGAAACTTAATGTGCTTATCAAACAAGGCACCAGCCTTCTCGCATCCACAGCGGATCATGTGACCTCCAATTCTTAGTGCTTGGGCTGCACACACGTCTTCAATACTAAGACAGCATTGTGGTAGTGGTGCTGACTGGGTGATTGTGCCTTGAGTGTCCATATAATTGCTGTCACAATAATTTGCAGTTGGTGGTAGGGCTTTATTCTATCAACTATGCTGTAGCTGTTGTTGCTTCTTTCAAGCATATTTGATATTTCATGAATGTTTGCCTATTGCAGAGCATAGTACAATGATATGGGCATAGTGCCATTAGCATTGATATGAGCATAGTGCCATTAGCATGGCTGTGAAAATTTGGATGTTCAAGTGAGCACTGCTTTGCTTTGAATTGGCTGTCTAGGGAGTCACTGTTTTATAGCCAGGTGTGGTGTTTGTGTCAATACCCGCTAAATAGGTACCTATTTATCCTTGTGAAAACAAGAAACAGGTTATGAACAGGCAAAAAACATGAAATCAACACCAAGCTGAAAGCGTCCCCCAAAAATAAGTCATGGCTACACCACTGTCAGGAGCAGAGTTGGAGTTTCACTGTTCTGGTCTATCCTTACCCAGTGGAACGGGCCACCTGTGCTATATGATTTGTGGAGCTTACAGTATCCACTTTACGATTTGAAGCTCTGAAAGTAGTACAGTTGAGCGCCTCTACAATGAAACGACCTGTATAACGAAGGAGTAATTCGGTCCCGGTTCTATTGCGAACTGTGTGGTGCGTGATCTTTACAATGAAGGGACCTGTATAACATGATTTCGGAGGCCCCAAGGACTTTATTATAAAGGCATTCGACTGTACATAGTTTCATTAAGGCTTTTGTGCTCCTGTGACTATGAAAAGCAGTATGATAAGAATTAAATTTAATGGTGTGCAAATATTCGTAAGTTCTAATATTCAATTTGAATCGGTTAGTATTCAGTTCGATTCGGAAAACACTTGTATTATTCAAAATATTACAATAGCAGATTGTTACGCCTCATGAGTTGCATTGTGTGCCACAATGGGGATAGACGATGGGTACGTGCTGGTAACAATGGCCATCTCAGCAGAGATGCTTGCACTTCTGAAGTCAGCCATGCCACTTGTGTATCGTAGCCACAAAGTTGTTTCAGGGGCTCAGCAGAATCAACATTTCTGATGGCACTCCCAATTTGATCGTTAGCACGACTTGATACTAAAACTAGATAAACACGGAGAGCGTAAAAGACGTGTCTTTGATATCAACGAGTTAGCTGCATGACGTAATGTAATCATAACGCTGTGGTCGCTAATGAATGTCGTCACCTTCTTAGTGAGCCGTAACAGTAGCTGTAAACAACACATGTAATATGCTTTTGTTACGGGCTATGGTTCAATTCACGTTTGGTGCTTAGTCAAACAGAGTACATTTCTCTGTTTCATTACATGTACATATCATGGAGCACATTGTGTGTGCTTTTGACTTTTTTGTCCGCCCTTAGCCAGCACAAGACGCCATGTCCAGATACGCAAGAAATATTGACGTATGGTGCAGCACAAACCATCCTTCATCGTTCAGAAGCATTAATGTCCTCACCTGCTTCTAAATAAGCAGCAAACTGAGCGAAATGCCAAATGCTGGTTTCCTTCTTTGCTACGAACTGGAAGTTTGAAGTTGTAGTTTATGTAATGCAATGTGAATTCACGCTGTCTTCAACACCATAGATCACATGCCACAGTTCACTCACCACCAGTCCTGTAGTAAAAACCTGAACCACAACTAAAATTAACCAACTCTTCTGCTGTCAAAGTAATGAGCGTAGAAGCTAAGCAGACCTTACGCTGATGCAGGGATTCTCACTAATTATCTCTGTCTGTAATATGCGCATGCACCGTGAGGACAAGTTGATAGTACTATGTGGCAATATCCATAGGGCAGCATAAAATGGACTACGCCAGACCAGTTTATGAACCGGTTCAGTGTTGTGAACCGTTATAAATTTTTATTACTCCGTACCGGAACTGAATGGGAACAAAATTGGAGCGTGCTCAACCCGAACTGAACCGATGTTTTTTTCTTTTAGACACCCTGTTTGAAACTACATTTAGTTAGCACTTCCTGTGTCACTGATGGTGCTCATATTTTTGTGCACAGGAGGATTGCTTACCAGGAAGCAACGCAGACGTTCGGGGTTATCACCATCCGCAACGATATCTTGGGCAGTAGTGGCCTAACACCTGTGAGGCCCAGTGCAAGCACACAGGCACAGAATGTTACCTACAGGTCCGTTCCTCTACTCTGTCTTTGCAAGGTCTCACAGTTGTAATTGTATTGGAGAAAGTTTTCTTCAATCCTTTTTCTGTGTCCAATTTTACATTAGCTCCTTTTCTTGTGTTTGTGTGTGTGCACTTTTGCGAGTCCTGTCTGCTGTTCCCTCTTACACTTTTTGCTAACTTGAAATGAATTGAGATCACATACTTACTGCATACTGGTGCAGCTCCAACATGAGCTCTGTGTTCAAGCCCGGAGCAGTGAGTACTGGCAATGACCAGCTTGGCCAAGAAGTTGAAGTTCACAATCTCCTCATCATCGACCAGCACACCTTCGAAGGTACATCTTTTCATGTGTACAAGGTTCTTCTTTTGTTCTAATTTTCTTTTGTTGTGTACCTTCCAAAAAGCTGTGATGTTGAAAGAACCAGTCCTTCTGCTACCATACTTGCTGGAATGGAATGCAGGATTTTAATGTGAACTTACCAGCTTGAAAAGGCATCTCATTATATTTTACATCATGTTACATCTATAATTCGTAAAGTTTTTCTTCCCGAGTTCATACTCGCCACATGGCAAGCTAAAGCACTAGGCGCAACTGATGATGAAAGCCAATTCCTCCACATCTTCGATCACAAATGCTCCCTGGTGGAAGATCAGCTTGAAAGCAGAGGTGCATCAATGTTTATATGTAGCTGCACAGCAAAACAGCCCATCCCACTATTGCACTGCATGGAAATGCAGCTTCATCTGCGTTAATGCAGCCAGCCCATTGCGCTAATGCAGCCAGCCCATCTGGCTGCTCTGCACAGTGCTCATGACCCTGTTAGTATGTACTACTAATGGCATGATAGGCAACTCGTTACTGCAATGTGTGCTTATCCAGACATGTAGATCTGTAAAATTTGACAGTGGGCTATAAAATTTGCGCAGAAATTTAAGTATCTGCTTGTAATTGAAGTAACTCGTTCTTTTATTGCAGTGTTACATGCCCACCAGTTCATGCAGACTGAGTATGCAATGAGCATCGTGTCGACTCGACTGGGGAACGACCCCAACACCTACTACGTTGTTGGAACGGCAAATGTGCTGCCTGACGAGTCAGACCCTAAGCAGGGTCGCATAATAGTCTTCCACTGGGTGGATGGTAAGTCGTGCTTGTGTATTGATGCTTTGCCAGATGTATTGTCGGTGCACGTGCGTTTATGCTTTAATTTCTTTTTCTTATTTCTTTAAATGTCTGTTATCAGCAGGGGTTCGAAATTCCTCTTATCATAATCATCCTTCCTTAAAGGGCCCCTAAATCACCTCCAATATTTTTTAAGCATTTCAAGTAAATACGTGCATTGAGTTCAGAATGCCGTCACAATCAGTGATGCCAAACGCTCCAGTACCCCCAGTGGTCGTCGTGATGTCACCAGGGTGCATCTGGTGATGTTACCAGGAGCAGACGATGTCGATTGGTCGAACAAGAACATACGACTTCCGGTTAGTCTGCTAGTAGGTACGCACGCTCCCTGCTCTTCCTCGTTGGGTTGCTCACTTGTGTGCACTTGCGAATTGGTAACTACAGCCCGCAACACAAGTGCCAACTTGCTCACGTTCCAACACAGTCGTGTGTAGCACTCTGATTAGCTGCGCAAACAGAATCCGACAGTGTTGGCCTTTGTAGACTTGCGCGCAACACAGGATCCATAGTGGCACGCTTTGCATGAGCGTGGCACCGACCATAGCGGAGCGCTGCGGTGTTCGTGGGCGCTACAAGATATTTTACTCGCACGTTGACTGTTCAATTTGAATTTGAATATTCGAGTATTTGCACACCCATACCTAAAGGAATTCCTGGAATATTTCTTTTGCTAGTCTTGCAAGTTTTTGTACATAAAGTTGCGCATCTTGCAGGATCTCGATGCTCACACCTGTATAAATGTGCAGGCAAACTGGAACAGGTAGCGGAGCAGGAGATCAAAGGAGCGCCTTACTCCATGCTGGAGTTCAACGGCAAGCTTCTGGCCTCTATCAACAGCACGGTGCGCCTGTTTGAATGGAATGCGGAAAGGGAGCTGCGGAACGAGTGCAGCCACTTCAACAACATCCTGGCACTCTACTTGCGTGCCAAGGGGGACTTTGTGCTCGTTGGCGATCTCATGCGATCCATGTCCTTGCTGGCGTACAAGCCCCTGGAGGGAAGCTTCGAGGAGGTACGACAACTGCTGTTTTGTCGTGTCTGTAGTGCCATGGTTTGAACTGAAAGCTCTTCTGCCCTTAGTTCGTGCAGCTTTTTCCATGAGAGTGGAATCCTTATTGCATTTTTTACAAAGTGAGTGAGTTACTGGTTCAATTCCTGGCTTCGTTTCCATGAAGATGGAATGCAAGAATGCTCGTGAGATTTAATTTAGGTGCACGTTAAAGAGCAGGGGTGGGACTCCTGCGGCAAACACAGAAAATTGACCAAAATTGCGCCAGAACGGCTTCAGCAGTGGCCGCGAACAGCGAGCCGATTCGTTCTCCGAAAAAGAGTGCAGCCATTCACATTATGCACAACCCGTGACGGCACCTCCCGCAGAGTTTCTCGTAATTTTCGCATTTGTAACACTGGACTTTTCAGCGCTTCCGGCAAGTGGCCGGCGCATGCGCAGCCACTGCCGGCTGTTGTCGGTGTTGTCGGAACGGCTAGCACAGGTGTGTTCAGAGTGTACTAGAATATGGTTTAGTGGGCAGAGTGGCACAGCGCTCCCTAGCTGAGATGAAAAATAACAAGTAGGCTGAGAGCGCTGTGAGTGAACTAGATATTTCGGAGGCACGCGCTGCAGTGGGTGAAGCTGGCGGGCGTCTGTGTCCCCAAAGCCGGTATAACATAAAACTATTCCAATCTGTTTTTATGCCCATATGGGTGAGGCATGAGCCATTTTGACCTATCACGAAGGGCTAATGGCAAATTTGGAATAAAACGCCGCAGTATCGCCTGAAAGACGAAGCATCGATTGCGATAGAAAATTAGTAGACAGCTATAAGAAGCAAGGATAATATTTTTATCGGCCGTATGAACTTATAAACATGTGTTCACTCAGTAAATTAACAAGCATGGTGTCACGCGTGCACATGCAAACATGAACACGTCTCACTGGATTACCGCAGAAACTGACTGTGAAAACGCTGGAGTGAGCAAGCGCGGCAGCAGCAGCGAGCGAACTCACCTTTGTGCTGCATTGCTTGAACGCGAACTAAGCGGCAAAAAACAGCACACGCGAAGCTATCAACACTCGCACTATGTCCCTATCGCAGATCGCTTGCAAGGTGAGGCCCGCGTGGTCGTGCCATGTGCAGCAGCCGCTGGAGTGGAACGAACCCCTCCCCCCGGTGCCTTGTGTGCGATTTCCTCCCTCGCGCGCGCGAGATTGAGCCGCCATCGTCGGCTCATCCTCATGCTTTCACTCGAACATACAGTGTACGGCGCGCGGCGATGATGTTATCGCCCCTGGACTTTGTGTGGAACAACACGGCGGCGCCAGAAATGCGCCTGAAGTGCCCATATATTGCAACAAAAACAGATTGGAATAGTTTTACATTATACCAGCCCTGGGTTGATTGCGGCTCTCTTGATCTGCGGTGACATATGGTGACAGAGAAATTATGTTACAGAATCGATCGGACCACATAATTTGACATTTTCCGCTATCATCATGAGCATAAGCGCAGAAATATATAGTTTGATTGTTGTGCAACTGATGTTTCCAGCTTTACAGGAAAGCATGTGCCGAGCGACCCGCTCTTCCATATTCTAGCACGCTATAGCTACAAATTGCGCTTCTACTACGAGCTTCCTGTTGGTTTATTCTGTGTTTCGTCGTGGTTTCGAAGTGCACTGCCCTATTCTATTATTCCACCAAAATTTAGATTGGCCTGCTCCAAACTGCTTCAAATTGAAATTTTATCAGCTCCAAATTGCTTCAAAATGAAATTTAGTCTGCTCCAAGCTGCTCTAAAATGCTATTTTGTCTGCTTCAAACTGCTCCAAAACGCATTTTGACCTGCTCCAGAAATTGTGCCAAAATTACTTTGGACAGTCCCACCCCTGAAAGAGCCCCAGGTGGTCAAGTTAATCTGAAGCCCTCAACTGCAGCATCCCTTATAACGCATTGTGCAATTTTAGGTATTAGTTTGACCCACAATTTAGAAGGTGAGTGGGTACATCTGAATGCTGATACGTATTGCACAGAGCCCTTGCTTATAGGCTTATAAGACTTATAGGCCTTTAAGACTACTGCTGTCTTCCTTTGTTTCTATGCATTTCAAAAATCATCTGATTTTTGTAATGTTTCTGCTTGTGATAGCCTTTCTGCTGCAGTAGTGTCTGTTGCACTGTGTATAAGGAACATTTCAAAGAAGAAAATCGTATCCTGCCCGTCCCTATGCTAAGGGTTACATGTCACATGAATGACCTACTTTTCTATCTTGTGAATGTAATCCAGGGCTGCATTCTGTAACCGATTCTTTTTATTTTAGTTTCATTTCCCCTTTAATCATTGGCTGGCATAACAACATGCCTTCATTATCACCAGTATCGGCCACACACTGTGATGGGCGACAAGAGGTGAATAGAATCATTGGAAAAGAATCCTTGCTTGATACGGCCCCAGATCTTTCAACTTCCTACATAATGACACATCTATTAGCAATGTTGGCCGACATACCGTATTTACTCGAATCTAGGCCGACTCCGATTCTAAGCCGACCCCAAAAAGTTCGAAGTCAGAAAAAAAAAAAAACTTACCTCGAATGTAGGCCGAACGATAAAGCAAGGACAGCATTCGCAAAATGAAACAGCATTTATTAAATATGAACATGCCGAGCTCATTCTATGTCACCATCGCTGCTAGCCTCGTCGCTATCTTCCTTGCTGGCATATTTAAACAGTGCGCTATATTCAGTACCATCCAGCGCATTAGAGATGCTACATTTTTGGAAGGAGCGCACGTTGCGGCGCACGCAGAAACCATCTCCCGTGGCCCCCTCCAACGACAGACCGATATCGAAGTTCCACCCGGCTTGAACGTTTGACGATGCCTCTACGGCTAGCACAACTACTGTATTTACTCGATTCTCACGCGCAGCCGTTTTCCGTGAGGAAAAAGTCCTTTACCAGTACCGCGCACCTCATGCTTTCAATCTGAAATTGGAAAAATAATTTCCTCCCGATGCACTGATGTTGCGATGAATTAAAAAAAAAAAAGTCGCAGTTTCGCCTGATAGGCGATGCATCAAATGCGGTAGCAAATTAGTAGACCGCTATTAACAAGCACGGTGTCACGCGCACTCAAGCTAACATGAACACATCTCGCTCGTTGACCGCGGAAACGAACTGTCAAAACGCTGGAGACGAAGCGCGCCTTCGTGCTAGCATGCCTCTCGCTTCAACGCGGTGAAAACACGGCGCGCGGCGGACTTTACCCGTCGCAGATTGCTTTCAAGATAGGGCCAAGGCGATCGTATCGCCGGAGTGGATCGTCGCAGATTACGTCCTGCTTCGGTCCACTGAAACCGTTCCGCATTGCTTTGCTGGCGAAAATCCTCTCCTTCTGGTTGCGCCAGTCCCGCTCGCAAGTTTCGGATTCTCCGAACGCCCGTGATGCGGCCCGATTTCCGTCCGTCTCCGCACAGATGATCACTTTCCTTTTAAATGCTGGCATCATGATGAACTCGGTACTTCATGCTGATAGATAGAACAGACGCTGAGAACGTGAAGACAAGACGGTAGACTATTGCCTAAGCACGTGTACTGCAGCACACGGAGGAAACTTCCGCATGCTACAGTAGCTAGGCTCGACGCGCGTGCGATGCGGCCATTCTGAAATGCTGACACAGATTTAGGGTCGTGTTGAAAGTGCGCGTTAGATTCGAGTAAATGCAGTATTCGTTTAGAAAGCGGCACTATAGTGGCATCGCCCATTTGGTGCCATTACGATAACGCCACACCGCGCGCCGATGCTGCACCATACCGATACTACCGATACGACGCAGGTCAAAATGGCGACATCGCTCATGCACTTCAGTTGGCTACTGGCGCGGCTAGTAGCGGCTGTGATACTGACTTTTCTAGATGGCGCTAACTATGCACCATATTTATCAGTTTCAGTTAAAAACTGGTGCGTTTTTTAAAATCCTCGAATCTAAGCCGACCCTAGAGTTTCGTATGTGATTATTTGAAAAAAAACTATCGGCCTAGATTCGAATAAATACGGTACATTTTAAAAGGTTTACTGCTTATAATTTGCTTCTTTTTTGTAAAAAATGGAAGCTAGCGCCATATCAGTTTAATATGTAGAAGGAAAGGGATTAATTATAAAATTGATTTGAAATAAACACGTGTCTTTTATGAAAAAATGTGCACCCTGTTTTACATCAGTTCGGCTGTTTATTGTTCGTTCTGGTCTTACAAATATTACTAAAGATTTTTACTGTAGAGTGCATTCCACATCAATAAGGACCTTAATGTTCCCACGCTGAGTGGCTGAACATTGTTATAAACACAATATTAGGATTTAGTTGCACTTAGTAATCTAGGATAGTGTGATAGAAACTGCAATATGTCTTAACCTAGTTGTCTGTTTTTCTTAAATGTATCTGCACCCCTTATATACATGAAAAATGGAAGGTCTGAAATTTTTTTGATTGATGCTGTAATAAGGCGTCTGAATGGGCTAAACTAAATTCCAGATTGCAAGAGACTATCAGACCAACTGGATGACCTCTGTGGAGATCTTGGATGATGACACTTTCCTCGGGGCAGAGTCTACGACAAATCTGTTTGTTTGCCAGAAGGACAGGTAAGATACTTCTACTGGTGAATGTGAAATTGAGTGCAATGTATCGTCTATACGTAGTGGCTTAGCCTAGCATTCCATCTTTGCCTATTTACAGTTACTGCTAGTTTTCACGCACCCTCTGTGTAGCAAAAGGCGTACTACTCTTGCTTGAAGGAAATGTGTGCTGACTTAGTGAAGCTTACTGAATATGTAGATTGCAATAAAGTAATCTTATTTCCTATTTGTGTTTGCTACAGTGCAATTTTCATATTATATTTGAGGCCGCTCTGTTTGCTGGGAATCAAAGGTGCTAGTTACTACAGAGAAACCTCGTTAATATGTAGCTGGCAGGAGCATGGCATAAGTATGCACTAAACCATAGCACGCACTAACCGGCAAATACACATTTGCATTCCTTTATTATGAATGCTGCTGCCAGCAATGAAATGCAACACCATAGTAAAAGTCACCTAAAATATGCACTAAGAGGTTTCTTTTTCCAAAGTGGTGAAAAACAATTCTGCCTCTTTCACAGTACTCTGCAACAGAGCATGGGCAGTGCCAAGTAGCATTTCAAAACTTTGAAAGAGAGCAAAGTGCAGTGACAGACCAGACAATGTATCAACTCGTCAAGCTTTCCCCAATTTGCGTGTGTGTGTTTGTATAACAATCTACTGAGTGAGAATTGGTACACCTTCTTCAAAACTTGCTGTCTCGTGGGACCAATCATTCTGTGCGATTTATGTGCAGTGTGTCAGTATTTGCTAAGCACACGCCATCCTTGTGCTGGGATGCTTGCGTGTTTGCTAGAATGTGTGGGTTTTTGCTGCCAGACAGCATTGCGTTTCGTGGGAGTGTCTCTACAGGGAGCTGTCTTTGTGCCTGCATCACTCCTGGCTATGTGCATGGTGCATTAGTGTAGCACGTAGCTTGTTGAGTCAAGACGGCGACTGCAGGCTCATTTAGTTTCTTCAAGTGATGCACACTTGGGCTGATCCCACTCAGAGGCAGCAGAGAACAGTGGTGTATTTGGATGATTGCCAGGGTTCTCCCCACAGCTCCAGTTTACCGCCCACCGCTCCGGTTGACTGGTCAAAGTTTCCAATATGAGAAAGAAAAGTGACGTAGAAGTTGAGACAATCGCACTTTTCTAGTGCACTGTCGACAAAAATTAGGTAGGAAATCTGGCATCGGGACGTGTCATCGCATTGCGAAGTACGGCTTTCCATTGAGGTAATGCCGCCATTCTGGAACCATCTTAAAGAGGAGAGATCTTACCTTCAAATAGCCAGGGTGCCATATTTCGCAGTGCAGAAATAAAATTGCCGCTGCGCGCTGTGTGCTGTTTGTGCGAGTTAAAGTGTATGAGGGTGAGCTGACGATGGCGGCTCAATCTTGCACGCGCAAGAGAGGAAAGCAGGGAGGAAGCTCGCTGTCCTCTGTCGCACACAAGTCACCGGGAAGGGGGCACCGACCTTGAAAGCAATCTGCGATGGGGACGGAGTGCGCCAAGTGCTGATAGCTTTGTGTGTGCTGTCCTAACCTAACCTAACTTTAGTTTGCATTAAAATGAGAGGCAGCATTAAGGTCAATTGCTGCTGCTGCTGCCGCGCTTCCTCACTCCAGCATTTTGACAGCGAGTTTCTGGTGTCATCGAGTGAGGTGTGTTCATGTATGCTTTTGAATGCGTGCCACCATGCTTGTTAATTTAGTTGGTAACCGAATGCTTACAAGTTTACACGGCCGATAAAACTACTATCTTTACTTCCTATAGCTGTCTACTAATTTGCTATCGCAATCGAAACTTCGCCTTTCAGCCGAAACTGCGACTTTTTGTGTTGGGTGTGACTTTATGTTTAGGTTCGACTGTATTGTAGATTTTTTGTCTGCTGATTGATGTCTGAGTATGCCCATCTCCACTGTGCATGCCATCAGTGCGGCCACGACCGATGAAGAGCGTCAGCACCTGCAGGAAGTAGGGCAGTTCCATCTTGGGGAGTTTGTCAACGTCTTCCGGCATGGTTCACTTGTTATGCAGCATCCTGGTGAAACGTCCTCGCCCACACAGGGCTCCGTGCTTTTTGGCACCATCCATGGTGCTATAGGTGGGTCTACATTCCTTTACATTTTTTCTGCCTGCCTATTTGCTTCTCTTTCTGTGATGTAATGTGATATGTTATGGCACACAGCACTGCTATGAAAACAAAAAGCCTGTAGTTGCAGGAGTTAAAGGAATGGTCAAATTTTAGGAATGAATTGAAGGTGAAAACACACACTGGTCTTGCTAGTTGCAAAAAAAATCTCTTTAGATCTGTGCTTAACCTTTTGTCTAAGCATATAACAGTTGAGCCTGACAGATGTGAATTCTGTCATTCCTGGCACTACCTGAGGCTTTGACAAATTTCAGTGCTTGCAGCTTTGCAGTAACAGAATAGCAGATCTATGCAAGCTCTTAGTAGGCTTGCATCAAGAGCAGTGCCAGCTGAAAGCAAACCCCCAAAGGCCCACAAAGATTTACAGATGCAATCTTTAACTGATGCTCCTCGGTGTGCCCCCTCTGATGGAGGACACAGATGACTACTAAATAGAAGACTGTGAAACTTTCGATCCTTTGCCAAAATACCATAGCTTCCAACATAACGGGAGCTCAGTTACCTGTGCAGTGCAGGGACTGCAATTAAATATGCTTGCGCATGCTTGTTGAGTGAGGGGCTGCTTATCAAACCAGTGCCCCCGCTTAGAAAGGTGGCAGGCATCCTACTCATTGTAAGCACATTTTTTTAAACAGATTTATTCATAACATAGTGCAGATTATGTTGATATCACTTGTATACTGAGATTTTGGTGGATGCTGAAGAACCCCTGGTTGTTAAAATTAATCCAGTGCCACTCACTACAGCATCCGACATAGCCAAAAATGGCCTAGGGATGTAAAACACCATCGCTCAATCAATGTCCTATTGGTACTTAGTGAATGAGTGTCCTCTGCTTTGCTGCAGAGTTGACGGAATGTGTTGAGATTGGGTCAACCTTGCTGATTTTCCTGTTTGACACTGGCTTGAGCTGTTTACATGTTACCTCAGAAAATGCAGAATGTTAGCTTGCACCTACCGGACATTCTGAGCTTAAGTTTCACATTGCTGTTTGGTGCTGTCTCTGAAATGTGTAACTAGCGTTGCTGTTTCTTTTTTGTCTTTAGGTCTTGTGGCCCAGCTGCCTTCAGACTTCTACAGCTTCCTTCTTGAGGTCCAAGAAAACCTTACAAAAGTGATCAAGAGTGTGGGAAAAATTGACCATGCCTTATATCCTTTTGCGGGTCTAAATTTAGCCCCTGGGATACATGGGAACAGGTTACTGGAATTGAAGTCATGCTGCATTTGGGCAGATAAGCATGTTGTTTTTCTTTAAAAAACTGCACAAGGGATGAGGAATATGCTTGCAATCCTCTGCTAACGTCACTTGTAACACTCACTTGCCCGGCACACATTTGGCTGCCATTTGTGCTATAAAGAGAACGACCCCTGTTTACATTTTGAGGGTAACTGCTGTGCAAAAACTGTTACAGGAATAAGTCCCAAATGGTCAGACTGCAAGTTTGAAATAATGTGCCTTGTTGGAATGAAGCACCAGTGCCTTAAAGGGGCTGCCACATCCTGGCTCCCACTAGAACTGTTTCTCTAGATCACTGTGGTAGCTAAAGGTATCCATGCTTCACCTTTTTTACACTGGCCACGACACAAAACTTTTGAACCTGAATTATGCATTTCACGTTAAGCCACACGTATCCCACAGCAAGCTGGTGAAATTCGAGTGCATTTGGTGTGATAGAAAGGTTGTATTTTAATTTTTCTATGTCGCAATTGAACCGCACAGCATTCTGGCTGACACCCTCGGAAACAGTTCCCTTGGGTAACGAAAGCCGGTCTCATAGTCCATGATTTGTGTGTACTGCAAACACCGGAAGTGATTGCAGGATCATGAAATATGTCATGGTCACCATGCATCGTTTTGTTTTTGCGTGCGTGTCTTGGCGATTTGCCGCATTTTTATTGTATGAGTGAAGGAATTCCGGGTACAATTCAACAGCAATGCCCTTGCTGCACCATTGGGTGCCAGAGTGTGTGGAGCAAGACGTTTTATGTCGTCTTGCACTGTTGCAAAGCAGACGACACAGTGGTGGCCTGTTATTTGCTGACATCACAGAGTCCGTGTCAAAATGACTGACACTGACGGTTGGAGGGGTTTCGAGGCAACAATTTCAAATCGAAATTTTGAGTTAAAATGTGCACCGAAAGCACGTTTTTTATTGGGCCCAATATGGCCCAATAACTATATTGGGCCCTCTGCTCTCAGTTACAATGATAAACTGTAAATAATCAGACAACCGTATCATGGTCTCTTTATTTAATGGCAGATGCTCACGCCCATGTGCTTTGTTCAATCACGCATGCTGTTTATAGTTGTGGGAGTCACAAGAACGAAATTCTTTCTCGTTATTAATCTAGCAACACAAGCTTTTCAAACAAGCGTAGAATGTAGCGACGCTACCGCTGCGCTAATTGCGCTGCACTGCGCCAAGACCCTGCTACATCCGGCTACATTTCAGCAAAATATGAATTATCTGCGCCCACCCTGCACCAAAAGGGTTGCTCAGTCTTTCGAAAATGGAATTAAGTCCTCAAGCGCCATTTCTCTGTGCAATGCAGTTGATCGAATACGGCATGGCGTGGACCAGCAGCTGCTGCGTAAACTCCGTAGTGGACCAAGTCAAGCCTCTACAATTAAGCCTGCTTCTTCTGTGGGCTATTATTTAATTTTGATACCTTCTATACCGCAGCTTGCGGGCAACTTAGGCAAATTGAATGATGAATATCTTGGAACAGAAGCATTCTTGAAGAATCAAACAATATAAAGTTCTCTTCGAATTCATCACTCAAGTTTTTAATATAGACAGGTGTACCATAAATCGTGAAATAAATATTTACTAGCTCTACTACTCGTTCACAAAAACTGTATCTGCCAAAGCAGATAAACTACCTATGCAAGCAACCATTTGCATAGATAGCATTAGTTTTATCAAAATTACCAGTAACTTAATGTTAAAGGGTTTCTATTGACACTTTTCGCAGCGATCCTGTGGGCGCTGCCATGTTTGATCACGTGGTGACGCGTCCATTGCTTGCCTCAACTGCCTCCGTTGCCTCCGTGTTTACAATGGATGTGTATGACACCAGTGCAGCTTAACAAACCTCTGTTTCGGGAGATATCGTAGACGGTAACTGGGTGGACGACACGCAGCTTTGGCCACAGTTTCAGAGAACATACAAAAGCGCTTTCGGAGCTGATTAAGCTATGTCCTAACGGTGCGAGCAGTGTATGTGGTGCTTCCTCTAAAAGTGGTGCTAAATATGTGTTCGAAGCTATCCAAACTTTCCGCTCGTGAATTGAATCAGGATTAT
The DNA here is from genome assembly GCF_013339745.2 of Dermacentor silvarum. NCBI lineage: Eukaryota > Metazoa > Arthropoda > Arachnida > Ixodida > Ixodidae > Dermacentor > Dermacentor silvarum. The sequence continues at coordinate 85,932,506 of NC_051157.2, forward strand.
ATTGTTTTGGTCTTCGTTCTTTATTTGGCGAATACAGTAGAACCCCGCTGTTACGTTCCCGGGTGCTGCGTTTTCCCGGCTGTTCCGTCGTTTTCGGCCGGTCCCGGCACAGCTCCCATAGAACCCAATGCATTGGTAACCCCGCTGTTACGTCGCAACTGTGGGACCGTTCCCGCATCATACGTTGCGAACTGCCACACCGCGCCGGCCCGAGCGGCCATTTTGACTTTTTCATGTCGCTTGGCTTGGTTGCTTGACGATGGCATTGGCCGCCCAAAGTGCTGGGGGCGATATTTATTATGTATTTTCGGTTTCCGCCAGCAAAAGTATGGCCTTTGATATCCACTTTTGCTATCTAAAGATGATGTCTATGACGCGTTGCGGCCCTAAAATTGGTTTTGGCTCATAGATGTTCCATATAAAGTCCAAGGGCGATAACGCCGTCGCCGCGCGCCGTATGCTTTCTTTCGCGCGCGAGACGCAGTCGTCGGCTCCCCTCGCACGCTTTCACTCGCACATACAGCATACGTCGCCGCGCGCCGTATGCTGTATGTGCGAGTGAAAGCGTGCGAGGGAAGGCGCGCGGCCGTATGCTGAATGTGTGAGTGAAAGCGTGCGAGGGGAGCCGACGACCGCGTCTCGCGCGCGAAAGAAAAGCAGAGAGGAAGCGCGCCTCCTTCCGTTGCGCTCGAGGCACCAGCGAGGGAGCGAGTGGGGGGGGGGGGGGGGGGTAGCGGGCAGCGTTGCGCTCTGGCATCATACTGCGCGGCGGCGCGCGCGCGGTCCCGCGGGCCCTATCTTGAAAGTGATCTGCGTGGGGGTAGATTCCACGCAGTGTAGGTGCGTCGGCGGCTCGTAGCTTTGTGCGTGCTGCGTGTTCTCGGCGCTCAGTTAGGGTTGAAGCGATAGACAACAGCACGAAAGTCACTTCGCTCGCTTCTGCAGCGGCGCTTAACTGCGCGTGTTCGCGCTCATCGAGTGTAATGTGTTCATGTTTGCCTGTGGGCGCTGACACTGTTTGTTAATTAGTTAATAACCGAATGTTTAAAAGTTTATACAGACGATAAAACTACTATTCTTACTTTGTATAGCTCACCGCAATCGATACTTCGGCTGTCGGGCGAAACGACTTTTGTCGCACGTAAGAATTAAAATAATATTGTGTGCAGTTCAACACTACTCCCATTTCTCAATTTTTCCTGTTTCCTGGCTCTTGCGTTTCCCGGCTCTTAAGTTTTTTTTACGGTCCCGTGAAAAACGTAACAGCGGGGTTCTACTGTATATTGAAGCAGCGGCTTGTCATGTTTCTGACTCGGTAAGGTTTTTCGGTGCGGTCACTGATTATTTTCTGCCTAATCGCTCGTGGGTGTGCTCAGTTCCGTTAGATTTGTTCTTGCTGCGCACAAGGCTTGAAACGTAGTTATTCTGTACATTGTAATATCTTGTAGCAAAGATGTAGTATTATCGCTAGTAACTCGCTTACTCTTGTGGACCATCACGAAACATTCAGCTTCGACCATTCGTGCGCTATCGGTGTAGTACCGTCACTTATTGTGCGTATATAGTGTGCATATACAGTATAGACCACTTATAACGTAACTGTTTATAGTGCAGAACTGGCTACAACGCGGCCTTTTCCGACTCCCGTTTACCCTCCCATAGAACTCCATGTATTCGCATACTGCTTACAGTGCAGCCACACGAGACGAAATGCCGGTTATAATGCGGCTTCTGCGGGAGAATCTCGCCAACAAGGGCGGCAGCGAGCACGCTTCTCAACAAGGTGCATGCTCTCGGCCGGCGTTTGCATTTTTCAATGCAATCAAACTCTTGTTAATTCGGACTTATTTGGCCGCACATCGGTTACTTCAGACTACTTTTGGAGCTCGGTGAGTGGAGAGCGCTGCAAAATGTGCGACGCAAAAGAGCAAGAACGGTGCTAGTGTCCAATCGAAACGAAGCGGCAGAGTCCGCATCGCCACAGCCATCAGTTGAAATTGTACGTGAATGACAGCAATGCCGGAACGCTTCGAGCCTATTTGTGTCTTTAAAGCCTGTATTCTTGCGTTTACCGCTGCGCATAACGCCGCGTTGGCCGCGGGCTTTCATAACTGCGTAGTTGTCATCCACAATCGCGTCGATAGCGGCCGCGGTTTTCTCCGCAGCGGTTGCGGCGAACAGTAGTTTCGTTTTTACTCGGTACGCGCGTCGGCCGCGTGCCTAAAAAACTGCCTAGTCACCATCGATCATCGCATAGATAGCGACCGCGGTTTCAACTGCAGTTGTTGCAGTGTATGGTAGTTAATTCGTCCAGACTTGCTGCGTGCGTCCGGCGCGTGCCTTCAGCGCCGCACAGTCGCCGCTCATAATCGTGTCAATAATGGTCACGGTTTTTTCCGCAGCAGTTGCGGCAAACAGTAGTTTCGTTTTGACTCGGTGCAAAGCTGTCGAACTTGAAGAGCACCGGCTACATCGCGATTATGTTTCGAAAACGTAATCACGATGTGCCCGCGATAGTACAAAGCGTGACTACATGCTTGGTCTACATGTTTAAAATACGTGCAGGGCTTGAAAAAAATCGTTGTTTTGGTTATAGTGCGGTGCCACTTATAGTGCAGATATTCACGACTCCGGCGACTTACGTTATAAGCGGTCTACACTGTATTCAAGTGTGCGCCCATCCTCTTATTATTGACACGTTGGCGAAAGAGTGAGTAAGTTTCTGTGCCGGTTGGGGTAGATGTATGTAGATACTGTGCACGAAACTTACTATGACAGGAAGCGGCTCTACTGCCTTTATCATTGTTTAACGAGCGATACTTATTCTTGCCGACGCACCAGGGCTGAAGCCCTTTCTTTGTAGGTTAATGATACAACACTGGCGGATGAATATGTGAATATGTGTATCCTCGAGGAAAGCCGTACATCTCAGAAGTGCCGGAAACATGTACGGACAGTTGCAGCAGCGGTCCGCAAACTTGGCCCCACATATTGATTACATTCCTTAATATGCCAGTCACTATTTTTGCAGCCAACTACCGCACAGGTCTTCAATCCACATGATTCAAACCAGCATGAATGGAGCACAGTGCGCTAGCGAAAACTCAGTTGCATTTCCGACAGATAATCACACAGAAACAAGGTAGAAGCAGTAATGGTTTCGTATTCGTGCGCGGTCGCTGCGGTGAGGTATGGCGCGCCGCCGTAAGTGCCATCTCGTTTCTCTAGAACAAACTGCTTCGCGAAAAGGGTAAATAATCTGGAGATAACGGTGTTGCGAGAACAACGCAAAAAAATATATACAGTGTAGACCGCTTATAACGTAAGTCGCCGGAGTCGCGAATATCGCATCATAAGCGGTACTGCACTATAACCAAAGCAACAATTTTCAAGGCCCGCACATATGCAAAACATGTGCACTGAGCCGCCACGTGTATGCGACAGTCGAGGAATGCGGCTAGAATGTTTGGTAGACAGTCGAATCTCGTTAATTCGAACCAAATCACGCGGCGGCGCCTCCGACCGGCATTGCTCCGGCACCACTATAGAGTATGAAAGCTTAGGAGAGACCCCTCAAGGCTCAATGTCGCGCCCGAACAAAACAAAAAAAAAGAAAGAAAAAAAAAAACGCGGCGGAAATTTCACCCTCTCTCAAATAGCAAGGTCGCCGATTCTGCGTTGCGCCGGAACATGCGTGTACGTGCCGATGTCTCAACCACGCTACCGTAGCCACGTGTAGAAAATGTCAGCGAATCCTTTTTTCTCCTTTATGCTTCCTCTACTTTCTAGTCACGTGTTGACCTTGCACGCTGTGGCTACGGCGTAGAGGGAAGCAGCGGCGCTGTCCCAGGCCGGCCAACGAAACTGCCCCCGCCGGCAAACGCCCGCTTCCCGATAACGGCAGAAAATGAAACTTCGGGGAGCTGGCGCCGAGCCGGCTGGAGCGGCGGTGCCTGCACGGCGGCGCGCGCGCATGGTGACAGTCGATAGTGAGGGAGCTACGAGGGAGGGCGAGGGGAGCCACCGAAGCGGTGGAGTTGCCGAGGCGAAATCCGCTTCCCTGCCGCCCTCCTGCCTCACATTCCACGGCAGTCTCCGCGTGCGCCCTTCCCTGTGCTGTACCGGCGCCTCCCGTTCCCTGGATTTTCGTTTACTGCCATTATCGTGAAGCGTGCGTTGGATGGCGTTGGCAGTTTCGCGGCCCTCACTTGCATAGGCGCGCCGTGATATTTCACGACTCGCACTCTAGATTCTGGTTTCAGCCTCAGTGGCTGTTCGTTCGCACCACGTGCCCTTCTCCTCCACTTCGTCTCTCTTTCTTCCTCGAGCACTACTTGGGGCGCCCGTTTGAGGGGAGCGTTCGCCGTCTCCGCTGACTTCCGTACTCCCAGGCAGCCGCGCTGTAACCGGTATTTCGTTTCCCGTAACTGCACTGTAAGCGATACGTGTATACGTGGAGTGCTATGGGAAAATTAACGGGACTCTGAAAAGACAGTACTATATCCGGTCCTGCACTATAAGCGGTTACGTTATAAGTGGTCTATACTGTATACAGTGGAATCTCGATGATACGATCACGGCTAATACGAATTTCCGGATGATACAAATTTTTCTGAGGTCCCGGCCGAGCCCCATTACTTTGCAACGTGCTAGAGAACGGTTGCTACGAATCGATTTTCGACCCGCGTCGGTTGATACGAATAAACGCCGCCCCATCAACGGCCGCGAAAGAGAACAGCGCGCAGTCACGCGCGTTTTCCCTTTCTCTTTTGGTGCAGAGGCACGGACGCGGCGCCGGACAGTGCGGAAGCCGCGACTGGGCGCGAGAAGTTTGAAGCGGTGACGCTTTTGTGCTTTTCTTTTTGTCTCTTCGCTCGGCCCGGCGGTCGCCGCAGCAAGTGAAGGTTCGTGCGGTCAATCGCTTCTACGGAAACTGAGCGGCATAAGCACAGCGCTTACAAAGGTCAGAGCCGCGTGGAGATCGCTTTCAAGATACGGTGCGCGCGATAACACCGACAGCCGGCACAGGCGCAAAGTACAAGAACGCATTTGTTGGCAGAGTAGGAGCCGCCCCCCTCCCACTCCCTTCCTCCCACACTACCTTCCCGCTTTGCTCCTTTCGCGTTGGGAGATTGCGTCGCCAGCTACCCTTGCACTCGGTTGCAAGGTACGCATGCGGGGGGGGGGGGGGGGGGGGGTGCGACGCCGCAGCACAGCGTCGCCCCCCTCCCTCCCTCCCATACCCCCATGGCCTTTCGCGCAACGGAAGTCGCGTTTGCTCTCCGCTGTGCGTTCGTTGTCCGTGAAGGCGCGCGTCCCCCGTGTGCTTTCACTCGCACATACGGCGCGCGGTGACGACTTTATCGCCCTTGGACTCGTACTCCTCGTCTCATGCTCCTCCTCCGCATCGCCCTCGTTGATCTCCTCTTCCATCGGTGGGTGCACCTCGTGCTCGCTACCGCCCTTGTCGGCGAGATTTTCCCGCGGAAGCCGCAATTTTGTCTCACGCGGTTGCACTGTAATCGGTATGCGTATACATGAAGTTCTATGGGAGGGTAAACGGGAGTCGGAAAAGGCCGCGTTGTAGCCAGTTCTGCACTATACACGCTTAGGTTATAAGTGGTCTATACTGTAAATGCTTTTACGTACGTGTGCCTGAGTGAGTTCGCCTCTAGACTTTAATTTAGCTAGTTTTAATTGTGTTTCGATGATACGAATTTCGGCTAATACAAATTTTTTTCGTGACCCCGTGAGATTCGTATCATCGAGATTCCACTGTATACGTAGAGTTGCCAATTGCATTTAGGGAAGTGAAGAAGGAGAGTCCACCTGTTACATTAGCTTCTGCTGTATTATCAACATACCTTTTTTTTTTTTTTCGCAGAGTGCTTCGTGTTAATACATTTATACTAGCAGGGAGATCACACTGAAGGTTCTCAAAAGGCCTCTGAATCCTGCACGCAGCATGTCCAAGTGCTTCCGTTCTTTTCTAAACCAGTGAAGTGTTTTTTAAGCACATCTTAGGACAACACCGCTTCATCGCAGTCCAGGCAATGAAGGGGAGTCGGGGCCACTTTTAGGGCTTAGATTGAGTTTATGAACCTGCGAGAACTTACTGCTTTTACATCTCTTGCCACTGTAAAAGCTCCATATAATATAGTTTGCAATCGCTTTCATAAACCTGCTCTGGAAGTCCATTTTACGGCTCCAAAATGCATTTTTGACTGCTCCAAAAGCTGCTCTGAAATGACATGGGCCAGTAGTATCACTGAGAATGTTTTCATTAACTCGCATTTGAATAACGGTCCTCTCTGTCTTTCTGCCACTGTAGACTGATTGACACCGACCTACATACAGTTGAACGCCTTTATAAGGAAGTGCTTGGGGCCTCCGAAATCATTTGCTGTACAGGTCACTTCGTTGTAAAGGTCACGCACCGCACAGCTCACAATAGAACTGGGACAGAATTATTCCTTTGTTGTAAAAGTACTGAAAGTTGGGCGAGTTGGTAGCTATTCATCTTGAAACTGCAGCGCGCACACAAGAAATGAGGACAATAAGGCAATAACACAGCGCCTGTCTGTTACCTTCACCTTATTGTCCTCGTTTCTTGTGTGTGCGCTGCAGTTTCAAGATAAATGTTCCTTTGTTGTACGAGTCATTTCGTTGTAGAGGCACTCGATTGTATTATGTTGCTTTGTTTTGCCAGAAATCACCAGACTATTTATCTTTTAAAAAGTTAAGGCACATGAGTGAGTTGGCCCTGTGTCAAGGTATATGTGTTTTTGTTCTTGCATCATCGATGGAGAAACTTCCTTGACAGTTTTCTGTGCACCTGGCGGTCGTTTTCAACGGAGAGGAAGACAGAACAGGCGATAGGTTTTATCGATGGCGACCTCATCGAGAGCTTTCTTGACCTGAGTCGGGACAAGATGCAGGAGGTTGTTCAAGGAATTCAGGTGAGCTATTAGGTTAGAATGAGGCCGGCAATGTTCACTGTGCTGCTGTGATGTGAAATCTGCAACATCTCTTGACACCAGCTGCCCCGAACTGTTCTTGTTACTCATGCTGTGTTCGAATGAATGCAGAAAGCTCCGAGTCCAGAGAGCGTCTAAGGCAATTTAAAAACACTTTCTCTGGGCACATGGAATGACCTGAGCATCTTTATTGACTGGTTCATCTATATTGAATACAATCGAGCCCACTTATAACAATCCCAGATATATAACGGATCTGTCAGATCTAACAACCACATTTCAGTGCATCTATGATTTTCCGACTCTGCCTATTGAAACTGCTTCCAGATAAAACTAAAATTTTTTAAATCGCCGTACTCTTACAACGAACGCTTTGAACCCGGTCACGGTTAAAAGAGGGCACACGAGAAGTATCAAAGCACGGCAGTGCATGCCTTGCTCCAGTCCAACCATGACCATGATACGACCTTCGAGATAAGTGAGCAACTGCCACGCGCACATTTTGGAAGCTACGAAGAAGGTCACACACTTTCAAGGAATGCCTCCAGGGAGGAGGCGTACAGCATGGTGTGGGGTGTGCACTGCCGCATGCGCCGGTGCAATATCGGATGCCACAATGGCGTCACTCTCGTTTTTGCACAATTGTCCGTGTGGCGCCATGTGCATTTCGTCTGTTTCAACAATTTGGAAGGCCATCTATGTCCTTCCAGCATGGAAATGGGAGCCGCTCAAGCGTACCTGTTGACACGGCCCAAGTCGGCAAGAACACTTCACTACGCGCTGCTGCCATGCAATATTGCAAATGATCGGCGGTTCCTACGCCATTATCAGGAGATCAGGTTCAGCGGTGCTTTGTTTACACTTTGCCGATTGCTGATAACGGTTCGCAGTGACATTTTACATTTCGAACATTGAATTTTTTTGGCCCAAAGTGATACAGATAACGTAATTTTATGGCTCTTGGGTGGCTGACACACAGTCGTAATGCAAAACCATGATGTTGGAGACGTTCGCATAATGGCGGCATGCCACAGTAGTTTTCGAAGTTTACGCTTCCGGCCAGCTAGAACGCTTTGCTATCTTGTGCAGAATACAGTCGTGTCCTGCTGGTAGTAAAATATACCACAAGCTCTCGAATAAAAAATGGCGGCTGCACTCACAGTTTTGAAATGACAGGTGATCAGAACCGGGCGCCGTTTGGAAGAGCTATATGACGCTGCATATCATTCTTTAGATGGACGTTTCTGACGAAAGTTTGCAGCTCGGCATGAGAATGTACCGGGAACAAAAATGACACTGAAAATCTGGTTTTTGCACCAAAGTAGTGCCGAATTGTAACTGCTGATGCCAGCTTCAATGCAGTTAGTTTTGAGCGGTTTTAAGGGCTAGTTCATATATAATGAACTGCTCATATAACAAGCACTTTTCAAGGTTCTATTATGTTCATTACAAACGGGTTCAAGCTGTATACGTGACAGACTGTGCGAGTGTGCCTAAAAATGAGAGGTGTGTGTAATTAAGAGACTCTTAAACACAGACGTACAAGCTCTCCACATATCTGTAGAATCAATTATTGCAGTGTGATTAAGGTTGGAAGCAATGGGAGAGGTGATGCATGGGCTGAGTCACAAGCATGGGTGTTGGTCAGGTGCATTATTGGGGAATAGCGAGTTTCAGTAACTTGGCCCATTTTGAGCCTGTATGCAGTGCAAGAGAACTACTCGATGTGGTGGGTTTCAGCCTTGTACATATAGAGTACTGTGTATATACTTTCAAAAACGTGCTGGTGAATTGTAAGGTGAATTGTAAGATAGTAGTGTAAGGTGTAAGATAGTGTTGAAATTGTATTAAATTGCATTTTGTTTGTGGGCTTGCTGCAAGGTCACACAAGTTTGTTATGTTTTTGTCACATTTGTGTTCACTACCTCACAATCAATGGGTACTGAAAGTGATGTCCTTGAATATTCTCAGTTCAAATTGCTGCTTGCTGGTCTTAATCAAATGAAAGCTGCTATAAAAGGCACTGCTACTGCTTTAGTTCGTGGAAGTTCTACTTTGTGTACTTTTATTTGGGACTACGGGTGCTTGCATTTCGGTGCACGTGTAACATTGCTACCGTACTCACTTCACAAAAATATCTGGTCAAAGTTGATAGAGAGATTTGGTCATCTCTGGACAATGAGGATGATGTGGAAAAGGCTGAATGCTGTCTATGACACCATCTTTGTTTCTGCTTTGTCTGCACTGTTGCATAAAAATGATAGTGTTCTTGTTGGTCTTGCGGCATTATAATGAAATAATTACTAAACCGGGTTCTGGTAGTTGTCAGTTATGTATGTTTTCAAGATAACTTCATAGCCAGCCTCCCCCCTTTTCCCATTACAGTCTAATCTCGTTAATTCGAACACGCTTAATTCGAACTGCCGGTTTATTCGAATTGATGCTCTGGTCCCGTCGAAAGTTATGTGTATTTCAATGGACGAAAAACGCTCGGTAATTCGAACGCGAAAGCATTTGCGACGGTTAATTTGAACATACCGCGGACCGACAATGCTCTCAGCAGTGCGCCGAATAACGCGGCGGCGCCCCCGACCGGCATTGCCCCGACACCGCCATAGAGCAAAAGCTTAGGAGAGACTCCTTCATGCAGCGGCGGAAGCCCAGTCCGGCCAACGAACTGCCCACGCCAGCAAACGCTCGCTTCCCGATAACAGCAGAGAACGAAACTTCAGGGACCGGCCTAAGGGTACGGCCACGCTAGCGGCAAAAACGCGCGGCAACGCGTCATGCCACGGGCGGCAAAAGCGGCAGGAATCGGGGGTTTTGCGGCGTGCCACGCGAAATGGGTTCGAGACCCATTTCAGCGGCACATGCCGCGTGATGAAGAACCAACCAAGAGCAACGAGGGTGACGTCACGGAGCCATCACTACCGTACCGCGCCGGGTTTTCAATCGACGATCGTCGTCTCTCGCATAAAACAACCAGCGCTCGCGGTGTTGCTCACGTGTTTGGAGAGTGTGGGAGATCTTATCATACGGCGAGACGCGCGTGCCACGGTGGCCTCGCGGCAAGGCGTTGACGTGCACGTTATTTGCCGCTAGCGTGGCCGTACCCTAAGCTAGCGCCGGGCCGGCTAAACCGGTGGCGTCAGCACCCACGCCGGCAAACGCTCGCTTCCCGATGACGGCAGAAAACGAAACTTCAAGGAGGCTAGCTAATCTGCGCCGAACTGGCTGTACCGACGGTGCCAGCGGGCATGCACGGAGATAGTCGAAGGTGAGGGAGCTGCGAGGGACTTGAGAAAGAGGGCGAGGGGAGCCACTGAAGCGGCGGAGTTGCCGAGGCCAAATCCGCTTTCCTGCCGCCCTCCTTCAGGGACTTCAGGGAGCGGACGGTGCCGACATGGCGACGGGCGCGTGCGTGCGTTGCCATGTCAGTGCAACTCGCTAGGCGCTTGCGCGCCGCGAAATTTCACGACTCCCACCATTCGTTCATCTTGCTATGGTGCTCGAATACTTCAAAAATATGGCCTTCCGTTAATTCGAACTTCTTTTAATTCAAACAAATTTTCAGGCCCCTTCGAGGTCGAATTATCGAGATTCGACTCTTTGGTGCATGAATGCTCTGGAATAAATTTTGTCTCTGAAAACATCATTAAATGTATAAAAAGTGGCTGTCTCCTATCTTCATATTTGAAATCACATTTCATTTGATGAATGCTGTAGAACCTTATTCATACGTTTTGGAAAAAGACATAAGAAAAAACTAACTGGGAAAACATATGATCCAAAGTCACTAAAACATTTGGAAGACTCAACTGTAGTTCACATCTACGTAATGCGAAGTGTTCCACGAATTGCTGCAGCAGGAGACGCTGACAAGCGCCGATCTGGTGGGGTGCAAACGACCCTAGATATGTGTAGTTGTTTTTGCAGCTTCAGCAAGCTTACGTTCGTATTCATTAAATTGGGCCTGGATCAGCGGCTTCTTAGGGTGGAGCATTTTAGTGGGAAGTTTTCTCGTTGCCGCTTGGCGAAAGTAATTGCGGCACGAAATGCTGATGTGCGTGGAGCTTGTGGGCCCTGAGCGACCCGAGATGTGCATTGTCATTTCAAGGCGATGATGGGAAACCGAAACGAAATCGAGCTGTTGGGCAGCACCATTATACAATGCCAAGATGCCGCCAGAGCAAAACATGACGTTCACTTTGCGCCGCCTGCAGCAGAAGACAGCAGCATGTTTGAGTTATCGCCTCTTAAATGCATGAAGTATGCTTCCAATGGCACTATGCCACATGTGCTATGAAACAGATTGGGGAAGTTGCTTATCGCAGTGGGTTGGCGCCGATAGCTGGGAACGAGAACATGCAAAGACCCACGAGGAAATTTGCTAGTACCGAAATAAGAGAAAAAAAAAAAAAACGAGTGCATTGCGGCATTTTCATGTGACACGAGTGGGTGAGTACTGCAGGGAAGCTACCGTTGCAGGTGCCTACTGATCTCGAATCTGCGTGCCTCACACCTTTTCTTATTTACATGGGATCTAGTGGCCTGAAAACGTATCGTACGATTACAGTTTGTCAATCTACATAACGTTGGTGTCGAAAGATTGTGTTTATCGGGAATGTATTAACTGGTAAATAAGAAGCATGACTGTATTGGGTTACTTGTTGTGTTCTCGATTGCAAATGTTGGCGCCAGGAAATCGTACAAAACGGGGTCGTATCAACGAGATTCTACTGTACATAGTTATTTCTCCAGTGTTTTAATGCATTTCATTAGCTTACTTGTTTCTGAATGTTTGACAGTGCCTGAAGCAGCTTTTTGGTAGTATAGTACTACTTCATTTAGAGACCACTTCAGTGATAGCTTCTTCCTTGCTCACAGATGGATGACGGCAGTGGCATGAAGAGGGATGCTGGTGTGGACGACCTCATCAAAATCATTGAAGAGCTGAGCCGTATTCATTGAGAGTGTTTGTGTGCGTGTGTGTGTTGTTTTTCGGGTCTTTCCCACGAACTGCGTCATTTGCCGTCACTAGCTGCCATAGTACTTCCGTCATCACTATTCATCATTCTTAAAACACATCTGCGACCATTAGATCACACCTTCATTTTCTCTCCCTTGAAGCGTAATTTTTGCCTTTCTTCTTTTGAAGACCATTTTGTCCAAGCAGCTCAGTGCAGAAGAGTACTAGTTTGCTATAGGAGCATTTTGCGTCCAGTTTGTTCACCTGATGTTGCATATGCTGACCCGCAAAGGCAGGCTTGTCCACTGTTAAAAGGAACACATTGTTAGTAGTCCACTAATGATAACATGTTAGATATAACAAGAAAGCCAACCGACAGATTTTTTATTATTAATCAATTTGTTATAATTTCTGTTTATTCTTTTGTAAGTCAGTAAAACTTTTAAGCTATATTGAGCTATGTATTGACTAGGTGTTTCCTCTAATGGTGGGCAACCCTGTACTTTATAGTACCGTATCGGCTAGAAAACATCATCTGCAATCTCTGCATGGTCCTTTTGTTGGTCATGTGGTTTGCTAGGTTTCAAATGCAGTAAGGAAATCAGTAACAGAAAATATTTGTGGAATAAATTAGAGTGTTGACAGCCATTGCTACATAACTTGTGGAAGAAGATGAAGAGGCGATGCCACCATGCTGACAATTTCTGAAGTATGTGTCAAAGCAGTTACAAAAGGAGTTATTGAGGAAAATTGCGCAGTTTACCTCTCTTTTTGATGGGCATTTGACTGAAGAAGCTGCAGCAGCTGCCAGTTTTGTAGAAGTCTCGCTGGTACCATGCCAGTTCGCTTAATCGTAAAAGTTTCTGCTCCAAGTATGTCTAATGCAATTTTTAATTTCTGTGTGCACATCTCTTGAGCTTCATTTAGGCACTTTAAATGTGGTTGCTTGTGCACCTTCCCACCTGTTGGCCGTGTCACAGTGCATTGTGTCCACCTACAAGCACATCCCGGAACGATAAGGTTTCGTTCAAGATTGTCTTGTTCTTTTTTGAAGTGCTTTAAAACCCTAATTTTGTACTTTACTTGTGATTCAGCAGAAGGCGAGTTGTGTGGCTCCCTCTCTTGGACCATGGACGTACAGTGCATGAAAGCCTTGCATAGGTCGCTAGAACAGTGTGCAGCGGCAGTGGCTAACTAGGTTTGAAGTACTATTGGCCTCGTGTGCCACTGCAGTCGCACGTGGCATGAGCCTTGCCTCTGAAGCCTAGCAGCCACAATCGGGTATTAAATTTTTTGCTGAAGAGCAATGTGACACTCAAATGCTCTGCACAACACAGTTGTGGCTTGTGCTACTCTAGGTAAATTGCTTGCTCCCTGCTTTCTATTTTGTTGATGCTGTTTCCTCACTCTCATCATATGATTAGTGCAAAGATGTGGTGCTATTTTTAGATGCTTGTTTTTTAATGAAGAAATGCACAGTGCGCCCGATGTGCAAGATCTTTTTTAAAAATTGTGGCAAGGTGATTAAACTAAATTAACATAGCTTGCTTTGTTAATTGTGTAAGCAAAACTTGTGTAGGCAAGTTTTGTGAGTTTGTATAGCCAAGATCACACTCCCACTTGTGGTGATCCCAAATTTGAGAGAAATAGCTCACTGTTCCAAAGTTAGGCTGTGCTATATTTAAATTCTTGTTGTTATAGTTACAGCATGTATAAATGTTTTGTCATTGTTATTGTGTTTCTATTCCTAGAGCCAATAGAGAAGACGTGCTTAGCTGGACTTAGCACAAAGAGAAGCTTAGTGGACTTTTGTCCAAGTTGCTTCCATTTGTCTATTAACTAAAGGTCTCTGTTGGTGTCAGTAAGCATTATATATGTTGTTTTTTTCCTTCCTGTGAAATGAACATGCTGTTTAGGAAAATTATTTACTTAATAAAAACACCCATGGTAAAAGTTTGCCCCTATTTATTATTCCGCTCAGTTTTGACCGCAGATGAAATCTGCTGATGCATCCGCCTCCAGTCCAAGACTTCAGTTGCAGCTGCTGCAGTGTTCAGAAAAATCTTTAGCCATTCGTAGGTTAATATAAGGTTAACAGCACAAGCATTGTGCTTGTCTCCTTAAATATCGTGCAAGTCTGTATTATTCCGCTCAGTTTTGACTGCAGATGAATTCTGCTGATGCGTCCGCCTTATATCCAAGACATCAGTTGCAGCTGCTGCATTGTTCAGAAAAATGTTTCACCATTCTTAGGTTAATATAAGGCACAAGTTTTGTCCTTGTCTCTTCAAATATTGTGCTTCTCTGGTACTGCAAAGCATTCTGTGCCAGTGTTAAGCCTTGGCAGTACAAGTACTAAGAAAGGCGAATTTTGTGAAACGGGGGAACTTCTGTATTTCATGGAACTTCTGTATTTCGTATATCTATGCTGAAGAAAATTCTTTGTCATTGCGCACTGTATCACTGTCATAGTTGTTCAGTTCCATCACTGCCGAAAAAAATATATACCAGTTTGATTTTGACATTGAGAACAAATATTAATAATGGAGGGTAGAGATTTCGGCATGCTGGTAGTTCATGTTAAAATAAGAACAGTGCGAGAGATAGGGGACAAACGAAAGACACAAGGCACTGTGTGGGTCTTTCTTTGTCCCTGTCTCTCGCGCTGTTCTTATTTAAAATATGAGTAAGCTACATTTCTGTAGCAGCTGGAGCAAGTTATATGTTTAACATCGATTTCCTTTCATTTTAATGTTGCACTCAATTTTTTGTTTTTTCTATTTTGGCGTGCACTGTGCAGTGTATAATTTATGGCATGTTAGGCTTCACTTGGGCAAATGGATGCACAATGGTGTTGCATCATTGCGTGAGATCTTGGCTTTAATGATGTTTTAGTGAGCCCCATTCACCAGTCAAAGTAATGGCCTATCAAAATAAATTGCAAGGCATTAGTTTGGAATGCACACATGCTATGTATGAAGGTGCTGATTGGCGCAAAGCTGCAGTTATCCCATTTTGTAAACAAGAACATTTGTACAGATTTGTTTTCCAATTGTGCTTTTTATTCTTTCTGCTTGTGTTGTGTTCTCTTTTTTCAGCTTGCACAGACTTGTGGAGAGTTAAAGAATAAAGGTTTATATGTTGAAATAATTCAGATGAGTGTGTTGCCCTATCGCGATTGCTTATTACTTGTAGCCTTACATTTTGTAGCAGGACGGTAGCGCGCAGCCGTCTTTATGCGCTCTTTTTATTGTGCTGCTAATTGATTTGGAGGTGCAGCATTAGATGTTCCTTCTTGCATTTTCGTTTTGTTATGTCAGGGTACCAACAACTGCCTCAAAAGCAATTGCATTTATGTAGGTGAAGAAGCGGGCGGTACAAGTTCTGCTGCCAAGTAGCTCTTCGAGATGATCGCCGAATGTTGATGATGATTATGGTTTTCTACTCAGGCACATGGCCACAATAAGAGGTCGGTCAAGAAGCATGACCGCGTATTAATAATGATGATGATGGTTTCCATACAATGGCACATACCTAAGAAGCAGGCCATGCTCACAAGAGGAGATTGGCCAAGAAGTGGGCGGTACTAGCTGTGACAATGCCAACTAACTCCGAGATAATCAGCATGTGTTGATTATAATTTCCATACTGATCGACAAATACCCACAATGAATGATCAGCCAAGAAGTGTGTCCGCGTGTTGATTATGATGATGATTTCTATATTCTGGCACATATCCACAACAGGGAATTGGCAAGGAACATGTCCACGTGTTCATTATGATGATGATTTTTATACTATAGCACATACCCACAAGTGATGATCAGCCCAGCCAGAAGGGGGCCGGTGCAGTTAAAATAAATAAGAAAAAAATTTAGAAATATAAGGGCCAATTATACGATTTGTCACATTGCGTAACAAGGATGGGCGAGAGCACATGCGCATGTCGGTTTCCTTTTACACCAAAGACAAAGGATCGAAATGGAGATTTATAGTATTTTATGAACTGCTTCATGAAAGTTTTGCTTCACATAGTTTTCAACATGTGCGTTGGATCTGCATTAATTTTTTTTTTTTTTTTTTCATCCAGCTTTGTTGTCATACGAGGCCGCCCTGTTTTGCACAAGATATAGTGCCTGAAATTCAAAAGCAGTTTTAAAATGCACCGCTCAGCCTAGGGAACAGTAGGATCACTTAGTGAGAAAAGAGCACGCTCGATGGACAAGCGAGTGCAAAAATTGTCGGTCGTTTATTACGAACATACATACAGTTTTGTTATGGCAACCATAGCGCAGAAGTTTTCATTAGAGGAGCCAAGCTATTTTTCAGTACAAAGACTATCTTGCAGACAAAGACCCTATAGCACAGAGACACTTAAGCATCTTTCTAAAAGGGGAAAGCAACCTCAACGAAAATTGTAAACTCGGAATGCTAACAAGCATGAATAATCTGAGTGAAGGTTCTAGTACTCGCCGCCGTATTCAAGAACGCAACTTAAGTTGAAGCCCATGCTTGACTTGATCTGAGTGACGCGTGGCGTACCCGCCGCGGTGGCTTAGTTAGCTAAGGCGTTGCGCTGCTGAGCACGAGGTCGCGGGATCGAATCCCGGCCGCGGCGGCCGCATTTCGATGGAGGCGAAATGCAAAAACGCCCGTGTGCTTGCGTTGTAGTCCACGTTAAAGAACCCCAGGTGGTCAAAATTATAGCGGAGCCCTCCACTACAGCATGCCTCATAATCAGAACTGGGTTTGGCACGGAAAACCCAAGAAAGAAGACGCCTGGCGTGAACGTGCCCAGGACGTTCATTGCGTTTCCTCTCGCGCATTCACGACAGGCGTCATTTAAATCAAGTGAAGCATGGGCTTCAACTGAAGTTGTGTTCTCTGATACGGGCCTTACACCGCTCGCTGCGAGAACAGCTGGAGTTTGAAACCAAACGCCGGGTGTCCTCCCTCTCAAGGAAGCGCCGCTCCGAGCCAGAGAGTCGAAAGCTCCTATTGAACCTTTTCGGGCAGCAGTTTGTTTTAGAGAAACTAGATGGCGCTGACGGCGGCGCGCCATACCTCTCCTCAGCGACCGCGCACGAATACGAAACCATTACCGCTTCTACCTTGCTTCTGTGCGATCAGCCGTCGGAAATGCAACCGAGTTTTCGCTAACGCACTTTGCTCTATTCACTCTGGTTTGAATCCTGTGGATTGAAGGCGTATGCAGTAGTTGGCTGTAAAAATAGTCACTGGCATGTTAAGGAATAGAATGAATCTGTGTGGCCAAGTTCGCGGACCGCTGCTGCAACTGTCCGAACGTGTTACCGGCACTTCGTGATGTACGGCTTTCCTCGAGGATACAGAAATTTGCTCATCCGCCAGCCTTGTATCGCTAACCTTCAAAGAAAGGGCTTCATCCCCAGAACGTCGGCAAGAGTGAGTACCACTCGTTAAACTATGATAAAGGTAGTAGCGCCGCTTCCTGTCATAGTAAGTTTCGCGCACGTTATCTATACACATCTGTCCCAAATGGCAGAAAAACTTACGCCCACTCTATCGCCGACGTATCAAGGATAAGTAAATGGGCGCACACTTGAATATATGCGCACTGTATACGCACAATAAATGACGGACTGCACCTATGGCGCGCACGAATGGTCGAAGCTGAATGTTTCGTGACGGACCACAAGAGTAAGCGAGTTACTAGCTGTAATATATATTTGCTACAAGGTATTGCAATGTACAAAACAGCTACGTTTCAAGCATTGTGCGCAGCAAGAACAAATCTATCGGAACTGAGCACACCCGCGAGCGATTAGGCAGAAAATAATCAGATAGTGGCCGCACCGAGGAACTTCACTGAGTCAGAAACTGACAAGCCACTGCTTCAAAATATTTGCCGAATAAAGAACAAAGAGCAAAACACACTAATCCTGACTGAATTCATAATCGGAAAGCTTGGATAGCGTGGAATACATATGTAGCACCGCTTTTAGAACAAGCACCATATACTCTGCTCGCGCCGTTTGGACATAGCTTAATCAGCTCCGGAAGCGCTTTTGCATGTTCTCTGAAGCTGTGATCAAAGCTTCGTGTCGTCCACGTACCTAGTCACCGTCTACGATATCTCCGAAAACAGGTTTTCTAAGCCGCGCCGGCCTCGTACACTTCCATTGTAAATGAGGCGGCAACGGAGGCAGTTGACGCAAGCAATGGACGCGTCACCACGTGATCAAACATGGCAGCGCCCACGGGATCGCCGCGAAAAGGGTCAATAGTACTTGCGCCATGCAGCAACGCAACATAGTCGTGTACTGGTCGTTCACTTGGCGCGTGCGTGATGTTTGGAAACTGTGAAAAGAATTTCAAATACTGGTTAGCCGGGCTTGTTATGCGATGACATACTATTGCAAACAGCGCGATAAAAATTTCTCAACGCTGTAAGTGCGGGGAGCTGTTGCTGCCGGGAGTCCTATGGAAGCCGTCGCTCCCTGTTTGCAAGCGAAGGGGGCACCTTAGCAAAACTCTGAAAACTTGTTTTATTGCGATAGAAATTATAAGAACACTTCGGGCGAATTGCCGCCGTCTGCGTGATGTTCAGTATAAAGTCCAAGTACGATAACATCGCGGCCTCGCGCCCTATGCTGTCGGTGCAAGTGTAAGCGTGCGTGGGAATTTGGGGAATCTCTGCTGTGATCAAAGCTTCGTGTCGTCCACCTAGTCACCGTCTACGATATCTCCAAAAACAGAGGTTTTCTAAGCCGCGCCAGCGTCATACACTTCCATTGTAAACAAGGAGGCAGTTGAGGCAAGCAATGGACGCGTCAGCACATGATCAAACATGGCAGCGCACACCGGATCGCCGCGAAAAGGGTCAATACAGCACTTCCTGGTATTCATGCACTGAACATAGGCTACAGAAACAACTATGAACACTTACTCATCTTTGCATGAAAGTTCTTTTTCCTACGCGCTTCCCGTGACTCATTAAATCATTTTACATAGAAGTGAAGCCTTGTGAGGACAAAATTTCACTATGCTGGCAGTAAGCACTTCGGAGTGCTCGCTGCACCCTACACCATATGAAATCTGAGAGTTGCCCAACAGCATGACATCTACTATGCGGTTGCTACACAGCTTTTCCTGGCTAAAGAAAGTAGTGAACACATTCTCCAACTTTCTTACTGTTAAGAAAAGCACACGTGTCGGGTAAAGCAACCCTACTTTGTCACAAATAGCAGTGAACATATCGTCTTCGGATATCTCATTTGGTCCTTGCAGAAGCAAGTTTTTGCATTCTACACAGTCATTGCGAGCAATAAATTTGCGCGCTACATAACCAGCCATGTAGTGGATGAGCCAGTCATCACTCTTTTCTATGATGTAGTCACTCTGTTCAAAAGAAATACGATGTAGCTTGCGTTCTGCCAATGACAGTTACCCGACTCGATGAGTTTATCAATGTCAGTTTCTGCAGTGTGAGCATCACAAGCATTGAGCAAGGAACTGAGTGCCTCTTTAGTGTCAGCTTTTAAAATGAGAGGCAATTCACAACAATCAAAAACTGGGTGGGCGTCGGGTGGTTGTTTGATCCACAGGATTGTCTTACAATGCCGAAAAAGTTCTCTAAAGGATCCTGGCTTAAGCGAGACGTTATTAAATACTTGAAGCCTTGTGTGCCGAGGTAGTCCAATAGAGCAAGGGTGGTAGTAAGTGTGACCCTGAGACCGTCTGCCGTTGACACACTCAAGTATCCCCCTGCTCCATGTGGATGCTTCTCCCAGTGCGTCTAATGCTTTGTCCTTTCGGTGTAGGTTCCGTTCCCATTGTTTTCGTAGATTTTCATCCCTCAGCACCGCGAACAGTGACGGCCGCTCGCCTTTCGTCCATTGGTATCCTGTCTTGCACCCGGGAGCGAAGCAATGACGTTGACGCCTGCGGCCAGGCATTGTATCTGTCGTACCCCTTTTACACCGAAGAAAACGTGGGTTGCTTCTTTCGGCAAGCGAGGTCAGAGAGCACAGCAGCACAGCACAGCGACGCAAACAAAGCAAAAGCAACACACTGCCGCCGTGCAGGGAATGCCGAGCTTACAGCCCACGCTACCGCAGCGCCACCGCATACATCCGGGACCTGTCAACACTCGCCGCTTCACGCCATCGTATGGCGCGCGCCCTCTCCTGAACCCACTACCCCATACTTCTAGTACACTGTACCGATGGTGATATCTTCAGCGGCTGGTGCCCCGATCGCGTCACACAGAAGGACTACGTGATCTATAGTCTCCCCCGCTTTGCCACACACGGCACACTACACTGGAGACCTCGTCACTAATTCTTCTTTGGCGAGCTAGTGTGCGGAGGGCGCCGGCTCGTGCCTCGAAGAGCAGCTTGCTCCCTAAGGCGTTGTCCTAGAAGTCCACCGCAGAGATTTCCTGTTTGTGTTGGCGGTAGACGGCCAACGTCGACTTCGCCGCCATCGCCCGCTGCCCCTGCGCTGCCTCTTCACACTTCACTCGCTGCCGTGCCCGGTGCGCCCACGCCGCCAATGTGTCTGCACTTAGCGGACAGTTAAAAAACCCGTATTTCCTTTCGATGCGGTAAATACGTCTCACCCATGGCGTGCGCAGACAGGTCGCAGACAGGTAATCCAACACACGCCGCGCCCATCGTTCACGAGGCATACAGAGTAGTCGGCCGCGGTAAGCGATCTTGCTGATTGCCTCGCGCGCCTCAAAGATTGACCACTCTATGTCACCTTGTATGGCCACGTTGTACTGCCGCAGCGGCGCGCCGCCGGTTGGTGTGGCCCAACGTTACTAGATTTTTGTGTGGCCGCCCTGCCGCAGCCTCGTTTTGCCGCCAGCGGCGCGCCGCGCGCGTTTTGCTGCTGAACACCTCATACTTTTCTGTAAAGGGCTTAACCCTACAGTGCAAAGCAACGGGGTTGATTTTGTAGCGTTAGCTACACTGGCCTAGCCAAGCCCGTTTCGCGCGGCACATCAAGAGCCGTGCTGCGCATGCGCAAGGATCAGTGATGTCACACGGCTTGCGCACCGGAGCCACCGGAGCCGGCACCTCTCGCGCACTCCGCCGCCGCCGCGCGCGACTCACCGCCGCCGGTCTGCGCATTCCAGAGGAGTGACGTCGTAGCCGTGGTAGACGCACTGGCGCCGGCGCGCGCTCGCTGTGCAGTCGCCGTCTGACACTGCGCTGGAGCCGCTGCGTTTCTGACTGGCGTTTGCCAGTGTGGTATAGCCATGGAGAAGGAGAGCGCAAATGCTGCTCAACAGCGCAGAAGAACGGAGAAGCTTGACTCATAAGAATAATCTTATCTTAAGAATAATCTTAAGAATAAGCTAAGAATAATCAGCTGAACCTTTGTTAACGCTACGTATATCCTGGCATAGCCGAGCTAAGCCACTGCAACTTTTTTTCAACGCATTGGGTTTAGGGACAGTGAAGGCAAAATAGACTTTAAGCGGGTAGAAATAACCAGAGGTTATCTGATTGCTGGATAAAATCACGGCAGGGGTGAAATTTCACCCACCACAAAGTACAAAATATGTTAATAGTCATGGCTAGGTGGCGTATGCCACCGCCCGGTTTAAAGGGTTCAGCCTAATCCATCCATCCATCCATCCAGCCGCTAGTGTGTACGTGCCATTAGTCGTTCATACCGATTACACCGAACAGTGCGGTATCCTGGAGCAGCGAAGAGCTAGGCTTTGCGTGATACCTGCGTAACACGCAAAACAAATACTCTTATTGGCATAAAAAGTAACACGTAATTTTGTATAGGAGCATGAATACGCGTAGTCAAAGGCTTGCGCACGGTGGTGTAGGGTACCCTTGCGGGCTGTTTGGTATCCTGGTATCGCTATAGTGGCTAGATAGAGCTATCGCATCATGAAAAGAAAGATAACGCTTGAGGCGCACTCGACAAAGAAAAGGGAAACGACACGCGCAGCCGTGTGTGTGTGTGTGTGTGTGTGTGTGTGTGTGTGTGTGTGTGTGTGTGTGTGTGTGTGTGTGTGTGTGTGTGTGTGTGTGTGTGTGTGTGTGTGTGTGTGTGTGTGTGTGTGTGTGTGTGTGTGTGTGTGTGTGTCTCGTGCGTCCTTGGGTGCTGCTGTTTTTCGTGGTACAGTGGTGAAGTAAGTGCAAATCGCATGAAAAGGGACCAGACTCGGGGATGTACTGTTTGCCTGAGGTAATAACAAATCAGTGCGACCGCACAAAGGCGCTGGCCGAGAATCGGAGAGGTACTTGGCTTGCGCGCATCAACAGGAAGGACCTCAAGAATGGTTACCTGCAGAGAAACAGTCAAAACAAAATATCCGTCACAGCCTCCTTCATTTTCTGTCAGCAATCACATGAAATCGTTTTTATTTTCTTTTTTTTTTTTTTTTGCTATTCCTCACAACAGTTGTTCATTCTTGTGTTCGGCTGCAAAGCAAAGAAAAAAAATGTGGTGACTGAGCACCACAATTGCTGTTTGCAGTGTTGTTGGCTGACACGAAGCTGGTAATGATCATGCACAAGTCTTGAAAGCAGCTGTCGTGCTCCCGTTGCAGGTAATCCCAAGTAATTTAAGGAAAAGAACAGGGACTCAGGGGCAGTAAAAAATACAGTTCGGCAGTAGACACACTAAAGCTGCTTTCCTGTAACGGATAGCAGGGAAACAGGAGTGTTTTTTTTTCTTTTGCTTTCACTCTGCGTTGGCTCATTTCTGATCCAGATTGTGAAATTCGGTGTACGTTATCCCCGCTCGGCGACATCGCCGCGAGGCCGACGCGAGTTGAAGCTTCAATTTCACTTAGGCTGATGTATGTCGATCCTTTATGTGGTTATTGCTGTTTTTTTTTTATCACAGCTATGAAATGACGAGTGCATTCAGCTCACCTGGCTAAGCAAGACAACTCGCTTAGACGGCAACTTCTTCGCAATGGGGTTCCGGACCCATCCGCTCGTAAATACGTAGTTGTGCGAGTCGAGCGACTTGTAGCCTTCATCTGATCTAATGAAACATAACACTAGATAATTTATAATGTATTTTGTTGATAACACGAGATAATTTATAATGTCAACATGGGTAACCGGTGGTAGCAGGCTTGCATTAACAGCGGCTTGCGCTCCAACTGGTAGCCGATATGGATCCACGCCATCACATAGGGCGATTTTTTCTTTGTACCTGGCCCGCGTTGGTCCCACAAGTTCATCAAAGTATGCAGGACAAAGTCCTGCACAATTCTCCTTCACCATGCGCGCAAGGCAATTGATTAAAGCATACGCACAAAGCAAAACGATCCGCCGCACGGACGTAAACACAGCTCCGCTGCTCCGGCACCACGACGTATGTGCTCGGTAATGGCGGACGCAAAACCGGAAGGCAGGAACTGACGTCACGTGCAACTTATGTATAGGAAGCGCATGCTTCGCTATCCGAACAATGAGGCTGCGCAAAATAGAGCGACGGAATTGGAGAGACAAGGAGATGTGCTTCAATCTTTTGCCTGTGTCACGGGCGTCCTCAAAGGGAAATTGGGGGAAAGGGGGAGGAAGCAGGTGTAGACACAACTGCTGCTGACTAATGTCATAGAGCAAGTGATTAGAACAAAGAATATTCCCGTTGGATGGCGTGAAAGCAAGATGAATCTCATCTACAAAGGCAAAGGAGATAAGGATAAGACGAGCTCGTACAGGCCAGTTACAGTAACGTCGGTGATATATAGAATGGCAATGCAAGCCATAAAATTAGAACGGTCGAAGTGGGTGCAGGAAAACGGTATATTGGGGGAACTACAGAATGGGTTCAGGCCAGGCAGACGCTTAGAAGACAGTATGTTTGTACTAACTCAGTGCATAGAGATTTCAGTAGCTCAGAAAAGACCTTTATGGATAGCATTTCTAGATATTAAAGGAGCTTATGACAACGTAGACAGGGAATTGTTGTGGGATATTCTTCAATACGAAGGCATAGATGACGATTTCGTGGAGCTGCTGAGGGAGATATATCGAGACAACCAAGTACAAGTGGCATGGGAAGGCCGAAAAGGAAATGAAATGGTGGGAATTCACCAAGGATTGAAGCAAGGATGCCCTCTGTCACCATTGTTGTTCACGCTTTACGTCAAGAGCATAGAAAGACGACTGGAAAACAGCGAATTAGGTTTTGATTTATCCTACATGCGTAATGGACAAATGGTGCAACAGAAGGTCCCCGGACTGATGTACGCAGACGACATTGTGCTACTAGCGGACAATAAAAAAGATTTACAGACACTTGCGAATATCTGTGGGAATGCAGCGACAAATCTAGGCCTTAAGTTTAGCACAGAGAAATGAGGAATTATGATCTTTAATGAACACACGAGTAACTTCGTGGTGTCAATTCAACAGCAAGTAATACCCATAGTGAAGCAATATAAGTACCTCGGCGTACACATAAACGAACGAAAGAATTACTCAAGCAACCACCAAGATAATCTGAAAATAAAGGGGAAGCGGAATGCAGCAATAATGAAACACAGAGCACTGTGGGGCCACAATAAGTATGAGGTGGTGCGTGGAATCTGGAAAGGAGTAATGGTGCCAGCGCTAACATTCGCAAATGCCATTATATGCTTAAAATTGGATATATTGATGGGTTTGGAAGTTAACCAAAGATCAGTAGGCCGGTTGGCTTTGGGAGCACACGGTAATACGACAAATGAGGCAGTGCATGGTGACATGGGTTGGGCCTCTTTTGAAGTCAGAGAAGCACAAAGCAAAATTAGTTTTGAAGAAAGGCTCAGGAACATGGATGAAAATAAATGGGCGGCTAAAGTGCACAAGTATCTCTACATGAAAAGCGTGGACAGAGAATGGAGGAAGAGGTCAAGGAAGTTGGCAACTAAGTACAGGATAATCGAAACTGTAAATAGACAACCAGGGGTCATCAGAAAGAAAGTGAGAGAAATAGAGACCGTGAATTGGATGCAAAGAATGGAAACGAAAAGGACAATGGAGATTTACAAGAATGAGAAGAAAGAAATTAGAAGGGAAAATCTGTACGATAACACAAAAGGCAGTGCCTTGCTATTTGAGGCTCGAGCCGGTTGCCTAAGGACGAAAACATATCGGAACAAATATTCGGAACTAGATGAGACATGTGTATGCTGCAGTAAAGATCCAGAGACCACTCAGCACATCCTAATGGAATGCGACGGGATCCACCCAGCGAGAACCGTAGGTAACGTGCAACTCCCAGAAGCGCTTGGGTTTAAAGTGGAAGGAAACATAAACAGATCAGCCGGATCAGCAAGAGACGATTAGAGTACTGGTGGAAAAAAAGCAGGGAAAAGATGGATACGATCTGATCTCTTAAAATCATAGGCAGCGGTAAAAGGTAAATTTTTGAAAAAGAAAAATAATGAGAGGTATACAAAAATGCTAGATAAATAACATGTATAGTATACCTGATTAAATCAAGCAGGCTAGGTGACTATTTGTCGCCGCCCCGTTTCAAAGGGGATGCCAATAAATCAGCATCATCATCACAAGGCAATGATGTGTTCAGCCATCCCTTCTCTAAATAAAAGTCTTAATCCTTCATTCATTTTTAAACAAGCAGTAAAACTTTTTACAGTCGACTCCATTTAATTCGACCTCTGTTTCTTCGACTTCTTGCTTAATTAGAACACACTGCATAGTTTCGGCGAGAAGCCGTGCATTGTTATGGAAGGAAAACTCGCTTAGTTGGAAAGCGAAAGCATGCCGCTTGGGTTAGTTCGACTTCCACCTTTCCCACTTTGCTGCAGGAGTTTTGGTTCGAGTGCAAGCCGAACTAACGGCGTTGAGGGAGGCACACAAATCAGTCATTGTTGTGACCATAATCTGGAAGCTTGTTTACTAGAAGAGGGCGAATATCAAATTGTTCAAATACGAATAGTAAATATCGAATGGAACATCGAACAGTTGGAACATCGAAATAAGCTGCTAAAGGACATGTGTGCCGTAAACATATGTAAACGGGACCGTTGCAGGGAAGAAAGATCACTGTTTGTAAAACTGCTACGTGCCTAACTAGACTGCCAAAAACATTAAATGACGGACAACAAGCAAAATTAAATCACGGGTGGTCGCGTAGGCTTCTGCCGCGAAATAGAAAACAAAGCTGAGATTACCCATTTTGTTTCTGCATTGCTTCGAAAGCTTTTGTCGTTGTTCGCCTTCTGATAATTTGCAATACTTTGTTCAGCAGACGGAGAACAGTAACAAGACTTGAACAGTCGGTTGCTGCGAAATAGTTGGCTAGTTTTGGGCATTCGAAAATACCGAGTAATTAATTTTCGAATACTAATACGAATAGTTAGTGTCTAATATTAGATTCGTACTCGAAACTTCCGAATATTCGCGCACCCATATATTACTTACGCATGGTTCATTCCGTTTTACAATACACAATCTCTTATAACATTCTGTTCTCCTTTGTGACCGCTGGTAACTGGTGCTGCCGAAGTTTTGCGGCCCAAGCACCCCGCCCCCTACACCCCTTCTGTGAACAAGGTGGAAGGCCAGATCACTACTGTCCCCCGTAAATGACGCCTATGCCCACCGACCTCCACCGGTGGCCCTTCATGTGTGCAACGGTTCCTAAAAGCTTGAAAACACAATAAATTGATCAGACGGTGATACTTCTTCCCTAGGCATGAAAGCGTCTTATTTTTATCTTTTAGTTGTCGACGCTCCTTCCGCCCGTGAAGCCGTCAGTTCCTGCTTCCTTCGTGTCGTGTTCCACTCCCATATTCAGCAGTCTGCTTCGTCCGTTTAGCATGACGTCGTGTGACAATTACACTGGCCACTGAAATCAAAGAAAGATATTCTTCAGGATGTGAGAAAGGTGTTTTCAGCAGGAAATTGATCAGCGAGAAATATGGTGTGAAGAAAAGCACGTTTGCGACACTCGTAGGGAACGCTGAGAAAATTATTGAAGCCTGCAGTCGGGATCAGGCAGACAGCAAAATAAAACTTATGTGGACATAAGTGCATCCTTTGGTGTTAGAGGGTTTGCTGCCTTGAATTCGCGATGTGAGAAGCCGT
Source organism: Dermacentor silvarum (assembly GCF_013339745.2). Lineage (NCBI taxonomy): Eukaryota > Metazoa > Arthropoda > Arachnida > Ixodida > Ixodidae > Dermacentor > Dermacentor silvarum. The sequence goes on from NC_051157.2 coordinate 85,959,520, forward strand.
AACCAACCCCTTAGTGGGCCAGTCCTTTGCGAAGGGAAAATGTGCTCTCTACGAAGCTCAACGTCCCCTACTAGTCACTTGTTCGAGCAGCTCGCTAGACATTACAGATGACTTCAAGCGATGAAAAAGATTTGAATTTGTTCATTTTGCGCAGTTTTTTTAACTCGACCTTTCGGATAATTCGACCAAATCTTGAGGTTCAATTAATGGGAGTCGACTGTACATACTTATAGCTTCCTTACACCCTGGGGGGCTTATCTTGTCCCCCAACTATAATTGTCATCGACCTTGCGTAGCATTTCCTTTATTTAGCGCTTTGCGCTCGCCAAAGTCATGTCGGGAACGTTACGTCACGCTGATTCACGCGTGCAGTTCGTGAACTAAAAGCACCGGACTCACAGCGTTATAAGAACGTAAAAGTGCGCAAGCTGCTTATTCTTCGAAAGAAGATAGGCCAAAATATTCCTGAGTGTAACCGCTACCTGATCTTGGAACACTAGCCATATTTGTTCCGGGCCAATCTCGCCTATAGGTCGGCCCGAAGACAGTTGCCTTGGGAGGCTGAAGTTTGTACATCGACACTGGCTATCGTTGGCCGACGTTCGGCCTCCAACATATATAGGGCAAGTCATGTTGGCCAGCCTGGACAGCACTATACGGGATAACCATGTTTAAGTGTCCCAGAATTTTCAAGAATCGCCTGTGGCATGGCATAATTCTTGTCCTTGAACTGGATTATTATTGCGATAGCAATTATATGGAGACTCCAAGCGGATTTCTGCCGTCGCCGTGAGGTTCCGTATAGAGTCCAGCGGCGATGAAATCGTCGCCGTGCGCCGTATGCTGTATGTGCGAGTGAAAGCGCGCGAGGGACGCGCGCTTTCACGGGAAGCAAACGCACGGTGGAGAGCAAACGCGACTTCTTCCGTCGCGCGAAAGGCCGTGGGGGGACAGGAGAGAACTAGGGGCAGCGACGTTTAGCTGCGGCACCAAATCCGTATTTATATAAAAACGTTGCGAGGCGACAAGGTGGTAAAGATTTCCGACGCTGCTCGACGAGTGTCCCGTTCTGATCTCGTCGGAAACCTCCGAGCCGCCTCCAAAGGCACCGGCAACAGTCACCAGCGCCGCGCGCGTTCGGTGAGAACGCGGGCAAAACGCCTAGGGCGCCAACAAGAGTTCTGCGCGTTGCTGGTGCTGCTGCATGTCCAAATTTATACAACTGATAAAACTACTATGCTTACTCCGTATAGCTCTCTACTAATTTGCTATCGCAATTGATGCTTCGCCTTTCGGGTGAAACTGTGACCTTGTTGAAGCTTAGTGGGCCTTCCTAATTTGGTTGCACCTTGACTATAGTGTAGCGTCATTAGCTCTCGGCGATATTTTTTTGCCGTTGTCGGGCGCCACTCCATGCCTGAAAATGTAGTGGACTGTAGGAGGATTTGGACTTACGGCCTTCAGCTTACTATACTATACTAAAAAAAAAAAAAAAAACCGCGCAGAACATTACTCGTCTAGGTATACAACACCATAATCCTCCAACTTCACTGCAGGATGACCCTAAATAAATGGTCATTGAAATATCATATGCGGCACAAACGTCACATATGATCGTACTCTACATCCGTTGTGAATAGTGCCACTGAGAGCCTCGTTGACTTCACGGATGTACTATCAGACTCGCTCTCACTTTGCGGTCAAAACTCTTGCGTGCGACTGAGACATTAAAAAAAGCGCAAATTACGCGTTCAAGCCTACGAGAAGATTCGTGCTTATTTATAAGTGCTTCTACGCACTAAATTAAACAAATGATGCCGTCTTCTAAATACACGTGCGAGACACGCACAGCCTTAGTAGATATACCCTTACATAATACGTCGAAGAGAAAAGAAATATGTAGAGTATAACATTACTAAAAGCGATCCGCGCAGCCCGTTTCTAAGGCGCGGTGTATACTCTCTACGTGCGTGCGGGAACATCCATCCGGCGATTTCTAAAATCAGCTGAAGTAGACATGCAGAATAACCAGTGTCTAACCGTGACACAGCGCTATTTTTTTCAGAACTCGCGAAATTCGAAAAGAAAGTCTTAGTTTAACGGAAACTCACGCGAACTATCTACATATCTCTGCGAAGAAAAACCACTGACGATATCCTTTCTCGAGCGTTCAGCTGTCACGTTTTCCTGAAAGCCAACATCAAATTAACTCGAAAAATTTATCTGCCTCTACCACGATCAGAAGAGACCAACACTGCCCTCTGCCTAACAGAACGTTCCTAAAACTCAAAGTTGTTCCAAAGTATGCTCAGAGAAATGAATAATAATTAATGCAGCTTACCAAACGTGCCTGGAAAGAGAAGCAGAAGTATAATGCCAAAAGGCTTATATAGTGCTTATATATATAGCCTATATATAGGCTATATAAAAGGCGTATATAGTTAAAGCAAATCCACGGAAAATAAACCAAATAGTTACTATAAGCGCATTTCTCGTGCTTTTTTTCGGTGTATTCATCACATCATCAATTAATAAGTGCCAGGAAAATTTAACTGTCGGTCGGTTACTGCACTGCACAGAAAAGAACAAACAAACAACGCACCGTGCAATGAACGAACGGAAGGGGAACTGAAGGGCGCGATTTTTGATTACCATAAGAGTCCGAGGAAAACATATAGGGGAGCCCACAATTTTCACATGACGCGTGCGACACTTTGCCAATTGAGCTCTGCGTACCATGGGGGAGGAGTATTGTTTACCAGAACTTAGATACTATTGAACGCCTTTTATTTGTCTATTGGGAATAGTTTCTTTTTTCGGGAGTACTGTAAGTGAACGTTAAATTAAAGAAGAATTAAAGCTTTTCGCACAAACCTGTGACTAAAAGGCCTTGCGGTAGCAATCTATTGGACTCCTAACGTCTTAGCGATGTAATACGCATGTCCTCCGCGGAACATCCGTACGTCTATAGGACATTCGTAAAAAAGTTCTGCGCATTGTCTACGGACAACCGTGAAACTGTCCCGTGCACGCAAGAGGTATTGCCAAATGCCGGATAAGCAGGAACAGACATCAGGGCAGACAAAAAAGGTATCTATTCGCGCGTGTTGTCCATTGAGCAATGTTTTAACTCTAGCAATAAAGTAAAATCTTCCTTGAAAGAAATTAGCAAGTATGTATCTATCACAGCCGTCTCAGTGGCAAGAGCGTGTAGCCCTTCGTAGAAATAGCTTCTCGGGCCATTGTTAAGTTCGGCGATCTCTGCCTTCGGTTATGCTTGCAGAAACGTTTCCATATGTTAGCAGAAATGGATAGTTTCCACGCTGTATAATAGGACGATAGGCCATTCAGAAACAGCATTGGGGGTCGACGCGTCAATGGTCGTTTACCCCCACGTGTAAAATGTTTTGAAGCGCACAATTGTTGCGAACTCTCATAACTCCTTCACAGAGGACAGTGGCCTGAATTCGCAGAGTGCCAGCCTGGATTCGAGAAGTGTGAAGTGTTAGAAAAAAAAAAAACATCAACCAAGGAACCCGGGAATTAATTAAAGTCCATAGAGTATCGATATTGAAAGAGAGATTTGTCACTGTGTCATCTGTATTGCTATCTGACGAAAAAATTGCATATTTATCTGCAAAAATATATATGACCAGTCATTTACCGCGCGCGGGAACAATTGGGTAAAGATGACCAAGCCCTGCCTCTTTTTATGTTCCTTTATGCCTTTGGCGATGCGTTCTAGCGTATTTAAATGTTTGTCTGTCGCAATAATAAATGAATTTATATTTATCGCAACGGTGTCGTTTTCCATATGTGCCTGTACCCGTGTCCGTGTCTTAAGCGCTGTGCCCGCCTGATTATGAATAACCAACTAGTCAATGCTTTCACGTTAATTTATCCCATATAGTCATTTTGATCTCAATATGTATATAGGGGCAGTACGTACAGCCTTTTATTCAGACTTAGAAATTCGGCGATGACATATATAGCGCGGCCCACAATGATGATTATACGCACAGACGATTAAGAGGAAAGACATACGGCTGATGACAATGTGCAGTTATAAGGAAAAAAGTGCATCCTAAACGCTCACTCTCTGTCTCCATATATATATATATATATATATATATATATATATATATATATATATATATATACAAATGAGAACGATGAAGTACGTTAAATGTGCGTACACTAATTTCCCCCCTTCGTGGAAGCGACCAAGCTGGCCGCAATCTAAAGATCCGCTGAACGGGGAATAAAGTCTTCATGCGGGAGACGTTAACAATTTCTGCACTACGGCGGTCGTCGTAGTGCAGAAATTGTTCCTTAGAAGCAGCACCAGATCGAAGAGGCGCAGTCTCGGCGTATCTTGTTAGATGGTCTACCGCAGTGACAATCCAACGGTGACCGGAGGGTGTCAACGGCAAGGGACCATATAAATCAATTCCAACGAATTCGAATGGCTCGGTCGGACATGGCAGAGGCTGGAGAAAACCGGCAGGAAAGGATGTGAAGCGTGCACGAGGCAACGTATTTGGTTACCGTTGTGGACAGTCCAGGCCAGAAGCAGCGGGTGTTGATGCGGTCGTAGGTCTTGTGGAAGCCTAAGTGGCCGGCGGCAACGTCATCGTCAAACGCTTTTAAATCTCGAAGACGAAGGCAGCGAGGTAGGACTGGGACCCACTTGTTACCCGTGGGATGATGAAGCACCGATGAAGCACCGCATCTTGAAGGCGAAATTGGCGAAGCGGTCATCGCAAGCGACTGTTGGGTGGTTTAGTTAAGCCGCGAAGGCGATCAATGAGAGTTCGGCAGTAGGAGTCTGCGCGCTGAAGGGAAGTGAAATCGGAGCGTGAAGAAAGCTGACCTTGATCCAGTGACGTTAGCGAGAGCTCGTATGAGGCAGGCGTTGCGTCATAGCGACGCGGTGGAGACGCGGAGTGCGCATGATCAAGAGAAGGCGAAAGCGGGCATCGAGACAGTGCGTCTGCGTCATGTTGACATTTGCCAGACCTGTACGTTATTGTGAATTCATATTCTTGTAAGCGCAGTATCCAGCGCCCCAGGCGTCCTGACATGTTCTTCATAGATGACAGCCAGCACAGAGCATGATGGTCGGTAACGATGGTGAAGTGCCGACCGTAGAGATATGGGCGAAACTTCTGAATGTACCAAACAATAGCCAGGCATTCCTGCTTTCTGATGGTGTAGTTCCGTTTAGACGGTGAGAGGGTCCGGCTGGCGTACGTCACAACCTGCTCTTTAGATGCGGGACCCCGTTGCAGGAGCACTGCTCGGTTGCTTTGTGCACTTGCGTCAGTGTGGAGTATAGTGGGCGCTCTCTCATCAAAGTGGCGAATCACCGGCCCTGAAGTGAGGTGTTTCTTAAGGGCTTGAAATGCTGACTCACAGTCTTCGGACCATGTGAAAGAGGCGCCGGTGACCAGTAGCTTATGTAGCGGAGCTGCTATTGTAGCAAAATTGCATGTAAAATGGCGAAAGTAAGATGCCAGGCCGAGAAAGCTGCGCAATGTTTTCTGATTCGATGGGCGATGGAATTGAATCACAGCAGCAATCTTCTGCAGGGTCTGGTTGGATGTTATTTTTTGAAACGACGTGACCCAGGACTTTGATGCTTCTGCTGGCGAATGTGCACTTTTTAGTATTAGTCTGGAGGCCAGCATTTGAAAGGCATTGGATGAATTCGTCTAATCTTTGCAGATGTTGGCTGAAGCTGGAATAAAAAACAACGATGTCATCCAGATAACAGGGGCAGGTCTTCCGTTTTAGGCCACGAAGCTCATACGTGGCTAGAACGTTGCAGAGGCCAAATATCATTACATTAAATTCATGAAGTCCGTCCGGCGTGGCGAAAGCGGTTTTCTCTTTGTCAGCCTCGTTCATGGGAATCTGCCAATATCCTGATAGCAGATCAATGCTGGAAAAATATTCCGATCCTTGTAGTGTGTCTCAGGCGTCGTTAATTCGAGGCATATGATACACATCCTTGCGTGTAATCTCATTGAGCGCTCGATAATCAATGCAAAAGCGAACGGACCCATCTTTTTTCTTCACCAGAACGACAGGAGAAGCCCAGGAACTGGATGAAGGTCGTATAATATTTCGTGCTAGCATGTCATCAACTTGTTCTTAAATGACCTTCCGTTCCGACTGCGAAACACGATATGGGCGACGGCGTATAAATGAAGAACCTTCGGTTTCGATACGGTGTGCAGCCACGGAAGTCTGGCCCAGTGCGGTGGCACAGCTATCAAAGCAATATTTGTGCTTAGCCAAAAGGGCGAGAAACGCTTCTGACTGGGTAGCCGTTAGGTCAGAACCAATTATGGCTCGCAGAGAAGAAGAATCCAAACCTGAGGCTGGTACTGGCGACGAAGGAGGGGAAAGCACTGCGACAGAGATCAGTGGAGGGCCGGTGAAGGTTGCCACGGTCATTCCTTTGGGCAACAATACAGGATCTGGGGTTGTGTTGTAGGCGAACAGAAGAGCTCGGCCACATGAAAACCGGACAAGACAAGGGGCGACTAGAATTCCTCTTGAAGTGCAGCGTGAAGAAGGGGTAACTAGTGTGTCTCCATGGGTTACCTGGCTGGATGTGACAGCTACAACGTGTTCGTGAGCAGGGTGCAGGACGTAGTCTGCAGCGACAGCCAAGGTCAAGATAGAGGGTGACGACTCCAAAATAGGTGCATCCGCTGTATCTGTGATGTGGACGACGTTCTCCCTATATGATATAACAGCGGAGGCAGAATGCAGGAAGTCCCAACCGAGAATAAGTTCATGGATGCACGCGGGTAGCACAATCATCTCAATGTGGTGACGAATGCAGTCGATCAAAACACGAGCCGTACATTGTCCGTGTGGGTGAATGAGTACGTTATTAGCGCCGCGCAATACGGGTCCAAGATAAGGCGTTCTGACTTTACGCAAGTTGGAATCAGCTAGCGCAAGAAAGGGGTAATTGGAGATCGCAGGGAGAGGCCTTCGTCCTGCAGTGGACATAAATATAGGCTGATGATGACTTAACGGAGCCGTTAGCACAAATCACTACGCAGAACGAAAACAGCGGCGCCGGTATCGACGAGCGCTTGCACAGGAACACCTTCGAGAGTTACAGACAGCATATTGACCGGGCAACAAGGAGGTATTTCCGTGTTCGACCGGACGCAGTTTTCCCTCCAAAAACTGCAATCCTTAGTTTTCCGAGTGTTGGTCAGCAAGGCGGAAGATGGGGCGAAGCGGTGATGCAGGGTGGCGGTAGGGCGAAGGAGAACGTCGTCTGACCAAACGGAAGCCCTGAGGTAGATGTGGAGACGCTGGAGGAGATGGAGAACGACGCTGGGTGAAAGCGGACGGACCTGGGTAGTAAAGATCGGGTCTTCGGATCCCGTCTCGCTCGAAATCGGCATAGCCTCAGCTTTCATCCAACTGGCGGCGACGGCAGTAACTCGATATGGGGCCCCGTATACCACAGTAAAAACAGACTGGACGAGGTGGACGCCACTGAAGATACGAAGGTGCAGCAGGTGCTCTGGTGCCCATAGAGACCAAATGGTCGCAGGTAAGGTCAGGAAGCCCAGATGGGACAGCGGTAGGTGGCATTGCAGCGACATCCGCGTATGTGGGCATCGGGAACGCTGCCGGTGCAACAGAGGTTGTCGGCGTCGTCATGGCTGCCAACTCCTGCTTCACAAGGTTGCGCAATTCGAACGTTGGGGATGGGGAGGAAGCAACAGTGGATCGTCCCTGTTGCTGTTCCTGAAGTTCTTGGCGAATAACAGCGCGGATAAGAGCACGAAAATCAGAGTGAGGTGGCAAGGGAAGGTCGCTGTCATGGTGAAGGACTGAAGCTCGTCCGAGCGCTGGCACATCGATGTAATTTCTTCAACTGAGGTAGGATTGTGAACAGCTAAGGCGTTGAATGCGATGGAACCAATGCCTTTAAGAATGTGGCGAATGCGTTCGGCTTCCGTCATTCCAATGTTGGCGCGGCGGCATAGAGCCAGGACATCTCCGATGTACGAAGTATATGACTCATGTGAAACTTGGACACGCGCATCGAGCTTCTGTTTGGCGACTTCTGAACGGCCAGATGAAGACGCGAAGATCTGCCTCAAGCTTGTGGTAAAATCTGACTAGTCAGCAATGTCAGATTCGTGGTTAAAATACCACGCTTTCGCAATGGCATCAGATAGAAGACGACGTTCTGCAAGAACGGCCCAGGCTCAAGCACGAAGAAAAAAGAACAGGGCTTATGATGGCTATATACAATGAGAACGATGAAGTATGTAATAGCTTACTATATATATATATATATATATATATATATATATTGTAAGGGGTTTATTAGTGATCGGAGCAGCGCAGCGTCGCCAGTCAAACGAGCCACAGCTTTCAAGCACGAGCGCCGTTGCGAGCCAAAGCGCTGGACCCACTAGCGTCTGGGCAGACTAGAGCTGAACCCACTAGCGTCTCTCTTCGCTACAATTACCCTGGGAGTGATAAGGGAGCCGTCTGGCGACCTAACAGCTCGTCAGGATGACAGGATCGTCGTATGGCTTGAGCCGGTCGACGTGGACAATGTCTCGCCCACGACGGCGCTGGTCCGAAGATGGTTGAACTGGTTCAATAACAAAATTCACGGGAGATGCGCGTTCGACGACGCGGTAAGGGGCTTCATATTTCGGTAGTAGTTTCGATGAGAGGCCAGGGGCGGTGAACGGGACAGAGAGCCACACAAGCGCGCCAGGAAGCAAGGTGACCGCGGAAGTGGAGTCGCCGCGAGTACTCTTCTGGCGCTCTTGGTCGTTGAAAGTAAAGGCACGTGCGAGGTCACGACATTCTTCAGCATGCCGTGCTGTGGCAGAAATAGGTGAGCCCTCGGAAGCATCCGGCCGGTAAGGTAAAATTGTGTCGATGGTATGCGACGGGTGCCGACCGTATAGTAAGAAAAAGGGCGAAAACCCAGTGGTGCTCTGAGTAGCGGTGTTGTACGCGTAGGTGACGAAGGGCAGAATGGCGTCCCAGTTCGTGTGGTCGGAGGCGACGTACATTAAAAGCATGTCGCCGAGCGTGCGGTTGAAGCGTTCTGTGAGGCCATTGGTTTGTGGGTGGTGCGCCGTAGTTGTGCGATGAATAACGTGGCACTCTTTAAGATTGGCTTCAACCGCTTCCGACAGGAAGACACGTCCGCGATCACTGAGCAATTCCTGGGGTGGACCATGCCGCAGGATGAATTGGCGAAGCAGGAATGAGGCAACATCGCGCGCTGTAGCTGCTGGGAGAGCGGTGGTTTCGGCGTATCGTGTTAGGTGATCTACTGCCACAATAGCCCAGCGGTTACCAGCCGACGTCAAGGGAAGTGGCCCATACAAATCAATTCCAACACGCCCGAACGGCCGGGTAGGGCAGGGTAGAGGCTGCAGACCAGCCGGTGAGAGCTGGGGTGGAGATTTACGGCGCTGGCAGTCGGGGCAGGAGCGAACGAACTGTTGAACGTACTTGTACATGCCCCGCCAGTAGTAGCGCTGTCGAAGGCGCTGGTAGGTTTTGAAAACTCCCGAGTGTGCGCACTGTGGGTCGGTGTGAAAGGATGCACAGATTTCGGAGCGCAGACTGCGAGGAACTACTAACAACCACTGCCGGCCGTCTGCGGCATAACTGCGTCGGTGAAGCAGGTTGTCGCGAACCGCGAAATGGCGAGCCTGACGACGCAACGTACGAGTGGTTGACTGTGGTGATGGGTCAGCAAGCAAGTCTCTAATCTAGGCAATCCAGGGGTCCTGGCGCTGCTCGGAAGCGATAGCCTAAAGGTCGATTGTAGAAACAGCTAGCTGGGAGAGTGAGCAGCAGGTATTCTCATCAGGCAATGGAGAGCGTGATAGGGCGTCGGCATCAGAATGTTGGCGTCCGTTGCGGTACAGCACGCGGATATCGTAGTCCTGCAGGCGAAGTGCCCAGCGGGCAAGACGACCTGAAGGATCCTTCAAAGATGACAGCCAACATAGTGCATGGTGTTCTGTGGTCGGGGCACAGTGAAGACGTCGGCGTAAGTGAGAGGCCCACCTTGAGGGAAGGAGTGGGGCCTGGCGACGACTTCCGCGTAGCTTAGTGGTGCAGCCGGAGAGATCTGTTGGGGCCTGGCGACGACTTCTGCGTAGCGGAGAGGTGCAGCCACAGGAACATGGTGGTGGCGCTCAGGCATTATCTCATTGAGTTCGTGCGCAATGGTGCGGCGGAGCGCGGGTGCAAAACTTGACGTCGGCTCTTGCACGGGTGGCGGTTGTGCAAAGGACATCAAGGAGAGCTGGCGCGCAATTTCCTCGCGCACGAACGCTTTCATTTCTGTCATCAACGCTGACTGCTCAGAATTGGCCGACAAGCCAGCGAGGTGTTCGTCGCGGGATGGAGGGCGACGGGTCAACGACCGCTGCCTGCGTAGCTCCTCGTAACTTTGGCACAGTGTAATGATCTCTGCCACAGTCCGAGGAGTTTTGGCAAGCAGCATGTTGAAGGCATCGTCTTCTATGCCTTTCATGACGTTCCTGATCTTATCAGACTCCGACATGGTCGCGTTCACTTTCTTGCATAAGTCCAGGATGTCTTCGATATAGCTTGTGAATGATTCACCGACTTGCTGAGCTCGTTCCCGCAAACGCTGTTCGGCGCGCAGCATACGAACAGCAGGGCGACCAAAAACATCCACAAAAGAAGTCTTGAAGGCTGACCATGTCCGAAAATCGGTTTCATGGTTGTTGTACCAAAAGCTGGCCACACCGGCTAGGTAGAAGAGCAAGCACGTTGCTGAGCTTAGCTGTCTCGTCCCATTTATTGTGGGCGCTTACCCGCTCGTAGGTCGTTAGCCAATCCTCAACGTCGGTGTCATCTGCGCCTGTGAAGATAGCAGGGTCCCTGTGGCGAGGCACACCAGAGCAAGGTGCCGGTGCAGAGGGAGGCACTTGTTGGGAGGCTTATTCAGGCATGGTCGAAGGTACGGTGCGGTATCGAAGTTCCAGGTTGCAGGTTTTGAGGACGCAGCACGCTCCACCAATTGTAAGGGGTTTATTAGTGATCGGAGCAGCGCAGCGTCGACAGTCAAACGAGCCACAGCTTTCAAGCACGAGCGCCGTTGCGAGCCAAAGCGCTGGACCCACTAGCGTCTGGGCAGACTAGAGCTGGACCCACTAGCGTGCCCTAGCTAACGTTAGCCGCGTTGTTCAAAGAAAAAAAAAAGTCTTAAAGAACCATGGTGCAAGATACGATTACAAGACATACGGTGTTCGGTCGTCAGAGGTCTGAAGACCGAACACCGTAGATGTCGTGTAATCGTATCTTGCATCGTGTTTGCACCGTGGCTAACGTTAGCTGGGACACCCTGTGTTTGTGCGGGCGTGGGCGTGCGTGCGCGCGCACGCACACACGGACCCCGGGCACATCGATCTCTCCCACGTTTTAACGCGAGAGTGTCAAGGGCCCCGTGTCGCTGACAATCCTGCGTTGGCGTCCACGGCCACGAAAATAATCCTGAACCACCCCTACCACGCAGGCCCTCTGCGTGGCGCAAAGGCGCTGGTGCACTAATTGAATTTCTCAAAGTAAAATGCGTCGGAAAATTTGGAAAGTACGACTTAACCACAACCTACAGGTATGATAGCGTCGGATTGTAATTTGAATATATGAGAAAACATAATTGCATTACGCGGAAACTCAAACACAAACCCCTTTTCCAGCATTTCTGCCGCATGGATGATGGATGGATGGATGCTATGAGCGTCCCCTTTGAAACGGGGTGGTGGGTTGCGCCACCAAGCTCTTCTTATTATTTTGCCTAATGTCCTACCTTTATTTTTGAGAAACAAACAGATGAAAGAATTTCAGGCATCAACCTTTTTGAACCATTACTGGGAACTCTGCCATTCAAAGCTGCGCGCGCCCCGGTCGGCGTTCCTTGCAAACGCACCATCGAGATGGCGCTCGCCTCCGCGGCAGCGACGGCAGCGGGACGCCGAGGCGAAGGTGCAGAAAAAAGAAAGCTGCAGTTGCCAGGAAGTCTGACAAACAGTCAGGGATCTTTGAGTGCTACCGCGTTCCACTCTTACAGGTGAAGCTTAAGTGTCCTCCGATTTTTTTTTCGCCAGTACTCTAAGCGCCTCTTGCTTATTTCGACCGCTGACTAGTTAACGCTTCCCATCAGCTTTGGATCCCAGCACTTCTGGAAGGGGAAAATTCCCTACGGTCCTTGCCGAGTGAAAATCCTGGCATTCCATTACAATGCGTTGAGTCGTCTCCGGATTTTCGCTGCAGTAGACACATGCTTTATCTTGTTGCGAATATTTGCATCTGTATATTTTGTCCTCAGACAGCCAGTTCGGGCCTCAGATAGCAAGGCACTGCCCCTTTGTATTCTCGTACAAATTTTCTCACCTGATTTCTTGCTTGGAGTCCATGGAAATCTCCATGGACTTTCTTGCTCCATCTCTTGCAGCCAATTTACCGTCGCTGTTTCTCTCGTTTTCTTTTTCATGAATGAATCCGGGTTGTCTATTTACTCACTGAATTACTCTGTACTTGGTTGCCAACTTTCTGGACTCTTCCTCTATTGCGTTTCCACGCTTTTGAGGTACAGACATTTGTGCAATTTAGCCGCCCATTCCTTTTCATTCATGTTCCCGAGTCTATCTTCAATGTTAATTTTATTCTACTCATGTCATCCTGCACTGTCTCACTTGTGGCATTACCGTGGGCGCCTAATGCCAATCGGCCCGCCGTTAACTTCCAACCCTGACAAGATTTCTTAATTAAAGCACAGACTCGCATTTGGGAACGTTAGCACTAGGCACTATTACTTTCTTCCAATTTCGTCACAGAACCTCATATTTCGCTCTATAAATTTAATATAACTTCGTTTTGCTTTCCTTTCATCCCCAGATTTGCTTGTCTTTCCTTCGTTTATGTAGGCACCGATATTGCTTTACTATAAGTATGACTTCCCGAATAATTTGCCTTATCTTATTTTCTGAGTTATTTACTGATAAATCAGTAGACATACGACGCAGAATAGGTTTCAGACCAGACTCGAACTAGTGTAAAGAATAAAGTATTTGCGTGATGACACATCTCGTAGGCAAATATGACACAAGATGATTCGGACTAGAGGCTTCACGAGAAGTTAAATATGCCCGCCTTAAGAATTGCTGAATGTTGACTTTGCCAAATCAGAGCATGGACCGTTGGGCATGATTATGCTGGGCTCACGCAATATTTCGCGATAAAGAATGGCTCTTCCACACACAGATGTGGACGTATATCTGCCTTCTCATAATTACATGATTCATATTTAGATATCGAGGTGTTTAATCCGGAGGACTATGTGCTTTCAAGTGAGCGTGAACGTCTTGAATGGACTCGGGAGTTCTGACATCATTGCTTCATCTGATAGCGGGGTTTATTTCTGTTTGGTTTGTTGATTTAAGTTGACAATAAAGAAGATTCATGATGGTACAATCAGTGTGCCCAGCTGCGACATGTTATACGCCCTACAGTTTATACGCCCTACAGTTATACGCCCTACAGTTCCAGCGCGCGCGCGCGCTGGAAGCACTATATTACAGAAGCGGGCTTGTCCTTGCAAAGAACGTTACTGTGGTGAAACCAGCTTTGGAGGACGTCGGTGGCTCGATTGACTACGACGTTCTACTGCTGTGCACAACGCCGTGGGTTTGATTCGCAGCAGCAGTTGGTGGGAACCAAATGCAGAAATACTCGTGTACTTATATTTGAATGAGACTTTTACACGGTATACAGAAAAAGAAACCTCGGTGATTAGAATTACAATTACTTCATTAAAAATGTAATTGATCACATTTACCAATTACTGACCCATCAAAGTAACTGAATAAGTACTCAATAGTAATCAATTCCTTCTGCGTTAATTTTCTGCGAATTTTTGCGTAGATAAAATAAACATAAAGAGTGGGTGTGGCCCTTTCAGTGGCCCTCTGCAGCCCTTCATACATTGCTTGTCTGCACTAACAATTGCATTATATATATATATATATATATATATATATATATATATATATATATATATATATATATATATATATGGTCATCGTCCCTCGTTGTTTGTTGTGAAGACATCAGCAGTGACACTGAAAACTTGCTCGAGGAGGAAAAAGAGGGGTCAGCTCGATGTACGCGCTGGGTGGTTGGGAGGCGTTGTAACGTATACTGATCTTGCGCACAATACTGTGGTTACTCAGTACTGGGTCCTCTATGAAGCGCAGCACTTCATTGTTGCTTGGACTTGGAGGAGACGCTCCCTGTAGGGCCAATGAAAAACTGAAAAAAAAATCGTCCATATATGCTTTCCTGGCACTTTCATCCCAAGTAGCCATCGATATCGAGCCATACTAGCACCTGCTCAATTCATCGGCCAACATCTCGTGGAGCGTACTGTCCCCATGGGTTTGCCTGTCTGAACATGCGCATTCACGAGGTTGCTGCGTGGCATGCTTTCGGGGCGTTCTGCTGTAGTTTTCGCCAAATTCAGGTTATCAACGTTGCGTCGCTCGTTACAACTTGTCTCGTCAATAAGATAACTGGTCACAGGTAATTGGTAACTGAAAAAAAAATTCGCAGTTTCGCCCGAAAGGCGAAGCATCAATTGCGATAGCAAATTAGTAGAGAGCTATAAGGAGTGGGGCTAGTAGTTTTATCGGCTGCATAAACTTGACACATTCGCTTACTAACTTAATTAACAAGCGTGGTGTCAGCGCGCACAAGCAAACATGTATAGATCACACTCGATGACCGCAGACAACCACTATCAAAACGCTGGCGTAGGGAAGCGCGGCCGCCGCAACGAGCGCAGGTTCGTGCGGTCTATCGCTCCAACAGAAAATGATGGCAGAAGAGAAGCCAGAGCTCAGGCGATTAATTCCAAAATGCAGCGGTTGGAGGGAGTCCTATACGTGGATGAGTCCCTCGTCAAGGGCAGCAGCAAAGCAGCGGCGGTGGTAACCAACGGGGAACGGTTGATAAACAGCGCTGCAGTCAACACCAGAGAGTCAGCGACAGCAGAAGAGGAAGTGGCCATAGCCCTGGCGCTCGTCCAACCGGGCGCCAGGGTAGTGGTTACCGACTCCAAAAGAGCTTACGGCGGCGGCAGGAAAGTGGTGATATCCTCAGAGGCAGTCGCAATATTAACGAGGAAAAGGGCACCGGAGCGAGCCGCAGAGCTCGTATGGGTGCCTTCCCACAAAGAGGTAGCCGGCAACGTCATAGCCGATTACCATGCCCGAGCGATGACCCTCCGGGCAGGGCAGGACGCCGACACCACCAACCTGGCGCTCACGTACGGAGAGATTACCTCCGAGTATAGGGAGGATCGGCGCACCTTCCCCGAGCCGCACCGCACCCTGAGCAGGGAACAACCAACAATCATCAGGCGCATTCAGGCGGGTTCACTTACCCACCCTGCCCTGATGAATAAATTCTACCCAGAAACCGAAGAGGGCATTTGTCCATTTTGCAAAAACAACACAGGCACCCTCGCACACATTCTGATGGAGTGCACTTCGCTCAAATCCCCTATACCCCCCTTCCTCCCTCCGTCCCCCACTACCCCACCCCATGAGCGATGGGAGACCTTACGGTCCAGCCCCGCGCTGTCGATCCAGCTCGCGCTGGCGGCTAGGGGCCAGGAGCTGCTGGCCGTATATGGGTCCCGAAACCAGGGAACCACCCCGTCCGACGTCTGGGAAGACGCCGTCATTTGAGCTCAATAAATGTTTTTTTTCTCTCTCTCTCAACGGAAACTGAGCGGCGAAAGCACAGCGCATACAAAGGTCAGAGCCGTGTCAAAATCGCTTGCAAGATACGGTGCGCGCGACAACACCGACAGCCCGTGCCGGCGCAAAGTACAAGAACGCATTTGTTGGCAGAGTAGAAGCCCCCCCCCCCCCTCCTCCCTCCCACGCTGCCTTCCCGCGTTGCTCCTTTCGCATGGGAGATTGCGTCGCCAGCTCCCCTTGCGCCCGGTTGCACGATACGCATTTTCTGCCGCAGCACAGCGTCGCCCCCTCTCTCCCTCCCTCCCATACTCCCACGGCCTTTCGCGCGACGGAAGTCGCGTTTGCTCTCCGCCATGCGCTCGCTCTCCGTGATAGCGCGCGTCCGCCGCACGCCTTCACTCGCACATACGGCGTGCGGCGACGATTTTATCGCTCTTGGACTTTATATGAAACCTCACGGCGACGGCGACGGCAGAAATCCGCTTGAAGTGTCCATATAATTGCTATCGCAATAAAAAGTAATCGACTTACAGCGAGCGTTACCGAGTAAACAAAGTAATCGTTAAATGACAAGAATTTACAGATTATATAACTGATTACAAGTAATTAATTACCTGTAATTTATTACGTACACGTCTTATTTAAATGCACAAAACCCAGCTGATCTCAACTAGTTCCGAGTCCGCCACTGCGGCGTCTCTCATAGTCCCAGTCTTGTTTGCAACATTAAATGGGCACTAAAAGGAAGAATAATTTTAGTTGTGTTAACAAACATACCTTCTACTATACCAGTGAAGTCACTCTTACCGCAAGAGGAGGCGCGTTGAGTCACAAAAGAAGCAAATAAACGATGGACGGGTGGCGGCGCCGCCGTAATGTTCCCGCACCTGCTCCCAGTGACGTCATAGGTTTTGATGGCGTCTGTTCAGGCCTAGTTAAATTTTTTTATCGGTAGTGGGCGACTGCACTTTATTTCTAAAAGAGCCAAAGACTAAACATGTGTCAGGAACTTTTACGAAGCCACAAGCAATTTAAGATGTCAGACTGACGTACCGGCGCTGGGATGTAGGCGCGGAATTAAAAATGTCGCAGTTTCGCCCGAAAGGCGAAGCATCAATTGCGATAGCAAATTAGTAGAGCGCTATTCGGAATAGGGATAGTAGTTTTATCGGCTGCATAAACTTTGACACATTGGCTTACTAACTGAATTAACAATCGTGGTGTCAGCGCGCACAAGCAAACATGAATAGATCACACTGAATGACCGCAGCGAACGACTGTCAAAACGCTGGGAGCAAGAGCAGGTTCGCGCGGTCTATCGCTTCAACGGGAATTGAGCGGCGAATGCACAGCGCATACAATGGTCAGAGCCGTGTGGAGACAAGAGACGCTGCGGGCGACCGGCACCGCCGGGCAAAGGGCAGAGAAGAAGTTGTTGGCAGAGGAGAAGCTGCCCCCCCCCTCCCCCCTCTTCCCGTTTCTTGCTTTCGCGTGGGAGATTGAGTGGCAAGATACGCCTTTGGTGCTGGAGCACAGCGCCGCCCCGCCTCCCTCCCTCCCATACCCCGACGGCCTTTCGCGCAACGGTCGCGTTTGCTTTCCGCCATGCGTTCGCTCTCCGTGATAGCGCGCGGGGGAGTTCGCCCTCCGTGATAGCGCGCGTCCCCCGCGCGCTTTCGCTCGCGCATACGGCGCACGGCGACGATTTTATCGCCCTTGGAATCTATACGGAACCTCACGGCGACGGCGACGCCGACGGCAGAAATCCGGTTGTAGTGTCCATATAATTGCTATCGCAATAAAATGAAATGATGAATTAAAGGGGAAGGTTGATGGCCTGTAATGTCCGATAGCTGTCAGTTTGTCACTGTTTCCTGCACTGCTGCCGGTTTTACGTCTTAACTCAGAGAGAAAATGTAAGCCAGGAAAATTACTACGCCATGGTAAGTTAATAGCAAATTAATATATAGGTACATTAAATGACATTAGCAACATGTGTATGTATATATTCAGATTTTCTTCATCAGGCATCGCAAAAAAGTGTAGCTTCCTTTCTGAGAGAAAAAAAATAAAATGCCGTCCGCCAAAGAGCAATCTTCTCATATTATTCCCGCAATGTTAGGTCCTATTGGCTGTCGTAAGTTTCGCGGCACGCCATGCACGGCTGCGCTGTCCTTTTATGACGCAGACGCGGCGCATTCACGCTCGCACCATCTTCTACACAATGGCGGCCACAGTTCTGTGGCGCTTAATTGACACTTACAATCTCTTGAAGTGACCTCCAGCCCGCCTTCCCGCGGCTTTGTGCAACTGCGTTTCGACGCCACATGGCGAAGCGGCTAGTCGCTTTGTGCCGGGCCTGCTGGTGTGGTTATAGTACAGACGTCCGATTGTGGTTCTTTGAGCTCTGGTGACCTAAATGCTAGGCTTTAAAGCACGCCGTGTCACTGGGCGGTGTCAGGAATATCTTTCTCCGTCTATGGTACCCCCCCCCCCACGCACACACACACACCCACACCTTCCTTTTTCTTTTCTTTTCTTTCTTTTTTTTTTTGCTCGTCGCTCATAAGATTGGTGTCGCAAAAGCAGTGCCTCGATTACAATCGACATTGCCTTCCGTGATACAAATGGCTCTATCAGGCAATCAAACGTTTTCCTAGTCGCAGATTACCACAGTCAATACCGAGAACGCAACATAATGAAGTAACTTCATACAAAGCCAGCTGCCACGGGCGAAAAAAGCTCTTTTTGCATCGCTATATACACGTATGCACCGTATATTGTATTATCACTATACTACGATTCACCTCGCCGAGTCCGAATACCAATGGTTCAGGTGAATTCTCCTCGCTTATGGTAGCGGTCAGCCTCATTGTATTTGTGTTCACGCGTATATACGTGATGATCATTGTCAGATTATGTCCGAGGTCGGGGGATCGAATCCCGGCCACGGCGGCCGCATTTCGATGGGGGCGAAATGCGAAAACACCCGTGTACTTAGATTTAGGTGCACGTTAAAGAACCCCAGGTGGTCCAAATTTCCGGAGTTACCCACTACGGCGTGCCTCATAATCAGATCTTGGTTATGGCACGTGAAATCCCATACTTTTTTTTTTCAGCTTATGTCCGCTGAAGGACGAAGGCCTCTCCCAGCTATATCCATTTACTCGTCCTGCGTAAACCGACAGCATCTTATCCCATTAACATCCTGTTAACGTGGTCATAAATATTTGAAACGTTTCAAGCAGAAGTAGCAGTGCTTCACGGTAAAGTAATGTGTACGGACAATGCCCATGAGCTCGTGCACTGCTAACTTGGCGTAAACAAACTTTCTTTTATTGCAACGTTCTTTTTTTTTTCGCACAACTGTAAGACCTGACTAGAGCAAACAACTATACACAGTCTTTTCTTGTATTTTTTCAATCGCTGAATTCTCTCATTTAGCACCAGCGTGAAAGTCAACAGGCTGTTTCGATTGCCTGAGCGTAGATTTTAACCGTTGGTCATAATTCTGGCGTGCGCCGTGCACCTCTGAAGCGTCTCTTGACTCCAGCGTTCACTTGCCGCTGCTTTACACTATACTTACCCTTTTAACTGTAGAGTTATGTGTTGTACTATGCAGGTTCACAACGGACGTACAAATGCCCGCACACACGTATGCACCAACGTTGTGGTTGCGCAGACACACACTCTGCGTCGTGGTGTTGGGTTCAGGGAGCTGCGGCCCATGCCCCCTCCCTTGTTCTCACCGTATTCACTTCATCGCGCTTTACACAAGTACGCGCGCACCTCGCTCACGTAGCTATTGTGATGGGTACCTTGTCTCTCAGTTCCAGGTCGCGCGGAAGTGGGTGAAAGAAGCTGTACATGAGCCTGTAGTGGGCCACTTCGTCCGGCAGTGCCATGACCGAGTCGAGAAATTCCTGGATGTAGCGCTTGCGCCGCTGTGCCAATGACTCGTCGCTCTCGGAGCTGAACACCGTGCCCCGCGAGAGCGGACAAAAGTCGTAATCGGGAAACTTCTTGCTCATCTTGCTGTACAGCTCGAGGAACTGCTTGTAGGTGCGCACCACCTGACTGGGTAGGCGGGAACTCGCGCGTCACCGCGACCACGTACACGTAGTAACGCTCCGGGTGGTAGCGCAGTCGGATCCCTTCGACGCGCAGCCGCACGATGCGCCCTTCGGCGGCGACGCTGAAGTCGCGGGGGTTGAACGACAGTTTCAGCGCGCACTCGCCTCTCGTGGCCGCCCCGAGCACGGCGAGGTTGTGGATGAAGAAGTTGAAGCTGGTCGCCAGGGTCATGACGCTCTCGCGGATGCGTTTCTCGAAGTGCCTCGCCGCCTGTTCGTCGGTCGCGTCGAGCGACATGGACCGGTGCAGGTAGGCGAGCGCGTCACGGTCGACGTCGACCATGCCGGAGTACTTCATGATGCTGAAGAGCGCCAGCAGGAGGTTGGAGTTTCGACGAATCACGTTGTAGGCCTCGCAACAGAGTCGCACAAAGTGGGCCTCGCCGGCGTTCCGGCGTATGACGTACACCATGTCCGGCGTGAGCGCGACCGGGGCTCGGTCCCTTTTGATTCCTCCCAGTGTCTCGGCGCGTCCCAGCACCTTGGAGAAGTCAATGTGCAGCATGTGGCCAGATGTGGAGAGGAGGATGTTGTCGTTGTGCCGGTCGCCCACACCGAGCACGTACGTGGCCACGCAGCAGCCAGCGCAAGACTTGATGAAGTTGTCTACTGCCGCCTGGTACTGAGCGCGAGACGGGTTGTGCTTCCAGAACCAGTCGGTGATGGTGCGGTTGTTGAAGGCCCCTGTAACACCGGAGTGTGCTGTCTGTATGGCCCGGAGCGTGGAAACGTCGCGGACGGCCTCCACAAAACCATGATTTTCGCCTGTCGCGATACATTTAAAAGTCAGCATCTTCATATCCATGCCGCTTTCCAGCCACAGCTTGTCCATCAGTCGGATAACGCTAAGCATGAGCATGTCCTGACGTAGGTCGTCGCCCGCCTTGTAGATGACCTCGATCTTCTCTGCTGCCTCTTCGGATGACCTGAAGACGAGCTTGAAGGGCAGGGTCTTTGAGGGAAATATGCAACACGTGTCGATATCGATGGACTCGACGCTTATAGCGGGGTCTAGAGGTAACCGCAACTTGAGGGTCTTTAAGGATTCGTTCAGCTTGGACAAGTCTCGGCGCATCACTTCCTGCTTTTGGCTGTCGCTGGCGTCTTTGATATTGCGTGCCGTCTCCGCTAGCATGTCGTCGATTATGACCTGCGTGAGTAAGCTGGCTGAGACCTTCTCCCCGGCGATGAAAAATAGCGCCTTTCGCATGACCAACGCCCTGTGACGCATAAGTGGCTCGTTTAATCATTCCCGTGAGCCACCAGAACAGCTGGTGCGCGAGCCGGACACTCTGTCGCGCCCTTTGCAGCAGAAAGACAGCCAAGAACGAATCGTCCCACGTCTGGAACCTTAGAGACTCTACCAGCTGAGCCAAGTAGAGAGACAGTTCGTCACTGCCGACACTTTGCAGGGAGCGCACGGCGTACTTGCGCACTAGGCTGTCGGGGAATGTTGGGGAGAGAAGCGTAAGCGCCTCCTCGGGGCTTAGCGGACACCAAGCTCGCACCAGCATGTACGTCTCGTCGATGTTTGCGGCGTTCCAACAGGCAGGGTGTCGCAGTAAGTGCGGCAACAGGCTCGGAAAGTCACAGAGGTAGTGGCGGTAGTGCCATACCATGTCGCGAACGCTTTGGGGCAGCGGCTGGGAGACGTCGTTCACCGTCAGGTCGAGAAGAGTCCTTTGTATGTCCGCACTGAGACTGTGGAAGGGTTTCTTTATTGCTTCTTGAGGTTCACGCGATATGGATTTTGAAAGCGCAGCCGGGTTTCTGACGTAGGGCAAACTGACGTGCAGGTAACCTTTGTCCCGCTCGCTGGCACAGGCTGGTCCACGCGGTGACACCGTCTCGGACGACCACAGACCCAGGAGGAACTCGCCGCCGTTGAAGTGATCCCTGTCAGCGAAGACGTTCAGTGCGGTCCAACCGAGTACCTGGTCAACGCCTTCTCGGTGCCCTATTAGAGTCATGTACAGTTTCGTCTCGCGGGGCAGCGATCGGATCGTCGCGGTCTTAAATACCACCCGTTCGTCGAAGTTTACGCACTGGAAAAACTTTTGGGTCACGCACACCTTGCGCGTCGCCTGGTGGCTGAGCAGGCGTTCGCCGTACGTGAGCGCACAGTCTACCGTGAAGGTGTCGTACTCGTGGAGCCACCACTTTTGGAGCTGCGTCGCCATTTCGATCCGGGGTCCGAACAGCTCGTTGCTGTCGACCGCGTAGTCGTAAGTCCTCCGGTACACCCTATCGTCGAGGAAATCCACCGCGAACTCGACGAGACGCCTTTCCGAGTGCATGTCTAGGAACCTCGCCAGCGCCATTTCGATGTCCTCGACGAAGCGGCCGACCAGGAACGCCTTTCTCGTGGCGTCCACTGCGTCTCTGTTATCGAACACGATTTCACGCAAGAAGTTTATGAGGTTCACTGTCGACCTGTGCACGTCTCCGGTTTCTGTCTCTCCCACCAGCACGCACAGATCCACCACCGCCCTCCTGACCTCTTCAGCAGAAGCCAGGAGGTCACCGCCATTCCCCGCCGCGGACGTTGGTGATTTCTGGGCGTCGGCGATCAAGCGGTCTGCCGCGTTTTCGAAATTGATAACTCGTTCCCTGACGTCTTCATAGCCGATGTAGTTGCCGGAAGACGATTCGCCGCCGCCGCCGCCTACGTCCAAGTCGCACTCTTCACAAGTCACCAGCGTCCACGGTCGCTGCACGGCGTCCAGGCTTATCAACGTCAGCCAAGCTGTTTTTCCTAGTCGACGGCAGGCGCAGATGTATTCGTAGTCACTAAGAACAGTTTCGTTGGAGAGGTACTCGTCTAGGCCTGTCACCTTAAAGACGAACGAGCCCTTAGAGTCTCCCAGGAAAGGTTTGAGGCTGTCCACCAGGTAGCCGACCCGAGTAGCGGCGGGACACGTGAACGACACCGGCTTGTGAAGATCCTCCGCAAATATCTTGAGCTTCACGTCAAACGTTTCATCGGAGTTATTCTGCAACGTCGGACTGATGAGCAGGCCGGCGTACGGGCTGTCGTCTGGCTCCACCTGGGTATACGACACGACAATGGTTTAATTACAAGCCACGTTTTTTAAAACCATGACACATATGATGTAAGATGCGTGACGTAATTTTAATACAGTTTACTTCTTAAGGCTAGGTTGACACTGTAACCCTTAAGAAACGAATATACCGGTAGTATATATACCAAGAAATGCTGGCGAACAAATGTGTAACAACTCACGACCTTACCTAGCGCTGTTATTCACGGAATCGACTAACCTGCGACCAACCAAATGTGCTGTACAAATATATAACGTCCAGACTTCTGCTCCCTTCTACCAGTCTTTCACTAAGATTATTAGATTGTATGGCCTTTAGATTACTTTACTTACAGTAAGTCAGCTAGGCAGAAACACCCAAAGTAGAATAAAAAAAAAGGCAGACAGACAGAATGCACGCCAGTAAGTAGTACCGTTCTCAATGACACGATGTAGCTTGTTTATAAGAAGTAATATTCTCAAAGGAAAGCTTCAACACAAAAACTCGCATGTCAGGTCCGAGTAAGAGAGAGAGAAAACTTTTTTTGAAATGTGGAGATTCCTGCCGTCGTGCGTATAACCGCGCCTAAATTTTCTATAGCTTGTCAAACAAGCCAATGTTGCCAAGATAAACAAAAAGTTCAAAGCCTGATGCCGCTTGAGAGTGCAAGGCATGGATCCTTAGGCTTTTCCTCGGCGTTAGTAGTACACGTTAAAGAACGACACTTTCCACATAGATGGCCCCTCATAGTCTCAATGAAGTGTGGTCATGAAAGCCAAATTATTATTTTTAATTTATCTTTATTACTTCGCATTCATCACTACGCTTACGTCCTACCGTAGTGTTCATTTTCCCGAGCCGCATCGCGACCCTCCGCTCCACATTAGGCGACCCTCTTGCCACCACGGAGCGATCGTAACTCACAACTCGGAAAGCACTACCACGGTTGATTCAGTGTCAGCGAGATTGTAGTACCAAACTTTTTTCCGATAACCGTAATAACATTCGTCGTGTGAGCTCACCTGCGAAACGAGCTTCTCGAGCTTTTCCAGCAGCTTCCGGCTGTGGTGGTTGGGCCGTTTCCGGATCAGCCGGCCAGGAATGAACCGGAACCGGTGCGAAGGAGCGGTCGTCACTTCCGGGTTTAGGCTCATGATGGCGCGAACCCTCGGAACCACCTTGAACCTCCGGCGAGCTGCGCAGCAGATACGAACACAATAAATTTTGCTTAAGGCCGCAAAGCTTACTCTTACGCGAAAGAAAAGCTGCGATGCCCAATCTTCTATGTCCTACTGTCACTTGTGACCGCCATCTTTGTCAGTTGCCCGGTCCGCTAGAGCGACATACAGCCGAACGCCTCTATAACGGAGTGCTTGGGGCTTCCGAAATAATTCGTTATACAGGTCACTTCGTTGTAAAGGTCGCGCACCGCAACGTTCACAATAGAACCGGGACAGAATTATTCCTTTGTTCTACAGGTCATTTCGTTGTATAGAGGCGCTCTACTGTATACTGTTCCCACAATTTACCCGCCTCGGCAGCAAACGGCTTCTGGTATTATTGCAAAATTTATGGTTCGTGTTTCAAAAACGAGGTGAGATGATGCAAAAAGCGAAGTGTCAAGGAGTCCTAGCCTTTGTCATGATATTCTTCAGGAATCCTGCAAGTAACTCCCGTTGCTATTCGCGGAATGAGAACAGACAGAGCCTGTGATCTTGTCGCTGTTATTCCTCCTTTTCAACCAGCTGTACTATATCTTTCTGTTACGCGGTTGCTTTTATGTGTTTGTTTATTGCACTTCGCCCCGTCGGTCAGCCACTCGTTCGCCAAGGTGTTGGCGCCTCGTAGAGGCGTCGTCTACTCCTTTGATCTGAAGTGCAATGCAGAGATGAACACACAGATAAGAAGAAAGTCATTGCGATACAAAAAGCGCTCAGTAACGGCATCCTGCGAGATGATCAGAAGTCGTGGCACATAATTCACACGTTCACAAGCTGGAACAGAATTCTAATGCAGTCCGTGTGAAAAATTAAAAAAGGTGAAAAAGAATGTTAACGTAAGACCACCACAATATATTATTATTATTATTATTATTATTATTATTATTATTATTATTATTATTATTATTATTATTATTATTATTATTATTATTATTATTATTATTATTATTATTATTATTACCGGACTTTATCCGGGAAGAGGTAGCGCGTCAGCTTTCATTGCTGCCTCTCACGCACGAGCCTTCGCAGTCTTTGGCTCCGGACCTTCAACACGTCATTCGGACCCAGGTTGCTGAGGCCCTCCCGCCTGTGACTCACCAACCACCCGTCACTGCGCCACTTACCTACGCTTCCGTCGCGGCTCGACCCCCTCAACATCCTGCGCCGTATGCTCGACCTGCGATGCCGACCCATGCCTGGCCGACGACCGCGAATGCTGCGCCGCTCGCCTTCGCGAGACCTTCGGCTCCGTTCCTCCGCCGCCCCGACGCGTGGCGAACGCCAGACAATAGGCCCATCTGCTTCGCCTGTGGTGTCGCTGGACACGTCGCCCGCCACTGTCGCCGATGTCCACCTTCGCCATTTGACGTCATTGGCAGGCCTGTCCCTTCCTCTGCCCGGTCGCCTCCAAGGTACGTCTCTGACGATCAGCCAGCCTATGCTAACCGCCGGTCCCTATCTCCGCGACGACGCTCCCTATCACCCATGCGTCGCCGACCTCCTACGGAGGAGGGAAACCGATCGCTGCAGTTCCGGAGGCAAGAGCTGCATGCGCGTCGAACTGCCCAAGGCCTCCATCTATTTCGCCGCAAAACATTATCGACGTCGACGTTGAAGGAACCGCCGCATTAGCGCTTATTGACACGGGGGCCGCTGTTTCGGTTATCTGCGAAAACCTATGCCGCAAGATCAAAAAAGTGACCACGTCGCTCTCGGGACTAATGCTCCGCACTGCCAGCTCACAGTGCATTGCGCCTTCAGCTGTTTGCACCGCACGTGTCGCTATTCAAGGTGAACATTATGTCATCGAGTTTTTCGTGCTGCCGTCATGCTCCCACGACGTTATTCTCGGATGGGACTTCCTTTCACGTCATCGCGCCGTCATAGACTGCTCCCGTGCAGAAGTGGCCCTTACGCCATTGCAAACCTCTCTTTCGGTGGATAATCATCCCGACGCTCACAAACTGGTGGTTGCTGCGGACACAGATATTGCCCCTGAAACGTCGACCCTTGTGCCTCTGTCCTGTACGGCCGCCCCTGACGGAACTGTTCTGTTTGCCCCATCGGAGGTACTTCTCCGCCGTCGCGGCCTACGACTGCCGTTTGCTGTACTTACGGTTGAATCGGGTGCTACTACTATGTTTGTTTCCAACTGGCTCCCATCCTCCGTTACATTACTTCGTGGAGAATCTTTGGGTCACATTCAAGGTGCCGATCTCCTGCGCTCCCTCGAGTTTGCAGAGGACCAACCCCATCTTGAACTGAATGCCATGACATCACCTGTGCCCAAACCTTCGGGTCCAGACAGTTTCCACCCTTCTATTGCTGCCGATCTACCGTCAACACAACGCAGCGAACTTCTGGCCCTTCTTCGAGACTTCCGCTCCTCCTTCGATTGCGCTCAACCATCTTTAGGTCGTACAACAAGCGTCACACACCACATTGACACCGGTTCCCATGCGCCCTTACGCCAACGACCATATCGAGTTTCAGCGGCAGAACGGCGTATTATCAACGAACAAGTGGATGATATGCTTACGCGTGGTGTCATTCAGCCATCCCAGAGCCCCTGGTCTTCTCCTGTTGTACTTGTGCGCAAAAAGGATGGCTCTATCAGATTCTGTGTTGACTACCGCCGCCTCAATAAGATAACTCGGAAGGATGTATACCCGTTGCCCCGCATCGATGATGCTCTCGATTGTTTGCAAGGGGCAGAATATTTCTCGTCACTGGATTTGCGCTCGGGTTACTGGCAGGTTCCAATGGCCGACCCTGACCGACCTAAGACGGCTTTTGTCACCACTGACGGACTGTATGAGTTTAACGTGATGCCGTTCGGATTGTGCAACGCCCCAGCTACTTTCGAACGGATGATGGATAACATCCTTCGTGGCTACAAGTGGAATACCTGCCTCTGCTACCTTGACGACATCGTCATTTTTTCTCGCGATTTTCCAACTCACCTTGTTCGTCTTCGTGCGATTCTCACGTGCCTCACCTCTGCTGGCCTTCAACTTAACATAAAGAAGTGCCACTTTGCTGCACGCCAGCTGACGATACTAGGCCACGTCGTCTGCAAGGAGGGAGTTCTTCCGGACCCCGCGAAGCTCCGTGCCGTAGCCGAATATCCCAAGCCCAATTCCTTGAAAACGCTTAGAAGTTTCATTGGGCTGTGCTCGTATTTTCGTCGATTTGTGCGCGACTTTGCTACCATCATCGCGCCTCTTACCAACCTTCTGACCGCCTCTAACGGCCTGTCTGCTTGGTCAACAGAATGCGACGAATCTTTTCGAACGCTACGGCGCTTACTAACATCGCCACCAATACTCCGTCACTTTGACCCTAATGCGCCTACGGAGATCCATACTGACGCCAGTGGTGTTGGCCTTGGTGCGGTATTGGCTCAAAAAACACCAGGATACCAAGAATACGTCGTTGCCTACGCGAGTCGCACGCTCAAGAAAGCCGAGTGTAACTATTCTGTCACTGAGAAAGAGTGCCTCGCTATAATTTGGGCTTTGGCTAAGTTTCGTCCGTACCTTTATGGCCGCCCTTTTGACGTCGTCACGGACCATCATGCTCTATGCTGGCTCTCGTCGCTGAAAGATCCCTCGGGACGCCTCGGTCGTTGGGCGCTTCGCCTGCAAGATTACAACATCCGTGTTGTGTACCGATCCGGCCGCAAACACTCGGACGCTGATGCACTGTCCCGCTCGCCGCTAGCGTCTGACACGGCTTCTCCGTCAGCCTCTTCGGCTCCCTTGTCGCCTATTGACTTTGCAGACATGTCGTCGGAGCAACGCAAGGATGCGTGGATTTGTCAACTCCTTGACTTTCTCACTGACACATCCACTTATCCCGCCCCAAGAACTCTGCGTCGCCAAGCCGCCCATTTCACTATTCGCGACGATCTCCTTTATCGCCGGAATTACGCGTCTGATGGCCGGAGGTGGCTTCTAGTGGTACCTCGCCACATGCGCACGGACATATGCGCTGCTTTCCACGCTGACCCACAAAGCGCTCACGCCGGCGTTCTCAAGACCTACAATCGCTTGCGGCAGCGATTCTACTGGCGCGGAATGTATGCATTTGTGTGCAAGTACATACGTGCTTGCACTGCCTGTCAGCGGCGCAAGACTCCACCTCAACGCCCGGCCGGTACGCTTCAGCCTCTCCCTTGCCCGGCCCGTCCATTCGACCGCGTCGGTATCGACTTATACGGCCCGCTTCCCTCGACCACCTCTGGGAATAGGTGGATAATTGTCGGCGTGGACCACCTCACGCGTTACGCCGAGACTGCAGCTTTGCCTACAGCCACAGCAAGAGACGTTGCGTTTTTCATCTTACGCAACTTCGTACTGCGCCACGGTGCTCCCCGTGAGCTTTTAAGCGACAGGGGACGTGTTTTCCTGTCAGATGCTATTGAAGCCTTGCTCGTGCAGTGTAACATCGTTCATCGCATGACCAGTGCATATCATCCGCAAACTAATGGCCTCACTGAGCGATTTAATCGCACTCTGGGGGATATGCTGACGATGTACACGGCGTCAGACCAGACAAATTGGGACACCGTCCTTCCATTCATCACATATGCGTACAACACTGCTACGCACGCGACTACAGGATTCTCGCCGTTCTTCCTCTTGTACGGCCGTGAGCCATCATGCACGCTGGACACTATGCTTCCCTACACACCTGACTCATCTGAGTACGCTGCAATTTCTGATGTCGCCAAGTACGCCGAAGATTGTCGACAGTTGGCCCGTTCATTGACAACCGAGGACCAAGGTCACCAGAAGCTCAGGCACGACACCGACCGATCTCTCACTACTTTCGCGACCGGTGCCCTAGTTTGGCTTTGGATTCCTCCGAGTACGCCTGGCCTTTCGTCTAAATTATTGGCCCGCTATCATGGGCCCTACCGCATCCGCGCTCGGACATCTCCAGTCAATTATGACGTTGAGCCTTTGACACCGTCTCAAGACTTACGTCGTCGTGGTCGAGAAATCGTTCACGTGAGTCGCCTCAAGCCCTATTATGACCCCTCTATACTGACAACGCCTTAAGTCGCCAGGATGGCTACGCTACTTCCCGGGGGCCAATGTAATGAAGAAGACAAGACGACGACGAAGCAGTCAGCAAGCAAGCCACAGTGTCAGTGCTAACCACGCGCCCCGAGCTTGCGCTTGCCCGGATTTTGGCTGCTGGTCGCCTCGCCGCTTCTTGACGTTCGCCTGACGTTTCTCGCATTCCTTGACGTTTACACGTGAATAAATCGCTTTGCATTATTATTATTATTATTTGTTTTATACACATATACACACAAGGACACGAAGGAAATAAGGAGGGAGCAAGCTGACAACCGCCACCGAGAGGGGCACAACGCCTGCCTACTCTTTCAGGAGAAGAGAATAGAGGAAATGAAACTAGGTGGAAAGAAAAGAGGAAACAAAGAAATGACGGAGACACAGACAGAACAAAGCAAAAACACAAACAACGTCTATAAACAGGAGGCCAAGGCAGTATCCTTCATAAATGTTAGCAGGGCTCGATAGGCCTGGTCACGTCGAGCAGCCCACCCCCTTGGAAAGAGGCAATCGTCAAGGGTCGCACGTTGCAGACCAATAAGTCTATATTCCTTAATTAGCAATGCGCGCTTCGCAACAAATGCGGGACACTAAAACGAGATGTTCAAGTGTCTCACAGGAGCCACAAAACGTACACGACGGGCTGTCCACACTTCCTTGTCGGTATAGGCGTTCGCGCACCAACACAGATCCAACCCTTAACTTATGTAACAGTGCTCTAGCTCGACCGCGAACACGGGGAGGGAACGATCCGTCTGCAACACGCTGGTCTGGGTGCTGCTTTAGGAGGTGTCGGCGTATTAGAAGACGAGCGTTTTCAGAGATATATACAGGAAATGTCAGGGCAGTCACATTCGTGGTGGGCACAACTTGAAGCGAGGCGATCAGCCTCTTCATTTCCAGCGATGCCCACGTGCGTGGGTATCCACTGGACAATGAGGGACACTCTACGCGAAGTAATTTTGCCGGCAGATTCTTGGATACTGCATAAAATTGGCCTATCGGCATCTTGTGTCAGTCTGCTGAGGGCAGCATAGGAGTCTGTAAGAATGACGACCTTCAATGCGTTTAATTTTTCGTGTACGTACTTCAGAGCAACACCAATCGCTGTCAGTTCTGCAGTTGTTGATGAGGTTGGATGTAGTATTCTAAACACCCGTCTGATGTCAGTCGAAGAGCAGAAGAAAGCTGCAGAAGCGCCTTGGGCATCGCTGCGCACAGATGCGTCCGTGAATACTTTAATATAATCTCCAAATGTTTCAGATAGGTGGGACTGGGCCAATTGGAATAGTGCCGGAACAGGCTGGCTAGACTATTTGCGTATTTCGGGAATTGACAGATAAATGGGGAAGGAACATTTGGTGTGCTTTTTCGGAGTTATGAATGAAATAGTGTCCTATGAACTGCGAGTAATGTCCGCAAACAATGCCGCTATTTTCCCCGTGCGAGAGAACGGGCGCTGATTCAATAAGTCTGGCAGAAAGTCTCGTCAAATGCTCATACAAATTACTCCGTGGCCTGCCAGTTGCTTTAATTCAGAAAGCTCACTGCGGTGGAGTGGCGTTTATTGTATAGCTCTCCTGCGTGTCCCCACAAAGTCGCAGGTTCCATTCCACGCCGCAGAAGCCTCATTTTTACGGCGCTGGAACGTCAAGACGATCGTATGCTGAAATGTCAGAGTTAGCGTCAAGGGTCCTCGAATCGACGAAAATTAACCGTATATCATAACAGTCGAAGTGTAGCTTTGAGACACTGAAACCTCGTCGCTTGTTTTTATTGCTGTATACATTAAGCGCAGAAAAGAAACACTTGCAATTCAATATGTCCACCCTATCGCAAACGTTTTCGGAAGCATGAAAAGTGTTAGAAAAATATTTTTTTTTCTTACCACTTTCGCCAGGAAAGTAATGCTGGGTAGCTACAACTACCCAGCGTTGTTTTCAATTACGCAAAGCGTTACGACCTGGACCGACGAGCTTGAGTAAGACGAACAGCTATGCGTCTGACCAACACCAGCTAGATAGCACAAGGCCTACGCACTCCGATCTATGACGTAATGCTACCTGGCTCGAAATTTCCATTGCCAAGGCTGGCGTGACGAAAGCGGTGACGTCAAAATCACTGTTGC
Organism: Dermacentor silvarum; assembly: GCF_013339745.2. Classification (NCBI taxonomy): domain Eukaryota; kingdom Metazoa; phylum Arthropoda; class Arachnida; order Ixodida; family Ixodidae; genus Dermacentor; species Dermacentor silvarum. Next base: position 85,990,951 of record NC_051157.2, read on the forward strand.
TTACGCGGGAGCATCCCCATTAGAGTCTATGGCAGTCGGGTAACAGGTAGCATGACGTCATAGATCGGAGTGCATACGCCTTGCGCTATCTAGGTGGTGTCGGTCTGACGCGAGCGTGTGTGTGACGACAGCACCAAGAAGACGCGTGACGTAGATCGTGTGACGCCGACGGTATGATCTCTTCTTACGGACGTTCGACGAGAGCCAATTGCCACTTCCGTAGGCCTCTTCAGATCTACTGCGTGGGACTGTGATGTAAGGCATGAATGACACGACATGCCATAGCAGGGGACACGTGCGTTTCCTTGTGTAGCCAGCGTGCGTTTCATTTGTGTAGCCAGCTCGAAAGAAGCGCGGTATATCCTCTTATTTCTCAACTTTTCAACTTTCGAAGCAGAAAACCTTTAGATTTCTAAATTTTGGCGTTTAAAGTGCCAAAATCGCAATCTGCAGTTGTGAGGCACGCCGTAGTCAGGGACTGCGGATTAATTTTGACCACCTGGGGTTCTTTAACGGGGCACGCTATGCACGGTATACACGAGCATTTTTGCATTCCACCCTCATTGGAATTGAGCCGCTGAGGCCGGGGTCGAAATTTTTTCGTCATCTTCCTTGAGCAATTAAGGCAAACATGCAATCGTACAAAAAAAAAAAAAAACTCGCCCAAATTTCAGATCTCCGATTACCCCTGTCCTGCGCCATTCAAATCAATCCTGCAGGCTGCAAATTTCCTAGTCTCATGCCTAATCCTCCTCTTAATCACCAGCCGCCCTCAACTGCTTTTGCCTCTCATTGGCGGTCATTATTTTGCTCCAATAGACAAATGGTTATCCAATCTACTCATTACATGGCCGACGCTAGTCTAGTTATCCCGCTTAATTTCTATCAATAGATCAGGGAGCCGCGTTTGTTGTTCAATATACGGGGTGATCAATTTATTTTTATTGAATTGAGTTTATTTGCAACAATGTTGCGGGAGACCACGAAAAAAGTTGATCAAACAGCTTAAGAGGACTTGGC